>NC_041392.1:74576164-74581681 GCF_002162155.2 Triticum dicoccoides
GAGGAGGGTACCTCACTAGAGGAGGGCCTCAAACACAACACCCCTAAGTCAGTGAGGGTGCGCTCTTTTCGGCCGCGACCCCCTGTAGTGGCTCTCCCCCCCAGCACCTCGTCCTCTAGAGGCTCTCCCCCCGCCCCTCCTCCTCTAGGGGCACCTCTCCCTCGACCTCCCTGTGAGGAGTCATCGTCAAGTAGCTGAGGGGGAGCATTACGTGCTCGACCACTCCGACTAGGCAGGCCGACGACCTTGCATAGGAAACCCATGCCGTCGGCCTTCCCCTTGCCCATGTTCCACGAACCTGCATTGAAAAGAGAAAAAGCAATTAGTAAATTAATGAAATGAAGGAAAAGTCATGATAATAAACACATTAATAAAAATGCATAAAAAGGCATATTCCTAAACTATAGAAAAAAATACTTGAAACGTACATCTACTAGAACCCATATGAATCATCACTGTTGTAACATCTTTCTTGGTCCGTCTCATCATCACTATCAATCATATCATCTTCGTTGTCCGACGGAGGTGGAGGCTCTTCCTCGTCGTCAGCGTCTTCATTTAACTTTTCTAGAATAAGTATGTCATTTTCATTGACAATGGTCTCACCATCATTCTGTGCATCGTCGAGATTTGGGTCCACATCATCATCACCCAATGGTCTAGCGTCATCGTTTCTAACCACATCATCATCATCATCATCATCATCAGGTTGCTCTTGATAGAACACTCCCTCGTATGTCATGGGGTTAATGTTGTAGTAATCGTGTTCATTCGGGTCTGGTAGCTTACCATGTGGCGACACCTTGAACACAACTTCCCAACCCTTTAGATACACTTTCTGGCATGGGTAAGGCAGATAATATACTTGTGTAGCTTGGGTAGCCGCAATGAAGAGATCGGCTCCGGCATAGACGGTTGATGGTTTAACTTCGACCAAACCAATGGAAGGCGTATGTTTTACCCCCTCCCGCGGATCGAACCATCGGCATTTGAACACAGGCAGACTTAGGGTCTCACGCCCCTGGCGGAATTTAACCTCGTATATATTTTGTACCCTTCCGTAGTAGTCTACTGAATTTTGACCGGGGGTGTACACTCCAGTACTTATAGTTTTGGGATCGGGGCGGCTGTTTTGGTGCTCCTCTGTATGGAAGCGATACCCATTCACATCATACTTTTTACATGTCATGACGGCAGGGTCAAAACCCATGGAAACCCATCTCAATTCATCATCCATAGATATGTTCGGATCTTTTCCCTACAAGTATAATGGAAATTGTTGCATGCATTAGTTCGGTTAACTAATAAATGTTGAAGTAGGTATTTAATAGGGGAGTGTGGAAAATTACTTTCTCCATGAACCAAGCAACAAAATTTTTACATCCAGGATTTCCATGATGGAGAAGAGTAAGTGCCTCCGCCTCAGTAGGAGGATTCACTCCCATCCATTCCTCTTGAACGAAATCACTAAAAAAAGATAAGCGGTGTTAGACCGGGACTAAGTGAACATGAAACATGATGATGTGGAAGACATAAAGGAATGGTGTAGTGGTATTACCTCATCCACACTTCCTCAACTTCCTTGATGTTGTGCAAGATATAGAACATGAGGTCCTCCCACTCTTGTCGTGGCATGTTATAAGATTTCGACGCCCCAACCCTCCCACCTTGCGCGTTGAATAGATCGAGCCTGGGTTGATACTTGGGCTCTTCTATATTGTATCGAGGCACGTTGTTATGCAGATGGGGAACGTGGTCTGGATAGTATGATGTCCTGAGGTCTGACACCTCCTCTAGGATAACTGCCTCAGCTATGGAAGCTTCAATCTTAGCTTTGTTTCCACATTTCTGTCGGAGATGCTTGTTCTACCTCTCAGGGCCGTACTGCCAGCGATTTTGCACAGAGCCCCCCAACAATACCTCGTTCGCGAGGTGCAGAATGAGATGTGTCATCGGAGTAAAGAAGCCTGGCAGAAAGATCTTCTCTAGCTTGACTATCAACACCGGTGCCTTCTTATGCAATTTTTCAATCACCTTTTTACTTACTTCTTTAGCACAGAGTGTGCGGAAGAAATGGCTAAGCTCGGCAAGCACTCGCCAGGCATGCTCGGGGACATAGCCTCGAACCATCACCGGCATTATCCGCTCAATCCATACATGGTACTCATGACTCTTCAGGACGGTCACTTTGCCCATTGAAATATTGACTCGCTTACTTATATTCGATGCATAACCATCGGTGAACTTCAAAATTGCCAGATAAGTACTTTTTTTTCTGGCGGTTTAAGGACAAAGTCAGCATCTGGCTTGAACCAGTTTTTTCGACCGCCTGTGGGAGGCTTCATGTTTAGGCGTGGTCTATCACAAATTCTCTGTTGATCGGCTGTAGCTTTTATGTTATCCTTCGTCTTATCAGGAATGTTGAGGATCTTGTGGAAAAGGGACTCTGCCACATTCTTTTCGGTGTGCATCACATCAATATTGTAAGGAAGTTTGAGGTCCTTGAAATAGGGAAGCTGCGAGAAGGGGGTAATGTGCGTCCAGTTGTGCGTCTCACCATATCCCTCGAAGCCCTTGGCTTTGGCTTTGGCTTTGCCTTTGACTTTAGGCTTGAGAGCTTTTAGCTGAGCAAGAACATCTGCCCCCGAAAATGTTGGAATCTCGGTTACTTCATGAACAACCTGGCCTTTCATGAACTTCTTCTTGTCTTCCCTGTCTGGATGGTCTGGAGGGACAAACTGTCGATGCAGGTCAAAGGCTACATACTTGCCACCCTTACTCAGCCAAATCATTCGCAGAGCCTGCATGCACACTGGGCATGGCATCTTAGCACTTGTACACCATCCGCAGAATAGAGCATAGCGGGGAAAGTCATGCATGCAATAGTGCAACCAAACTTTCATCAAGATATTTCTCTGCAGATCTCGGTCGTATGTCAACCTCAGAAAGTACCAAGAATGGTGCAAAGCATCCACAAGCGGCTGCATAAACACACCCAATTGCTTCCTCGGGTAGTCAGGCCCCGGAATGATGAGCGACAACAACATGGTCTTCCGTTGCATTACGGCACCGGGAGGAAGATTGAGCGGAATTACAAACACATGCCAGCAGCTGTATGGATTGGACGACATACCATATGGATTCAACCCATCACCTGATATGGCTATTCTGACATTCCCAGCCTCGACTGCTTCCTCGGGGTTTTCTTCATTGAATGACTTCCATGCTTCCCCTCCCGATGGATGTACGATTTTTTTGGATTGTACCTTATACCTTCCTTGTGCCACTTCATCATTTTGCCAGACTCCTTCATGATGAAAAGGCGTTGCAGTCTTTTTATAAAATCAAGATACCGAAGAACCTTAACGGGGATGGTTAGCTGCTTTTTCTCACCATCCTCACCGACCACCTCAATGTACCGAGACAAACCGCACTTCCTACAGTACTTGTCATCCACATACTCATGCCTAAACAAAAGGCAATTCTTCGGGCAAACATCTATTTTCTCATAATCCATAGAGAGTGCCTTCTTGATTTTCTTTGTATCGTACATGCTTTTCGGCAGTTCATGATCCTCCGGGAGGCTGTTAGCCCATACTCCCAGGAATGCTTCGAAGCATTTCTAGCTATAGCCGTACTCAACCTTGACTGTAATCAGTTGCGAGATGGTATCCAGCTGAGATATTTTCGCACCCGCATAAAGAGGTTTCTTCGACGAGGCCAAGACCTCCAAGGAGGCCTTTGCGGTTGCCTCCGGCTCCTCCGGTTCATTCTCTGAAGGTGTCGCATTTGCCGTTTCTGCAAAAATGACATCATCTAGCATGTCCCTGACCCCGTTGTCCTCATATCCATCGATGCATTGTCGCATCACCTCCTCTCTACCACGGTCCTGCTCGGCTATGTTTATCGGCGGCATGTCAAAGTTTGGCATATATCCGTGCGTGCGAAGGTGCTCACTCATGTCCGTCTGATTTCTATGGTGACGTCTGGCACATCTCGCACAGGGGCATGGTGGGATAATTCTCATTGGACGACGGAATATCTCCTTCAAATACACATCGGTTTTCACGATCCACTCTGATGTTACTCGATTCCGACGGATAAAACCACTGTACATCCACTGATTATCTGCCATCCTCTGCTTTTTTGCAACCCACACAACATAATTAAGGATTCACTTAAATTAATCACATCAAAATTTCAGTTTCTACCGCGTTTAATCCACCTACATCTCTAATAGGTAAAGATGGGTCCTAATCCCACCCGAGGATGTGTAGATTGAGTACGTTCTCCATTCTACCCCGTTCCGAGACAAAATTTTGGCAACACCTCCCCGCTGTTCTCCAGATACACGTCTCGGCAAATAGCCGAGAGAATGTGCTCCGGAGAACAACGGGGAGGCGCCGCCGAAATCCTGTCTCGGAATGGGGTAGAACATGGAGAACATACCCAATCTACACATCCTCGGGCTGTCCATGGAAAACGCTGGACAATCCGAAAGAGTTGTGGTGATAAATATGCAATTGAATGCATATTTATCGATGCAACCCTTTCGGACGGGAGACCTAGGTTACGCGACTTGATGTGAAAATTTAATCTAGTGACATGGAAAAAAAGTGGACGAGGTCATGGAATTGTTGCTCACCCTCCGATGTAGTCGACCAAGCAGAGGGATGATCGTGGACCAACACCTCTAACGTCGACAATCACTCCACGAAGATGGAACACCACAAATCCTGTTAATTACACCGAGTGGAAAAAATTTAGGTCATCACCTCACATTAAGCATTGACACTTTAAACTATAAAGAAAAATCATATTTTGTCAACTGTCAAATTTGGAAGAACTAATCATATCGCAATTTAGGTCATCACCTCACATTAAGCATTGACACATCAATTTTTTTAGCAAGATCATCATGATGAAATAACCACTTATCATATCCCAAATTTGAAGCACATCTCACATAGCTACTTAACAACATCACAGACTGAAAATAAAATCTTCGTTAACAATTTTATAAACTAAGTGACTCAAGTTGCTTTTTTAACTATGATAATTCATTTTGCCAAGATTCATCCATCTAGCAACCTAACCGTAGCAAAATAATTCGTTTTTCCGAGATTCTTCCATCCATCTAAGACACATACAACATTCATCCATCTAGCAACCTAACAACATCCAACATCCATCCATGCATCCATTCATACATCCAACAGTAGCTAAATAATGCAAAAAAAATGAAAAAAGAAGTGTTAGCTCACCGGGCAGAGAGGCGTCGCGGTGGTGGCGTTGGAGGCAGGGGCCGGCGGTGGAGGTGATGGGAGGGCCGAGGCGGGGTTGGGCCGGCCGGAGAAGCCTGGCCAACACAGCAGGGGCGCGGGCCGGCGAGAGCCGCGGCCAGCCGTGCTCGGGACCGCCGCCGGTGCCGCACAGGGTCGAGGAGGAGGCGGTGTGGTCGGGGCGGCGGGGCGTTGGAGAGACAGGGACGGTCGGGGCGCGGGGTTGGAGAGGGCT
>NC_041392.1:74582358-74583385 GCF_002162155.2 Triticum dicoccoides
GGGCGGTGGCGGTGGCGCAGGTTGTGAGGAGGCGTGGGGTTCGGTGGTGCGGCGCGGGGCGGGGCTGGACCGGGGTGGAGGCGAGGCGGCACGGGGTTTGGCGGCGGCGGCGGCGGTGCTGGTTGTGAGGAGGCGGCGGCGTGGGCGTGTGGAGGCCTAGGCGCGTGGCAGCGGCGATGCAGTTGGGAGGCGCGGGGGTTCGGGGAGAGAGGAGGAGAACGAGTGGACGGGGTGCCCCAGGGGATGGATAAGGTGAGTATATGCCGACGGCTTAGCCGTTGGCATATCTCTGTATGCCACGTGTACGCCTATGCCGACGGCCAAGCCGTCGGCATAGGTATATATTTTTTTCATTATTTTAAGGTGCATTTTTCCTAACACATAAATATTAAACATGTTTATTGGTTCTCACAAAAAAATTGACTGCATTCTGCCCGTCGGAATAGATAGTTTTCGGCCCAACGTGGCTGTTTCCCCCCTCCGTGACACAGCGGCAGCGACGACCGTGAGGGGTGCACACCCCGGAGCCGCGTATCGGGTGCCTGCAAGTAACATCACACTTCCACAAGCGTAGGAGGGCCCACCGCAACACCTGGCGGCATTGCTACCCCCCTCCGGTACCCCGTCCCGTCTAACCCTCACGGACGGCGCCGCCGCCGGCACCTGGAGGGGGGAAACGGACGCGTCGGGTCTACACGGAGGGGATCTTGCCGTGGGTCTGGCCCGGATGTTGCTCCAAATTGTTCCTATGGGATGACCTAACACAACCGGGTGGATACGTCCACTGCTCAAAGCCCATCCGTGCAAAGTCAAAGGGGTAGATCCCGTGGTCAAACGCTACAGGGTTAGGCGGGACGGGGGCCCTAGGGGGGTAGCAATGCCACCGGAGCGTCGCACCGGGACCTCATACATGCGGGATGGTGTGCTGGCATGTCCGAAGAGGCGACACACGTCTCCGAGGTGTGCCCCCCCTCACGGCCGCCGCCGCCACCGGCATCTAGATGGGGGGAAACGGACGCGTCAGGTC
>NC_041392.1:74584214-74718197 GCF_002162155.2 Triticum dicoccoides
TCGCAGAACGTCTACTACCGTGTCATCGCCGTCCGTGAGGGGGGGGCACGCCCCGGAGACGCGTCCCGCCTCTTCGGACATGCCACCACACCACCCCGCATGTATGAGGGCCCGGTGCGACGCTCCGGTGGCATTGCTACCCCAGTGCCCTCGTCCCGCCTAACCCTGTAGCGTTTGACCACGGGATCTAGCCCTTTGACTTTGCACAAACGGGCTTTGACCAGTGGACCTCCCCACCCGGTTGTGTTAGGTCAGCCCATAGGAACACTTTGGAGCAACATCCGGGCCAGACCCACAGCAAGATCCCCTTCGTGTAGACCCCACACGTCCGTTCCCCCCCTCCAGGTGCTGGCGGCGGCGCCGTCCGTGAGGGGGGGCACACCCCGGACACGCGTGCCGGGCGTTTGCAACCGCCACAACACTTCCAGACTTGCGAGAGGCCGCCTACGCAAGATTTGGCGGCATGCTAGCCCCCGGAGGCCGCCGGCCACAGCCGTAGACGCGCGAAGGGCAATCCGCGTAGAGGGAATTTTTCGGATACTTCTCCATCACCAAAAATTATGAAAAATACCGTCGTCCCTATAGCACATGTGCCCACATCGTGCAAAAAAACTCATGATTTTATCGCGCTCCAAGTATTTAGTAATATTGACGCCGCATCGTTACCGCAGAACATCTACTACCGTGTCATCGCCGTCCGTGAGGGGGGGCCACGCCCCGGAGACGCGTCCCGCCTCTTCGGACATGCCACCACACCACCCCGCATGTATGAGGGCCCGGTGCGATGCTTCGGTAGCATTGCTACCCCCCAGTGCCCCCGTCCCGCCTAACCCTGTAGCGTTTGACCACGGGATCTAGCCCTTTGGCTTTGCACGGACGGGCTTTGACCAGTGGACCTCCCCACCCGGTTGTGTTAGGTCAGCCCATAGGAACACTTTGGAGCAACATCCGGGCCAGACCCACAGCAAGATCCCCTCCGTGTAGACCCCACGCGTCCGTTCCCCGCCTCCAGGTGCCGGCGGCGGCGCCGTCCGTGAGGGGGGGCACACCCCGGACACGCGTGCCGGGCGTTTGCAACCGCCACAACACTTCCAGACTTGCGAGAGGCCGCCTACGCAAGATTTGGTGGCATGCTAGCCCCCGGAGGCCGCCGGCCACAACCGTAGACGCGCGTAGGGCAATCCGCGTAGAGGGAATTTTTCGGATACTTCTCCATCACCAAAAATTATGAAAAAATACCATCGTCCCTATAGCACATGTGCCCACGTCGTGCAAAAAAACTCATGATTTTATCGCGCTCCGAGTATTTAGTAATATTGACGCCGCATCGTTACCGCAGAACGTCTACTACCGTGTCATCGCCGTCCGTGAGGGGGGGCCATGCCCCGGAGACGCGTCCCGCCTCTTCGGACATGCCACCACACCATCCTGCAAGTATGAGGGCCCCGTGCGACGCTCCGGTGGCATTGCTACCCCCAGTGCCCCCGTCCCGCCTAACCCTGTAGCGTTTGACCATGGGATCTAGCCCTTTCACTTTGCACGGACGGGCTTTGACCACTGGACCACCCCACCGGGTTGTGTTAGGTCAGCCCATAGGAACACTTTGGAGCAACATCCGGGCCAGACCCACAGCAAGATCCCCTCCGTGTAGACCCCACGCGTCCGTTCCCCCCCCCCCTCCAGGTGCCGGCGGCGGCGCCGTCCGTGAGGGGGGGCACACCCCGGACACGCGTGCTGGGCGTTGGCAACCGCCACAACACTTCCAGACTTGCGAGAGGCCGCCTACGCAAGATTTGGCGGCATGCTAGCCCCCGGAGGCCGCCGGCACAGCCGTAGACGCGCGAAGGGCAATCCGCGTAGAGGGAATTTTTTGGATACTTCTCCATCACCAAAAATTATGAAAAATACCATCGTCCCTATAGCACATGTGCCCACGTCGTGCAAAAAAACTCATGATTTTATCGCGCTCCGAGTATTTAGTAATATTGATGCCGCATCGTTACCGCAGAACGTCTACTATCGTGTCATCGCCGTCCGTGAGGGGGGGCCATGCACCGGAGACGCGTCCCGCCTCTTTGGACATGCCACCACACCACCCCGCATGTATGAGGGCCCGGTGCGACGCTCCAGTGGCATTGCTACCCCCAGTGCCCCCGTCCTGCCTAACCCTGTAGCGTTTGACCACGGGATCTAGCCCTTTGACTTTGCACGGACGGGCTTTGACCAGTGGACCTCCCCACCCGGTTGTGTTAGGTCAGCCCATAGGAACACTTTGGAGCAACATCCGGGCCAGACCCACAGCAAGATCCCCTCCGTGTAGACCCCACGCATCCGTTCCCCCCCTCCAGGTGCCGGCGACGGTGCCGTCCGTGAGGGGGGGCACACCCCGGACACGCGTGCCGGGCGTTTGCAACCGCCACAACACTTCCAGACTTGCGAGAGGCCGCCTACGCAGGATTTGGCGGCATGCTAGCCCCCGGAGGCCGCCGGCCACAGCCGTAGACGCGCGAAGGGCAATCCACGTAGAGGGAATTTTTCGGATACTTCTCCATCACCAAAAATTATGAAAAAATACCATCGTCCCTATAGCACATGTGCCCAGGTCGTGCAAAAAAACTCATGATTTTATCGCGCTCCGAGTATTTAGTAATATTGACGCCGCATCGTTACTGCAGAACGTCTACTACCGTTTCATCGCCGTCCGTGAGGGGGGGCCACGCACCGGAGACGCGTCCCGCCTCTTCGGACATGCCACCACACCACCCCACATGTATGAGGGCCCGGTGCGACGCTCCGGTGGCATTGCTACCCCCAGTGCCCCCGTCCCGCCTAACCCTGTAGCGTTTGACCACAGGATCTAGCCCTTTGACTTTGCACGGACGGGCTTTGACCAATGGACCTCCCCACCCGGTTGTGTTCGGTCAGCCCATAGGAACACTTTGGAGCAACATCCGGGCCAGACCCACAGCAAGATCCCCTCCGTGTAGACCCCACTCGTCCGTTTCCCCCCTTCAGGTGCCGGCGGCGGCGCCGTCCGTGAGGGGGACAGACCCCGGACACGCGTGCCGGGCGTTTGCAACCGCCACAACACTTCCAGACTTGTGAGAGGCCGCCTACGCAAGATTTGGCGGCATGCTAGCCCCCGGAAGCCGCCGGCCACAGCCGTAGACGCGCGAAGGGCAATCCGCATAGAGGGAATTTTTTGGATACTTCTCCATCACCAAAAATTATGAAAAAAAACCATCGTTCCTATAGCACATGTGCCCACGTCGTGCAAAAAAACTCATGATTTTATCGCGCTCTGAGTATTTAGTAATATTGACGCCGCATCGTTACCGCAGAACGTCTACTACTGTGTCATCGCCGTCCGTGAGGGGGGGCCACGCACCGGAGACGCGTCCCGCCTCTTCGGACATGCCACCATACCACCCCGCATGTATGAGGGCCCGGTGCGACGCTCCGGTGGCATTGCTACCCCCAGTGCCCCCGTCTCGCCTAACCCTGTAGCATTTGACCACGGGATCTAGCCCTTTGACTTTGCACGGACGGGCTTTGACCAGTGGACCTCCCCACCCGGTTGTGTTACGTCAGCCCATAGGAACACTTTGGAGCAACATCCGGGCCAGACCCATAGCAAGATCCCCTCCGTGTAGACCCCACGGGTCCGTTTCACCCCTCCAGGTGCCGACGGCGGCGCCGTCCGTGAGGGGAGGCACACCCCGGACACGCGTGCCGGGCGTTTGCAACTGCCACAACACTTCCAGACTTGTGAGAGGCCGCCTACGCAAGATTTGGCGGCATGCTAGCCCCCGGAGGCCGCCGGCCACAGCCGTAGACGCGTGAAGGGCAATCCACGTAGAGGGAATTTTTCGGATACTTCTCCATCACCAAAAATTATGAAAAATACCATCGTCCCTATAGCACATGTGCCCACGTCGTGCAAAAAAACTCATGATTTTATCGCGCTCCGAGTATTTAGTAATATTGATGCCGCATCGTTACCGCAGAACGTCTACTATCGTGTCATCGCCGTCCGTGAGGGGGGGCCATGCACCGGAGACGCGTCCCGCTTCTTCGGACATGCCACCACACCACCCCGCATGTATGAGGGCCCGGTGCGATGCTCCGGTGGCATTGCTACCCCCAGTGCCCCCGTCCTGCCTAACCCTGTAGCGTTTGACCACGGGATCTAGCCCTTTGACTTTGCACGGACGGGCTTTGACCAGTGGACCTCCCCACCCGGTTGTGTTAGGTCAGCCCATAGGAACACTTTGGAGCAACATCCGGGCCAGACCCACAGCAAGATCCCCTCCGTGTAGACCCCACGCATCCGTTCCCCCCTCCAGGTGCCGGCGACGGTGCCGTCCGTGAGGGGGGGCACACCCCGGACACGCGTGCCGGGCGTTTGCAACCGCCACAACACTTCCAGACTTGCGAGAGGCCGCCTACGCAGGATTTGGCGGCATGCTAGCCCCCGGAGGCCGCCGGCCACAGCCGTAGACGCGCGAAGGGCAATCCGCGTAGAGGGAATTTTTCGGATACTTCTCCATCACCAAAAATTATGAAAAAATACCATCGTCCCTATAGCACATGTGCCCAGGTCGTGCAAAAAACTCATGATTTTATCGCGCTCCGAGTATTTAGTAATATTGACGCCGCATCGTTACCGCAGAACGTCTACTACCGTTTCATCGCCGTCCGTGAGGGGGGGCCACGCACCGGAGACGCGTCCTGCCTCTTCGGACATGCCACCACACCACCCCACATGTATGAGGGCCCGGTGCGACGCTCCGGTGGCATTGCTACCCCCAGTGCCCCCGTCCCGCCTAACCCTGTAGCGTTTGACCACAGGATCTAGCCCTTTGACTTTGCACGGACGGGCTTTGACCAGTGGACCTCCCCACCCGGTTGTGTTCGGTCAGCCCATAGGAACACTTTGGAGCAACATCCGGGCCAGACCCACAGCAAGATCCCCTCCGTGTAGACCCCACTCGTCCGTTTCCCCCCTTCAGGTGCCGGCGGCGGCGCCGTCCGTGAGGGGGACAGACCCCGGACACGCGTGCCGGGCGTTTGCAACCGCCACAACACTTCCAGACTTGTGAGAGGCCGCCTACGCAAGATTTGGCGGCATGCTATCCCCCGGAGGCTGCCGGCCACAGCCGTAGACGCGTGAAGGGCAATCCGCATAGAGGGAATTTTTTGGATACTTCTCCATCACCAAAAATTATGAAAAAATACCATCGTTCCTATAGCACATGTGCCCACGTCGTGCAAAAAAACTCATGATTTTATCGCGCTCTGAGTATTTAGTAATATTGACGCCGCATCGTTACCGCAGAACGTCTACTACTGTGTCATCGCCGTCCGTGAGGGGGGGCCACGCACCGGAGACGCGTCCCGCCTCTTCGGACATGCCACCATACCACCCCGCATGTATGAGGGCCCGGTGCGACGCTCCGGTGGCATTGCTACCCCCAGTGCCCCCGTCCCGCCTAACCCTGTAGCATTTGACCACGGGATCTAGCCCTTTGACTTTGCACGGACGGGCTTTGACCAGTGGACCTCCCCACCCGGTTGTGTTAGGTCAGCCCATAGGAACACTTTGGAGCAACATCCGGGCCAGACCCATAGCAAGATCCCCTCCGTGTAGACCCCACGGGTCCGTTTCACCCCTCCAGGTGCCGACGGCGGCGCCGTCCGTGAGGGGAGGCACACCCCGGACACGCGTGCCGGGCGTTTGCAACTGCCACAACACTTCCAGACTTGTGAGAGGCCGCCTACGCAAGATTTGGCGGCATGCTAGCCCCCGGAGGCCGCCGGCCACAGCCGTAGACGCGTGAAGGGCAATCCACGTAGAGGGAATTTTTCGGATACTTCTCCATCACCAAAAATTATGAAAAAATACCATCATTCCTATAGCACATGTGCCCACGTCGTGCAAAAAAACTCATGATTTTATCGCGCTTCGAGTATTTAGTAATATTGACACCGCATCGTTACCGCAGAACGTCTACTACCGTGTCATCGCCGTCCGTGAGGGGGGGGGGCACGCACCGGTGACGCGTCCCGCTTCTTCGGACATGCCACCACACCACCCCGCATGTATGAGGGCCCGGTGCGATGCTCCGGTGGCATTGCTACCCCCCAGTGCCCCCGTCCCGCCTAACCCTGTAGCGTTTGACCACGGGATCTAGCCCTTTGACATTGCACGGACGGGCTTTGACCAGTGGACCTCCCCACCTGGTTGTGTTAGGTCAGCCCATAGGAACACTTTGGAGCAACATCCGGGCCAGATGTTGCCGTGGGCCTATGGGCTGACCTTACACAACCGGGTGGGTACGTCTACTGCTCAAAGCCTGTCCGTGCAAAGTCAAAGGGGTAGATCCCGTGGTCAAACGCTACAGGGTTAGGCGGGATGGGGGCCCTAGGGGGTAGCAATGCCACCGGAGCGTCGCACCGGGACCTCATACAAGCCGCGTGCCGTGTGCCTACGCCTGCCACCATGCTTATATAACCGTAGGAGGGCCACCGCAACACCTGGCGGCATTGCTACCCCCCAGGTACCCCGTCCCGTCTAACCCTGACACAGACGACTGCCGGGTCTATCCCTTTGACTTTCGCTGGACGTAGTTTGACCGGTGGATCTTTTCACCTTTTTGTCATAGCCCAGCCATAGCTACACCCCCCAACACAGTCCCGACACAACCCACCACAAGATTCCCTCTGCGTCGGCCGGACGTGGCCGTTTCCCCCCTCCGAGGAACGGCGGCATCGACGCCCATGAGGGGGGAGGGGGCACACCCCGAAGTCGCGTGCCTGCGCCTGCCACCACGTTTCCACAACCGTAGGAGGGCCCACCGCAACACCTGGCGGCATTGCTACCCCCCCACAGGTACCCGGCCCGTCCCGTCTAACCTCTCCGTGACACGACGGAAGAAGGCCCGTGTGGGGGGCAATCGATATATGTTTTCTTTATATTTAAGTTAATGAAATTAGTATTGGAAAAAAATAAAAAATAATAAGAGAAAATACAAAAAATATAAAAATATTATTAGAAATCTATGCCTACGGCAAAGCTGTCGGCATAGCTACGGCCACGGAACGGTAGAGCCTTGGATCTATGACGTGGCATTGGGTGGGGATCAATGACGTGGCAAAAACCATGGGCCAAGCCTATGTCGACGGCCTAGCCGTCGGCATAGAAATGCCACCCCACGGGACCGGCGAACGACGCGGATCGATTACGTGGCGGCGCGGTGGATCGATGACGTCGGCATAGCTATGCCGACGGCTAGGCCGTCGGCGTAGCTATGCCGACGGCCACCGTTAGCCCGTCGGCGTAGCCTGACGCCATCAAACTGCCGTCGCCGCCTGGGTAGACGGGCCCACGTGATATGCCGATGGCCTGCTCTGTCGGTATATTAGGAGAAACACCGACGGCTTATCTATGCCAACGGCCCCTGCCGGCATAGATGGCTATACGCCAACGGCCTTTCTACGCCGACGGCTGTAGTTGGGCCGTCGGGGTATGCCCATATATGCCGACGGGGGCCGTCGGCATAGATACGACCATCGGCAAAACAAGTTTTTCTGGTAGTGTATCAACCAATGGATAATGGAGTTTAATTGTTAAACAATAGCAATTTTGTCTCATGCAAGAGCCTGGCTACTACTCCAAGGAACCGCACCACGCGAGCGTTCGCAACTGCCACGTTCGGGTTGTGCTTGGCTCTTTGCCTCTTCGAGAAGATGAACAATGATGTTACTCCTACTTCTACAGTATCGAATCCACTGCTGCATGTCCGTCCACCTCGTGCGGGAGGGATAGCGTGTAGCGAAAGCTTCTACTTACTGCTCCTGCCTTTGCGTCTATGACAGGTGGCCCCAACAGGTGGTTGGTCCTCCTGTCATGCAGCCAAAGGCAGGTGCAGTTAAGGCACCAAAGCTTAGTCCGCGAGGGAGAGGGTGTTGTAGTAATCAAATTTCTCGGTCTTGTACGAGTTGACGCGACACATCAAAGCACTGCACTCGATGGGATACTTCGTATGTAGGAGTAGACATATTCTGCTTCATATGTCACTACTAGGGAAAACCTTATACACAGAAGTTTATCAGTAGCGAGGTTTAAAAATGGGTGCTACTGCTAATTAGTAGTAGCGAGGGGTATAAAAACCGCGCTACTAATAAGTTGATAGTAGTAGCAAGGGGTATAAACCCGCGCTGCTACTGAATGGTCTCCAACAATGTCCCCGGGATAGGCCATAGTAGTAGCGAGGGGTATAAAATCGGCGCTATTACTAAATAAGTAGTAGTAGCGCAGGTAAGACCCCACGCTACTACTAAGCGTGTCCTCCCCGGCCCGATCCATCCCACCCCACCAACCGTCGTCCCACTCCACCCACCCCCGTCTAAAAAAATCCACCTCCGATCTAGATCCCCTCCTCCTCCTCCCGCGGCCGCAGGGCGCGCCAGTCGCCCTTCTTCCGCGACCTCGCCTCCTCCGTCCCCCATGGAGCAGCAGAGGAGGGAGACCAGGTGCCCAGATCTGCCCTTCTCCGGCCTGCGCCAACACCGGCCATGGTGCAACCCAGCAGGTGAGGAGGGAGACCAGGAGTGAGGGGGTGACGGCCATGGGCGGCTACAACGCGTTCCTGGCGACCACGCTGCCGCCGGAGCACCGCATCTACGACCCGGATGTGGAGTCGCTGTAGTCGGGCATGACCACGTTCCTCACGGCGTTCCCCCAGGGCTTCGCCATCGAGGTGCTGGACGTGTACAGCGGCCCGCCCATGGATGTCTTCAAGTTCCGGCTGGGGCTACATGGAGGGCCCGTTCAAGGGCCACCCTCCGCACGGCCGCCGCGTTGAGTTCTTCGATGTCCGTGTCTTCCACGTAAGTTCATTTGACAGTAATTAATGGTGTATTATTGGTTTTGTTCAAAGATAAGTGACCTGCAACCCTGTGATGATATATAGGTCGATGAAGACACCAAGGTGGAGAAGGCAGAGTTCTTCTACGAGCGTGGAAACTTCCTCACAAACTTCTTGTCTGCGCCTGCTACTTCTGCTTCTGCTGCGTCGGCTTAAGGTTGCCCTGTGATGAGAGGAGACTGAAGCGTGCCAGAATCGACGAAACGTGCTTGTCACTAGCTAGTATTGTCTTCAGTCTCTCTCTCAGGAGGGCGCCGCCCTTCCTCTGCTCCCTGTCCAAGCAAGCGAGCTCTGGATCCACCCCCACAACCACGACATCGGCACCGGCACCGAAGGCCGTGGAGATGCAGCTCCGTCACGCAGTCGTCAAGCCAAGGTACTCACTGCCCTCTTCCTTTCGCTTCCCTCATGGGTCATCAAATTTGCTTGCTACAAAAACATTAGAGAGGACAAGTCAATAAAACTGAACCTTTCTTCAGAGACGAGATGGGAGGAGAAAAGTTTAATATTTTCATGTGATTGGAGACAGTAGGAAAATTTGACACTTGCGGAAATGCCAAGCTGATTAGGCATAGGAACCCAATCCATTCTGATTAGGGAGAGCCACTAGTAATTGCAGCAGACTTGACTTTGCACTCGTACGTTCAGACGAATGAATATATGCATCACTCTTTGTTTGGCATGCCAAAACTAAGACGTGCAGATTCATCCATTTCTAAGCATCACCAATCTTGATCAGTTCCTAATGTAGATTTGGAGTTGGACGCAGTAGAAACAACACACACAACTTGACTTGATTCAGTCGGTTCATTTTACCGTTGTAGGTGTATCATGTCCCTTACTTCCTAAAGTTGGATCATCACCGATAGTGTATAATTTTTTTGTTCGATTTGGATGCAGCAGTAGCGCTCCGTGGGGGGCATCAACATCAGCCTCGACGGTTCGGTCATCTACTCCTACCACCACGACTCCCCGCAAAAGGTCAATCTCTCTCTCTATCTCTCAGCTGTGAACTAGTTCCTAATACTGTTCATATTAAGAATCCAATCCATCCTGGGGAGAGCCCGCTGTAGGTACTACAGCACACCTTCTTGATGGATATCAACCTGCCTGTTTTGAAAACATAGATAGTAGGTGACACTAGTAACTCAGCAAACTTGACTTTGCACTTGTACGCAGAGACAAATGAATCTACATCATTCATTGTTTGGCATGTCAAAACTGAGACATGTAGATTCATTTGCAAGCATCACTGATGCAGATCGGTTCCTTCTCTGTTTGTTGGAAACTGAGCTTTGTTCTCTGTTTGGTTGGTGCAGTGATGATCGAGCAACTTTGGCAAGCACCAGGCCAACTGGAAGGCAGGCCCTATCAGAGCCAAGAGCATGCCGAAGAAGGCGGCGGCGTATGTATGATGCTTGCTTCTTCTAATCTGCCGTCTTATGTCATGCCTGTAGTGTATGGTGGCTGTATATATATGGTGATGATTTTATTTGTTTCTTCCATTTGGATGCAACAGGTGTGGTCCATGGATGTTAGAATGAGGAACTGTATGATAGTAGATACGGCAACAGTGTAATAGTATAATCAGGAAAACGACATTTCCATCACTATTGTGTTTTCTTGAACTGTATGCATAAAATGGAATTTGTTGATTTTATTTTTAATTCCTAATTTGTTAGTAATCAAATTTCTCGGTCTTGTACGAGTTGATGCGACACATCAAAGCACTGCGTGGGGACAAATACACGCTACAGGTATTTAGGATACTAGTAGCGTTGGTATTATAAACGCGCTACTACTATTTCATTAGTAGTAGCGTGGGTTCATAATAGTAGTAGCGTGGGTGGAAACGCACTACTACTAACTTTGTTAGTAATAGCGCGGGTTCAACCCACGCTATTACTAACTATTAGCTGTAGCGCGATACTAGTAGCGCGGGTACCCATGCTGCTAGTAGCCATTTTACCCACGCTGCTAGTAGCCTTTTCCCTAGTAGTGTGTAGTCACTTGTTGCAATCTCTAAAAAGACTTATATTTGGAAATGGAGGGAGTACAACGCATGCATGCATGCCGTGACTTTCCTTTTGATACTTGCATGTGTTGATTTGATGCACCTTGCCAAATTTTTACTATAAATTTAACTAACCAAATTTTCATGCATGTCACAAAAAATTACTGGGCTGTTTGGATTATGACTATGTTTGTCTTAAGTTGCCACATTATTTTTCCCACATTTGCCACACTTGCCTAACCTGAGTTGCTCAAATTGTTAGACACACTTTGGCTTGCCTAAGGGAATCTTGCCACAATTTTTGTGTCTATGACATGTGGGGTTCACTGCTAATAAAAAAATTCTTGTCTTAGGTGTGGCTAATAAAAAAGACTTATATTTAGGAACTAAGGGAGTAGAAAATATAAATAATAATGCATGTTGGGGCAACCCACTGATACGTCCATTTTGCATCATGCTTTTATATCGATATTTATTGCATTATGGACTGCTATTTCACTTTATGTCATAATACTTATGGCTATTCTCTCTTATTTTACAAGGTTTACATAAGGAGGGAGAATGCCGGCAGCTGAAATTCTGGGCTGGAAAAGGAGCAAATATTAGAGACCTATTCTGCGCAACTCCAAAAGTCCTGAAACTCCACGAAACATCTTAAAACAAATAAAGAAAAATCCTCACCAAAGATGAAGGCCAGGGGGCCAACACCCTGCTCATGAGGGTGGGGGGCGCCCCCCAAGGCGCGCCCCCTACCTCGTGGGCCCCCTGGTGGCTCTCTGACGTCCATCTTCTCCTATATGAAGTCTTTCGATGAGAAAAAATAAGAAGGAACTTTTCGGGACGAGACTCCGCCGCCACGAGGTGGAGCCTTAGCGGATCCAATCTAGAGCTCCGGTAGAGCTGTTCTGCCGGGGATACTTCCCTCCGGGAGGGGGAAATCATCACCATCGTCATCACCAACGCTCCTCTCATCGGGAGAGGGCAATCTCCATCAACATCTTCACCAGCACCATCTCATGTCCAAACCCTAGTTCATCTCTTGTATCCAATTCTAGTCTCAAAGCCCGGGATTGGTGCTAGTAGGTTGCTAGTATTGTTGATTACTGCTTGTAGTTGATGCTAGTTGGTTTAATTGGTGGAAGATCATATGTTCAGATCCTATATGCATATTATTACCCCTCTGATTATGAACATGAATATGCTTTGTGAGTAGTTATGTTTGTTCCTGAGGACAAGGGAGAAGTCTTGCTATTAGTAGTCATGTGAACTTGGTATTCGACTGATATTTTGATAAGATGTATGTTGTCTAGCCTCTAGTGGTGTTATGTGAACGTCGACTACATAACACTTCACCATTATTTGGGCCTAGAGGAAGGCATTGGGAAGTAATAAGTAGATGATGGGTTTCTAGAGTGACAGAAGCTTAAACCCTAGTTTATGTGTTGCTTCGTAAGGGGCTGATTTGGATCCATATGTTTCACGCTATGGTTAGGTTTACCTTAATACTTTTGTTGTAGTTGCGGATGCTTGCAATAGAGGTTAATAATAAGTGGGATGCTTGTTCAAGTAAGAACAACACCCAAGCACCGGTCCACCCACATATCAAACTATCAAAGTATCGAACGCGAATCATATGAACGTGATGAAAACTAGCTCGACGATATTCCCATGTGTCCTCGAGAGTGCTTTTTCTATTATAAGAGTTTGTTCCGGCTTGTCCTTTGCTACAAAAAGGATTGGGCCACCTTGCTGCACTTTATTTACTTTTGTTACTTGTTGCTCATTACAATTTATCTTATCACAAAACTATCTGTTACCACTTATTTCAGTACTTGCAGAGAATACCTTGCTGAAAACCGCTTATCATTTCCTTCTGCTCCTCGTTGGGTTCGATACTCTTACTTATTGAAAGGACTACGATAGATCCCCTATACTCGTGGGTCATCAAGACTCTTTTCTGGCGCCGTTGCCGGGGAGTGTAGCGCCTTTGGTAGTGGAATTTGGTAAGGAAAAATTTATATAGTGTGCTAAAATTTACTGTCACTTGCTACTATGGAAAGTAATTCTCTGAGGGGCTTGTTCGGGGTATCTTCACCCCGTCCAGTATAGCAAAGAGTTGCTCCTCAACCTACTGAACCTATTGAAAATGAAACTCCTTTTGAATTTCCTTCGGGTATGATGGAAAAACTGCTAGCTAACCCTTTCACAGGAGATGGAACGAAGCATCCTGATGAGCACTTAATATATGTGGATGAAGTTTGTGGATTATTTAAGCTTGCAGGTATACCCGATGATATTGCTAAGAATAAGGTCTTCCCTTTATCTTTGAAGGGAGATGCATTGATATGGTGTAGGCTATGTGATGATATGAGATCATGGGACTATAAAAGATTGAAGTTGGAATTTCATCAAAAGTATTACCCTATGCATCTTGTTCATCGTGATCGCAATTATATATATAATTTTTGGCCTCGCGAAGGAGAAAGCATCGCTCAAGCTTGGGGGAGGCTTAAATCAATGTTATATTCATGCCCCAATCATGAGCTCTCGAGAGAAGTAATTATGCAAAGTTTTTATGCTCGACTTTCTCATAATAATCAAATCATGCTCGATACTTCTTATGCTGGCTCTTTTATGATGAAGACTATTGAATTCAGATGGAATTTATTGGATAGAATTAAACGCAACTCTGAAGATTGGGACCTCGACGAAGGTAAGGAGTCAGGTATGACACCTAAGTTTGATTGTGTTAATTCTTTTATGGACACCGATATTTTACGTAAGTTTAGCACTAAATATGGACTTGACTCTGAGATAGTAGCTTCTTTATGTGAATCTTTTGCTACTTATGTTGATCTCCCTAAGGAGAAGTGGTTTAAATATCATCCTTCCATAGAAGTAAAAGTAGCTGCACCTATTAAAGTTGAAGAAAAGACTATCACTTATAATGATCCTATTGTTCCTACTTCTTATGTTGAGAAACCACCTTTCCCTGTTAGAGTAAAGGATCATGCTAAAGATTCAACTGTTGTTCGTAAAAGCAATATTAGAACTTATACACCTCCTGAGCAAGTTAAAGTAGAACCTAATATTGCTATCATTAAAGATCTCCTGTCTAATAATATAGATGGGCATGTTATTCAGTTCGAAGGTGAAACTGCTATAATTGCTAAACCTTGTGATAAAGATAAACATAGACCTGTGGTAGGTGTGCCTGTTATTTCTGTTAAAATAGGAGAACATTGTTATCATGGCTTATGTGATATGGGTGCTAGTGCTAGTGCAATACCTATTGACTTATACAAAGAAATTATGCATGATATTGCACCTGTTGAGTTAGAAGAAATTGATTTACTATTAAACTTTCTAATAGAGTTACTATTTCACCAATGGGAGTTGTTAGAGATGTTGAAGTCTTGTGTGGGAAAACTAAATATCCTGCTGATTTTCTTGTTCTTGGTTCCCCACAAGATAGCTTTTGTCCCATTATATTTGGTAGACCCTTCTTAAATACTGTCAATGCTACCATAGATTGCACAAAGAATGTTGTTACTGTTGGCTTGGATGATATGGTTCATGAGTTTAATTTCTCTAAATTTAGTAAACAACATCGTGAGGAAGAATTACCTAGTAAGGATGAAATTATTGGTCTTGCTTCTATTGCCGTACCTCCTAGTGATCCTTTAGAACACTATTTGCTAGACCATGAGAATGATATGTTCATGAATGAAAGAAGGGAAATAGATGAAGTATTCTTTAAACAGGAACCTATTCTGCAACACAACTTGCCTATTGAAATTTTAGGGGATCCTCCTCCACCCAAGGGTGATCCCATGTTTGAGCTTAAACCTTTGCCTGATAATCTTAAATATGCTTATCTTGATGAAAAGAAGATATATCCTGTTATTATTAGTGCTAACCTTTCAGAGCATGAAGAAGAAAGATTATTGAAAACTCTAAAGAAGCATCGTGCTGCTATTGGATTTACTCTTGATGATCTTAAGGGCATTAGTCCCACTCTATGTCAACATAAAATAAATTTGGAAGCAGATGCCAAACCAGTTCGTGATCCTCAACGATGTCTAAATCCTAAAATGAAAGAAGTGGTAAGAAAAGAAATACTCAAGCTTCTGGATGCATGTATAATCTATCCCGTTGCTGATAGTGAGTGGGTAAGTCCTGTCCATTGTGTCCCTAAGAAGGGAGGTATTACTGTTGTTCATAATGATAAAGATGAATTGATTCCACAAAGAATTATCACAGGTTATAGGATCGTAATTGATTTCCGCAAATTAAATAAGCTACTAAGAAAGATCATTACCCCTTACCTTTTATTGATCAAATGCTAGAAAGATTATGCAAACATACACACTATTGCTTTCTAGATGGTTATTCTGGTTTCTCTCAAATACCTGTGTCGGCTAGAGATCAATCAAAGACTACTTTTACATGCCCTTTTGGTACTTTTGCTTATAGACGTATGCCTTTTGGTTTATGTAATGCACATGCTACCTTTCAAAGATGCATGATGGCTATATTCTCTGACTTTTTTGAAAAGATTTGTGAGGTTTTCATGGACCATTTTTCTGTCTATGGTTCCTCTTTTGATGATTGCTTGAGCAATCTTGATCGAGTTTTGCAGAGATGTGAAGAAACTAATCTTGTCTTGAATTGGGAAAAGTGCCACTTTATGGTTAATGAAGGTATTGTCTTGGGGCATAAAATTTCTGAAAGAGGTATTGAAGTTGATAAAGCCAAGGTCAATGCTATTGAAAAGATGCCATGTCCCAAGGACATCAAAGGTATAAGAAGTTTCCTTGGTCACGCCGGATTTTACAGGAGGTTCATTAAGGACTTCTCAAAAATTTCTCGGCCTCTGACTAATTTATTGCAAAAAGATATACCATTTGTCTTTGATGATGATTGTGTAGAAGCATTTGAAATACTTAAGAAAGCATTAGTCTCTGCACCTGTTGTTCAGCCACCTGATTGGAATTTACCCTTTGGAATTATGTGTGATGCTAGTGATTATGCTGTAGGTGCTATTCTAGGGCAAAGAGTTGATAAGAAATTAAATGTTATTCATTATGCTAGTAAGACTCTAGACAATGCTCAAAGAAATTATGCTACTACTGAAAAAGAGCTTTTAGCAGTTGTATTTGCTTGTGATAAGTTCAGATCTTATATTGTTGATTCTAAAGTAACTATTCAAACTGATCATGCTGCTATTAAATATCTTATGGAAAAGAAAGATGCTAAACCTAGACTTATTAGATGGGTTCTCTTGCTACAAGAATTTGATTTGCATATTGTTGATAGAAAGGGAGCTGAGAACCCCGTTGCAGACAACTTGTCTAGGTTAGAAAATATTCTTGATGACCCACTACCTATTAATGATAGCTTTCCCGATGAACAATTAAATTTTATAAGTACCTCTCATAGTACTCCTTGGTATGCTGATTATGCTAATTATGTTGTTGCTAAATTTATACCACCTAGCTTCACATACCAACAAAAGAAAATGTTTTTCTATGACTTGAGACATTACTTTTGGGATGACCCACATCTTTATAAAGGAGTAGATGGTGTTATTAGACGTTGTGTACCTAAGCATGAATAGGAACAGATCCTACGCAAGTGTCATTCCGAGGCTTATGGAGGACACCACGCTGGAGATAGAACTGCACATAAGGTATTGTAATCTGGTTTTTATTGGCCTACTCTCTTCAAGGATGCCCGTAAGTTTGTCTTGTCTTGTGATGAATGCCAAAGAATTGGTAATATTAGTAGACGTCAAGAAATGCCTATGAATTATTCTTTTGTTATTGAAACATTTGATGTTTGGGGCTTTGATTATATGGGACCTTTTCCTGCCTCTAATGGATACACACATATTTTAGTTGCTGTTGATTACGTTACTAAGTGGGTAGAAGCTATTCCAACTAGTAGTGCTGATCATAATACTTCTATTAAAATGCTTAAGGAAGTTATTTTCCCGAGGTTTGGAGTCCCTAGATATTTAATGACTGATGGTGGTTCACACTTTATTCATGGTGCTTTCCGTAAAATGCTTGCTAAATATGATGTTAATCATAGAATTGCATCTCCTTATCACCCACAGTCTAGTGGTCAAGTAGAGTTGAGCAATAGAGAGCTCAAATTAATTTTGCAAAAGACTGTTAATAGGTCTAGAAAGAATTGGTCCAAGAAACTTGATGATGCATTATGGGCTTATAGAACTGCATACAAAAATCCTATGGGTATGTCTCCGTATAAAATGGTTTATGGAAAAGCATGTCACTTACCTCTTGAACTAGAACATAAGGCGTATTGGGCTATTAAAGAGCTCAACTATAATTTTAAACTTGCCGGTGAGAAGAGGTTATTTGATATTAGCTCACTTGATGAATGGAGAACCCAAGCTTATGAAAATGCCAAGTTGTTTAAAGAAAAAGTTAAAAGATGGCATGACAAAAGGATACAAAAGCGTGATTTTAATGTAGGTGATTATGTATTGCTATAAAACTGTCGTTTAAGATTTTTTGCAGGAAAACTTCTCTCTAAATGGGAAGGTCCCGACGTTATCGAAGAGGTATATCGTTCTGGTGCCATAAAAATCAACAACTTCGAGGGCACAAATCCGAAGGTGGTAAACGGTCAAAGAATCAAACATTATATCTCAGGTAATCCCATAAATGTTGAAACCAATATTATTGAAATCGTAACCCCGGAGGAATACATAAGGGACACTTTCTGGAACGTTTCAGACTCCAAAAAGGAATATGTATGTGGTTCGGTAAGTAAACCGACTCCAAAACAATTTTTAGGGCAATATTTCTCCGTTTTGGAATATTTAGAAAAATAGAAAAATAAGTAGCAGTCTGGGAAGGACACGAGGGCCCCACGAGGGTGGTGGGCGCGCCCCCTACCTCGTGAGTGCCTTGTGTGCCTTCCGGACTCCATTTTCTTGCACGATACATATTTTGGTCGGTAAAAATTCATTATATATTCCCCCGAAGGTTTTGACTCCCGTATCACGCAAATATCCTCTGTTTTCGTTTCGAGCTGTCCTGTTGTAGATTAAATCAACATGTCTTCCCAGGAGTCAGAAGGAGAAAGCTATGTGGACGATTACTTAGAAAATCCAAAGGTCTATGGAGATGTGGAACACGATGGATGGACCACGGAGGAAGAAGAGGACTATGAACCCAAGTGGAAGGAGGAGACAAGCTCAGATGAAGATGAAGCACCATTACCTCAACTTGGGGACATGCACGTGGAGTTCAAAAAGTCATGTCTCCCTGATAGGGTAAAGAAACCCAAGTTCAAGTTTATCCCTTTTCGTCTCTTGCAGGAAAATAAGCAGGACCTATGCAAAATGCCGTCCTCAAGCGCAAATTAAGGGAGAAGCCTAAGCCATCAACTAAGCCAGCATCACCTCCACCTTCTTCACCAACCAAGGAGATATAATCACATGGGTATGGGCACTCCCCTTGGCAACTGCCAAGCTTGGGGGAGGTGCCCCGGTATCGTATCACAATCACAACTCCTATCCTTATCGGTTTTTTTCTTAGTTCGATCCTATTAGTAGTATCTTGATCTAGTAGAATAAATTTTATGGCATGATCTAGTTTTGAGTTTTGCTTTATGATCTCTCTTTGTAATCGAGTCCATGAGCTATATATAATAAAGATTAGTGTTGAGTCAAGGGCTTGATTATTTTGCCATGATCTTGGGTGAATAAAAGAAAGAAGAAAAGAATAAAAAGAAACAAAAAGTTCATATTGATCTGATTGAGAGTAATGACTTCACATAGAAAGAGTATGATGATTAAAAGTTGTTGGGAGTTGGCACACATAGCTTTGGTCACTGTTGCAATTAATAGGAAGTAATAAGGAAAGAGAGGTTTTCACATATAGATATATTATCATTGACATCTTTTATGATTGGGAGCACTCATTAACAAAAGACATGCTAAAGGGTTGATGTTGGACAAGGAAGACAACGTAATGAGTTATGTCTTTCTTATATCTGAGATAAAGTATGTTGTCATGGATCCTCTAACTTGTTGAGCTTGCCTTTCCCCCTCATGCTAGCCAAATTCTCAGCACCAAGTAGAAATACTACTTGTGCTTCCAAATACCCTTAAACCAGTTTTGCCATGAGAGTCCACCATATCTACCTATGGATTGTGTAAGATCCTTCAAGTAAGTTGTCATCGGTGCAAAGCAATAAAAATTGCTCTAAATATGTATGATTGATTAGTGTGGGAGAAATAAGCTTTATACGATCTTGTGATGTGGAAGTAATAAAAGCGATGGACTGCATAATAAAGGTTCATATCACAAGGGGCAATATAAAGTGATGTTCTTTCGCATTGAGATTTTATGCATCCAACCATAAAAGCGCATGGCAACCTCTGCTTCCCTCTGCGAAGGGCATATCCTTTATTATTATCTTCTACCTTATGCAAGAGTCATGGTGATCTTCACCTTTTCTTTTTCATTTTATCCTTTGGAAAGCTCAGCATGTTGGAAAGAACATGATATATATATCTAATTGGGTGTAGGGGATCATGAACCATTATTTTTGACATTACCCTTGAGGTAAAAGGTTGTGGGGCAAAACTATAATCCCCTATCTTTCTCTGTGTCTGATTAAAACTCCATAACCACAAGTATTGCGTGAGTGTTAGCAATTATGGAGGACTAAATGATAGTTGAGTATGTGGACTTGCTTTTTAGCTCTGACATAGACTCTTTCCGATGTTATGATAAATTGCAATTGCTTCAATGACTCAGATTATAGTTGTCGGAGCCCAATAAGGTTTATGATTTATACTTTTGCATTGTGAGTAGATCATCACTTGAACATAAGTAATCATATGAAAAAATCTATATATGTTGCTGTTATGAGAATAATCATGATGCCTTCATGTGCGTATTTTATTTTTATCGACGCCTCTACCTCTAAACATGAGGACATATTTATTGTTATCGGCTTTTCGCTTGAGGACAAGCGAGGTCTAAGCTTGGGGGAGTTGATACGTCCATTTTGCATCATGCTTTTATATCGATATTTATTGCATTATGGACTATTATTTCACTTTATGTCACAATACTTATGGCTATTCTCTCTTATTTTACAAGGTTTACATAAGGAGGGAGAATGCCGGCAGCTGAAATTCTGGGCTGGAAAAGGAGCAAATATTAGAGACCTATTCTGTGCAACTCCAAAATCCTGAAACTCCACAGAACATCTTAAAATAAATAAAGAAAAATCCTCGCCAAAGATGAAGGCCAGGGGGCCCACACCCTGCTCACGAGGGTGGGGGGCGCCCCCCCTAGGGCGCACCCCCCTACCTTGTGGGCCCCCTGGTGGCTCTCCGACGTCCATCTTCTCCTATATGAAGTCTTTCGATGAGAAAAAAATAGCAAGGAACTTTTCGGGACGAGACTCCGCCGCCACGAGGAGGAACCTTGGCGGAACCAATCTAGAGCTCCGGCAGAGCTGTTCTGCCAGGGATACTTCCCTCTGGGAGGGGGAAATCATCACCATCGTCATCACCAACGCTCCTCTCATCGGGAGAGGGCAATCTCCATCAACATCTTCACCAGCACCATCTCATCTCCAAACCCTAGGTCATCTCTTGTATCCAATTCTTGTCTCAAAGTCCGGGATTGGTGCTAGTAGGTTGCTAGTAGTGTTGATTACTCCTTGTAGTTGATGCTAGTTGGTTTATTTGGTGGAAGATCATATGTTCAGATCCTATATGCGTATTATTACCCCTCTTTGTGAGTAATTACGTTTGTTCCTGAGGACAAGGGAGAAGTCTTGCTATTAGTAGTCATGTGAATTTGGTACTCGTTTGATATTTTGATAAGATGTATGTTGTCTAGCCTCTAGTGGTGTTATGTGAACGTCGACTACATAACACTTCAGCATTATTTGGGCCTAGAGGAAGGCATTGGGAAGTAATAAGTAGATGATGGGTTGCTAGAGTGACAGAAGCTTAACCCTAGTTTATGCGTTGCTTCGTAAGGGGCTGATTTGGATCCATATGTTTCATGCTATGGTTAGGTTTACCTTAATACTTTTGTTGTAGTTGCGGATGCTTGCAATAGAGGTTAATCATATGTGGGATGCTTGTTCAAGTAAGAACAGCACCCAAGCACCGGTCCACCCACATATCAAATTATCAAAGTATCGAACGCGAATCATATAAACATGATGAAAACTAGCTCGACGATATTCCCATGTGTCCTCGGGAGCGCTTTTGCTATTATAAGAGTTTGTTCCGGCTTGCCCTTTGCTACAAAAAGGATTGGTCCACCTTGCTGCACTTTATTTACTTTTGTTACTTGTTGCTCGGTACAATTTATCTTATCACAAAACTATCTGTTATCACTTATTTTAGTACTTGCAGAGAATACCGTGCTGAAAACCGCTTATCATTTCCTTCTGCTCCTCATTGGGTTCGACACTCTTACTTATCGGAAGGACTACGATAGATCCCCTATACTTGTGGGTCATCACCCACGTTTCCGCTAATTTTAGCCGTGGGCTTGTTCACAATTTTTACGAGGGGGTGGTTGTTCATTTAATGGAGGGACTTGTAGTACCACACTTGAACGATACAAAATGCGACCTGGCACACCATAACACCACTTGGAACAAGCGGGTAGCTATCTGAAAAAACAATCAACAACTAAAAAAACCGCGACCTGGCATGTAGTAGTACACAATTTTAAACGATTGTTTTGATGGAGTGAAAAAGGAAAACTACCCCACTACGTATATATAGGCTGGAGCCTCCGCGCTTGCTTGCTAGGGTTGCTCTATTCACACACTGTCATCCTCTCCAGATCTAAACAAGATAGGGGTAGTAACACTATCTTTCTCCCTTCAAAAAACACTGGCTTTCTATCCTCACCGCTGGTTACAGATCCAGACGTATCCCCCTCCGTCGGTGAAGGGGAGGAGGGGCAGCGCTTAGGCCGTCGTCGACAGCGAGGGAGGAGACCCACTGCCGGCCGCATCGTTATCTCTGGCCGAGCGCTGGCGCGGGAGGTCCTCCGATCCCTTCGTCGTTGCCTGTGGGAAGATCCGGCCTCTCGCCGCCCACCTATCCATATCCCGATGACCTTCAGGTATATCTCCATTCGAAACCGCCTTAGCTCTACTTCCCTAGCTCGCTACGTCGCTGCATGTGCATCATTTTCTACCTCTCAGCCGCTCTTGATCGGATGGTCCAATGTCACATATTTTTCTTCTTCTATTGTTAGAGGTAAAGCTACTTCATGGAGTCGAATCTTGTACTCCCTCCATCCGAAAATACTTGTCATTGAAATGGATGTATCTAGATGTATTTTAGTTCTAGACACATCCATTTTGATGACAAGTAATTCCTGACAGAGGGAGTACTTGGTTCAAACAAGAAAGAAAGTGGGGATGGGGGAATTTAGTATGTACATCGGACTTGGTACAAACAGGAAGGAAAGGGAGCGAAAGTAGTACAGACTGGTCATCCAACCGGTCTCTTGGTCGAAAAGGGAAATATAGGGGTAACGCTGTACACAGTGGTATGACCAGGACTAGATTTTCTATCCACACATAGGAGTAGGTGGCTAGAGTGAACAAAAATGGGACCAACCCAGATATGTTTCTTGGATGTTTGTTTCTCGGGGCAACAAACTATGAGTCACCACTTTATGCCCCTGTTTACGTACATGGTGCTGGACTACTGGTGCAACCACTGTCCCATGCCCTTATACCAAATATTTA
The DNA here is from genome assembly GCF_002162155.2 of Triticum dicoccoides. Taxonomy (NCBI): domain Eukaryota; kingdom Viridiplantae; phylum Streptophyta; class Magnoliopsida; order Poales; family Poaceae; genus Triticum; species Triticum dicoccoides. The sequence goes on from NC_041392.1 coordinate 74,606,943, forward strand.
GGCTCCGTTCAGAATAAAGGGGCAGAAAACATAGGTCTTGATGAAAATAGAGGAATAGGAAAGGAATGTAGGTATAAAACTATGGAACAGTGAACCGGAAGAAACTCTCGAGAGAATGTGTTCGGATGGACTACGAAATGTACAGATTTGTTTTTTTAGAGTAGCATGCTTGGTAGTATGAGATGCTATTTGTTTATTCAGCTGCACAATGACTACTCTTGTCCTGACCTCACCTACCACACATAGGTTGATTTTTTTATTCCGGCAACACAACACAGCAACCTATCTAATGCATGGTAGCGAGCGCCTGCCTCGGGCTTCCACCAAAAAAATGAGCAGCGCGTGGATGTTTCTAATCCTATGGAATCAGTACTACCAGACCATATTTCCTATGAAACACTATTTACCTTTCCCGTGTTCCGAATAGTTGGAAGGGAAAGAATACCATAGGAATTGTGTTCCTATGAAAATCCTGCACCAAACCTGTGAACCGAACGCAGCCTTAGCTGTTCTTAATCTAATGTCCCTGGTAAAAATGAAGCCATGCCACTGTTATAAGCCATGACAAGTTTAGCCAAATGTTTTTGCCTGTAATTGTTTGAGACTCTAACTGTTTCCTCTATGCCTTTTTGTGCAAACAGGGATATCCAATTCACCTGGTTGCTGTTGTGACCTTTTGGTGCACTACACAAAACTCTTCTTAAAAGATGTGACTTTTGTGCTGTTTAACTGGAATGTCAGAATGGAACAGTTGGTTCATTTTGGTGGAACTGCACAAAGGGAGATCTGTGTTCCAATCTTCATCATCCATATTTGCGCCATAACCTTCCTTTAGGTATGAATGATATTTAATGCATGTGTTCATCTCTATTTTCTGACTGCCATGAGAAAATAATGTTGTTTTTACTAGTACACTTGTACTCCCTCACAGACAAAACCAATTCTGAATTAGAAGGCCAATCATGTACTTGGTTTCACCAACTGGTGGGGAGAAAGAGAAACAAAGCATGAAGAGGAGGAAGAAGAAGAATAAACAGTGCAAAGGCGATCTTGCTGAAGCCAGAGGCCTCAGTCGAGGCCATTCAAGGGCTCCGGCAACGACTACCTTACATGTGAGATGATCCTACAGGGAGCCCTTCCACTTCTGTTGTCTCACTTAATTAATTAGGAGTACTTAAGTACCACTAATTTATTACTGCCTAATTTTCCTGTTAGAGTTAAACAAATCTTTAGTAGGACCCTATGCTGAATCATGTACGTGTGTATGTTTGTCTATGGAGGTGAATCATGTGGTGGAGTAGGGAGGGAATATTATTAGTGTCATGACATAATAGTGCTATTATTTTGCATGTCAATTTATTGCCATTGGTTCAATGAGGCAATGTTTTGCGTATTGTCCATCATGAATTTGATGCTACTATTTGAGTAATATGCTAATGTCTTCCTATCCTTTCTCACTAAGCTAATGAAGGTTTTACCTTGTTCCTAATTGTGCAAACAGGGATCATGTTGTGCCAATCATACATTTTAGTGGAACTACACAAGACAATACAATGAACTGTATCCCAGCCAGTGCTTTAACTCTGCTGGAAGTTCTTGATAATCTTTCGATATAATCTCAGCACTGGTAAACAAGAGTGATTTCAACCATACATTTGAAGTGCACAAAAATATATACTATTGTGTGATTCCAGTGAGTGCTTTATCATCTCTTATGCGACTACATGAATAAGCTTTTTTCTCAGGTTGGTACGGGCCTAAGGCCTTCATCCATATTAGTTTGCTGTCATCTCTATTTGTATCATGCTACTATCATGAGAAACTCCTTTATCTTTGCACATTAAAGTTTTGCAACGTATGATAAATGGCAATGCTTTGAGTGTTGAGTTGAGCTAATTGGCACTGATTAAATAAACTAATACCTCTCTTTAAGCAAGACTACTATGTTGCTAACTTTACCCATTAAGATAATGAGGGTGCTTCTATTTGTTAGTGTATGTTTCATCAACTAGTCCCACTATTACGGTAATTTCACTCTCTCAATATATGTGCCAATAGGGATGCTCGATTTTGGTGGAATTGCACAAAAACTTTGGGTGCTTCATTGCCTCGACAGCTTCCATCCTTTCCTGTCAGTCGCTAATCCCCGCTTGCTTTCTTCCTTTGCTGTCAGTCGCTTGGCTTATCTCGGCTTCCAGTTAAAGGAAATAGTAATTTGATATGCTACCTCACACAGGTTGGTACTGGTATTTATCCTGATTATTGTGCCTGTCATATGTATTGGTAATTTGGTATTGTGCTACTATTTGCCGATTTCATAAAGGAGTAATTTGGAGCCTGAACTCGAAGGCAAATCATTACATCGGGTGATTTCAGTAGAACTGCATAAAATGATCAGATGGACAGGTACTTATGCTGCTGCTATGTACTCCAAAGTTCACTCATGCAAGCATCGATGTTGACAAGAAGTGCATATATTCATTCGAGTATCAACCGGCGTCAACCAATTGTCAAACTCCAAGTATTAGGAGAGTGAACGCCAAAAATATTGCTTGGTGCATAGCCCAGAAAAATACAGTCCAGTCTTTGGTCCCAACTTGTGCCTTTTGGTTATCGGCACATATGGTAGCGAACTATATGGCATGGAGTCTAAAGATTCCAGACAAGTTGGTTGACGCGTATATTCATCTGGCACTTAATCAGTCTGCATGCCAAGGATGCTCCATTTCAGTTGAACTGCATAAAAAATTTGGGTGGTTCATTTTCTCAACCGCCTCCTTTCTCGTCTGCAATGTAGAATTTTGGCGAGATACAAGACCAAGATGAGCCAGTAAACTAGTTGGATGAAAGTAGTGGCCAAGTTGCTCAAACCTCCCTCGGCACGAGGCCACTATTTGAGGATAAACCTACAAGCAAAGTTCAGATTATCTGTGCTGCCTCTTATGTACTCGAAAGTTTACTCGTACAAGGACTAATTTTAGCAAGAAGTACCTCGGGTTGAACACCATTTACCAGTCTGTACCCTAGGTAATTAAAGTTCGTCCATGGATCATATTGGCTGTGATATCAATCATTTGGATGCATAAACATACTGAACATGTGTATATCTGAATCTTTTTGTGAATTATGTATGAATATTGTCGCGTGATCTATCAATCATTTGGATGCATAGATATGCTGAGCTTGTGTATATACGAATCTTTTGAGTTGCTGATAGTGAATGTTGGCTATGAATATGAATGTGTCCTGTGAACCTGAGTTTGATATGAATGTTTACCTTTTCTGTTGTATTTGTGTGTGAACTTGTTAGTATGCCTACTGTGAGGTATAAAACGCAGGTCTCTTATAAAAGCAATGCGGTTTCCAATTTATGTTTTCCCTTCTAACCACATTATATATATATATTTATATTATTACTATTATCGTATATTTTATAGAGACTTATATATACATTATAAAAACATCCCACATGTTATTAACTTATAAAAGTAAATGTTTAATGGAAGTTGGCAAGGAAAATCCTGGTTGTTTTTGACTCACAGGCAAGGAAAATCCTGGTGATTGTGTACAAAAGCTTGCGAAGATTTTAAGGACCAATTTAATAATAACACGCTCATTTTTATTTTGAGCAATAACTCGCTAATTTCTTAATTATATATATATATAATGTGCCTCTCTGGTTTATTCTTTGATATTAATTGCTCCTTCTAACATAACATTATATATATAACGAGCCCACCTAATACGTGTATTTCAAGGAAGTGCAAATGGGCTAGGATTTCTTAGAAAATATAAATGGGCCTGATTGACACGAAATTATTCGTTCACCCAGCCCAGCAAATGGACTGTACATTCTAGAAAGCATGGGTAAAATATATGCCACATTTTTGCAGGCTGACATGTGGGCCAATAGGTCGAAGCCTAGACAGGGCGTTGTCAACTTGGTCAACAAATGATTGTGTCATCCACAGCCATTGGATTTATATCCAATGAACGGCATGCACCTTCAATCTCTCGTCTTCTTCCTCCAGTGTCGCCGGGACCGCCTGGTCCGGCCTCCGGCGGCTAGCGGCTTTGCTTAGCACGGATCGCTGCGAAGCGCTACCCCACTGCCGGCTAGGCTACCCCTCCACCCCTCGACACCTCCTATTATTCTCCACAGACTACCGCCCCACGTCGCAACAGAACTAGTTATAACCCTTCTCCTCCTCTCAATTTGCGACTCCACTTCCGCGTTTTCCCATCTCTGAGTCGTTCCCGTCCGGGGCCTCGCCGTCGTCCACCGCCTCGCTATGTTTGGTGCGGCGTGGTCAACAAACGAGAGTCATCAGAAGAGGACTGTACGTGGAGAGCCTGACGGCTGGGACCCACGAGGTCCATGGTCGCACGCAAGGAAAGTTCCTCCTTATTAAGCTAAAAAAAAGTTTCCTCCACCTGACAGCTGGGACCCACCAGCTGTATCTTCGCACGGAAGGAAGTGCCTCCTTGTTTTGCGAAAAAATGATTCATCCCGTTGACAGCTAGGACCCATTAGATTTGGTGACTGACTTGTGGGCCTACTAAGCGGACATGTACGCACGGCTTTGTCAACTTAATCAACAAATGATTCTAGCAGCTGGACCGTTGGATGTTAATCCAACAGTCGTGCTCCTTCTTCAACCTTTGTTCTTGCTCCTGTCTCCCGTGGGCGGCACCGCGCCTGTGCTGCCGCGCACCCGAACCAGTGAAGTTTCCCACTCCTCTCCATCCGCGACTCCACTGCCCCGTCTTCCCCATCTCCGGGTCGTTCCAGTCTGGGTGCGCTCGGCACAGTGTGGTCAACGTGGTCAACACCGAGAGTCATCGTAAGATGACTGTACGTGAGAGGCTGATAGTGGGGACGCACCACGCCCATGGACTCATGCATGCAACGGAACGCGGCGAGGTCAACGTGGTCAAGGAACGACTTCCATCGGAAGTATACTGTACGTGGAGAGTCTCAGCTGGGTCCACGGCCGCAGCAAGTAAGTGCCTCCTTATTACGCGGAAAATAATGATTCCTCCAACTGACAGCAGGGACCCACTAGATGGGCCACCGTATTTGCGAAAAAAACGTTTGCCCCCTGACTGCTGGGACCCACCTGATGGGCCACCGTATTTCGCAAAAAAACATTCCCCCCACTGTCAGCTCAGACCCACCGGAAGTGCCTCCTTATTACGCACAAAAAAAATGAATACTTCCCTGGCTAGCTGGGACCCACCTTGGTGGGAGGCTGACTTGTGGGCCTACTAAGTTGACGGGGACGAAGGGCTTTGTCAACTTAGTCAATATGAACGATTCTAGATCCAGTGACCGTACGATGTCCATCCAACGACCGTAGTGCTTCTTCAACCTCTGGTCTTCTTGCTCAAGCCGCCCAAAGCAGCGCCGGTCATGCCGCATGCTCTTGCCTCCCGTGGCCGGCTGTGCTGCCGCGGAGGCCTCACCGCCCCTACTATTCCCACCGCTGGCCAGGCCCTGCGGCGACGACAGCCTCACACCGCAGCCGAACCAGTGAACCCTCGTACTCCTCTCCGTGCGGGCTTCCACTGCCGCGTCTTCCCCAGCTCCGCGTCGTCCCCTTCCTAGGCCTCACCGTCGTCCACCGCCGTGGTGCTCTCTGCGCGGCATGGTCAACATGGTCAAGGAACGACTTCCATCAGAAGAGTACTGTACGTGGAGAGGCTGACAGCTGGGTCCACAGCCACAACCCAGTTTTTTTGTGATTTGCCAAGTAAGTCGCTTTGTCAGGCCTGTTGGGCTGCAAATCTTTCAAGACAAGGAGAGCTTTCATTCGGCTGGCCGAGAAAATGGCCCATCAGTAATGAGAAATGGGCTGTACATTTTTCAAACACATCAAACCGGCAATTCGTTTCAAATATCATTTTTATTTCGAGATTTTAAATTACATTAATTTTTATGCGTGGAGAATTTGTTGGATTTTATATCGATATACATTTATTTTTAAAATCAGTTTAAATGTGAGTCAAAATTTCAGTATTAAAAACAGTTCAGACCACACCGAAATATGCAAAATTTCGTATAATTTTTTAACCGTGGCCACAATATGGATTGTAATGCTAACAAAAAGAATATGAGCTCCAAAAAAACTTAAGAATTAGCAAATGGGATGTAAATTATTAGAAATAATGGCAGATGGGTTGTATGCTGTTTTCCATAGATTTGAGGCTTTCCTAAAAAAAGGTTGACGCACAAGCAGTGACTGTTGGATGTCCATCAAACGACCGTCGTGCTTCTTCAATCTCTGCTCTTCCTGCTCCAGCCGCTCAAACAAGCACCGGCGGGACTGCCTGATCCCTCCTCCCCGCGGCCGGCTGTGCTGCCGCGCAGGCCTCACCGCCCCACCGTACTCCCATCGCTGGCCTAGCCATCCCTCTACTCACCCACACCGGCTATTATTCTCCGGCGACGGCAGATGAACCAGTAAACCCTTGTACAGTCGTACTCCCCTCCGCGTGGGAAACAACTGACGAGTCTTCCCTGCCTCCGTGTCGTTCCCTTCCTAGACCTCGCCGTCATCCACCGCCCTGGTGCTCTCGGCGCGGCCTGGTCAACATGGTCAACGACCGACATGCATCTGAAGTGGACTGTACGTGGAGAGGCCGACAGCTGGGTCCATGGCCGCACGCAAGGAAATGCCTCCTTATTACGCGCAAAATAATAATTCCTCCACCTGACATCAAGGACCCACCGAAAGCGCCTCTGTATTTCGCGAAAAAAACGTTACCGCCGCTGACAGCTCGGACCCACCAGCTATATCTTCGCACGCAAGGAAGTGCCTCCTTATTACGCACAAAAAAATGAATACTCCCCCTGTTAGCTGGGACCCAGTATAGTGGCAGGCTGCCTTGTGGGCCTACTATGTTGACAGGGACGAAGGGCTTTGTCAACTTAGTCAATATGCACAATTCTAGCTCCAGTGACCGTACGATGTCCATCCAATGGCCGTAGTGCTTCTTCAACCTCTGGTCTTCTTGCTCCAGCTGCCCAAACCAGCGCCGGTCATGCCTCGTGCTCCTGCCTCCCGTGGCCGGCTGCGATGCGGCGGAGGCCTCACCGCCCCTACTACTCCCACCACTGGCCAGGCCATCCATCTACTCACCTACACCCCCTGTTATTCTGCGGCAACGGCAGCCTCACATCATAGTGAACCAGTGAACCCTCGTACTCCTCTACGCGTGGGCATCCACTGCCGCGTCTTCCCCGGCTCCGCATCGTCCCCTTCCTAGGCCTCACCGTCGTCCACCGCCCTGGTGCTCTCGGCGCGGCGTGGTCAACGTGGTCAAGGAACGGTTTCCATCGGACGTGGATTGTACGTGGAGAGGCTGACAGCTGGGTCCATGGACGCAGCAAGGAAGTGCCTCCTTATTACGTGCAAAATAATTATTCCTCCACCTGACAGTGGGGACCCACCAGACGGGCCACCGTATTTCGCGGAAAGAATGTTTGCCCCTGACTACTGGGACCCACCAACTACATCTTCGCACGCAAGGAAGTGCGTCCAGGCAAAAAAAAAGACGATTCGCCCCCTGACTGCTGGGAACCACCAGTTACATCTTCGCAGGCAAGGAAGTGCCTGACAGTCGGGACCCACCTGGTCGAAGCGTACATAGCGTTTGAAGGACATATGCCCTAGAGGCAATAATAAAGTTATTATTTATTTCCTTATATCATGATAAATGTTTATTATTCATGCTAGAATTGAATTATCCGGAAACATAATACTTGTGTGAATACATAGACAAACTAAACGTCACTAGTGTGCCTCTACTTGACTAGCTCGTTAATCAAAGATGGTTATGTTTCCTAACCATAGACATGTGTTGTCATTTGATTAACGGGATCACATCATTAGGAGAATGATGTGATTGACATGACCCATTCCATTAGCTTAGCACCCGATTGTTTAGTATGTTTGTATTGCTTTCTTCATGACTTATACATGTTCCTATGACTATGAGATTATGCAACCCCCGTTTGCTGGAGGAACACTTTGTGTGCAACCAAACGTCACAACGTAACTGGGTGATTATAAAGGAGCTCTACAGGTGTCTCCAAAGGTACATGTTGGGTTGGCATATTTTGAGATTAGGATTTGTCACTCCGGTTGTCGGAGAGGTATCTCTGGGCCCTCTCGGTAATGCACATCACATAAGCCTTGCAAGCATTGCAACTAATGAGTTAGTTGCGAGATAATGTATTACAAAACGAGTAAAGAGACTTGCCGGTAACGAGATTGAACTAGGTATTGAGATACCAACGATCGAATCTCGGGCAAGTAACATACCGATGACAAAGGGAACAATGTATGTTGTTATGCGGTCTGACCGATAAAGATCTTCGTAGAATATGTAGGAGCCAATATGAGCATCCAGGTTCCGCTATTGGTTATTGACTGGAGACATGTCTCGGTCATGTCTACATTGTTCTCGAACCCGTAGGGTCCGCACGCTTAACGTTATGATGACATTTTCATTATGAGTTTATATATTTTGATGTACCGAAGTTTGTTCGGAGTCCCGGATGTGATCACGGACATGACGAGGAGTCTCGAAATGGTCGAGACATAAAGATTGATATATTGGAAGCCTATGTTTGGACATCGGAAGTGTTTTGGGTGAAATCGGCATTTTACCGGAGTACCGGGAGGTTACCGGAACCCCCCGGTAACCTAATGGGCCTTAATGGGCCTAGTGGAAGAAGAGGAGAGGAGGCCTAGGGGCTGTCGCGTGCCCCTTCCCCCCCAAGTCTGAATTGGACAAGGAGGGGGGGGTGGTGCCCCCCTTTCCTTTCTTCCCTCTCCTCCTTCCCCCCATGTCCTAATCCAACTAGGGAAAGGGGGGGAGTTCTACTCCCGGTAGGAGTAGGACTCCTCCTGCGCGCCTCCTCCTAGGGCCGGCCGCACCCCCTTGCTCCTTTATATACAGGGGCAGGGGGGCACCTCTAGACGCACAAGTTGATCTTCAAGATCGTTCTCTTAGCCGTGTGCGGTGCCCCCCTCCACCATAGTCCTCGATAATATTGTAGTGGTGCTTAGGCGAAGCCCAGCGACAGTAGAACATCAAGATCGTCACCACGCCGTCGTGCTGACGGAACTCTTCCCCGACACTTTGCTGGATCGGAGTCTGGGGATCGTCATCGAGCTGAACGTGTGCTAGAACTCGGAGGTGCCGTAGTTTCGGTGCTTGATCGGTCAGGCCGTGAAGACGTACGACTACATCAACCGCGTTGTCATAACGCTTCCGCTGTCAGTCTACGAGGGTACGTAGACAACACTCTCCCCTCTCGTTGCTATACATCACCATGATCTTGCGTGTGCGCAGGATTTTTTTTGAAATTACTACGTTCCCCAACAGTGGCATCCGAGCCTAGGTTTTATGTGTTGATGTTATATGCACGAGTAGAACACAAGTGAGTTGTTGGCGATATAAGTCATACTGCTTACCAGCATGTCATACTTTGGTTCGGCGGTATTGTTGGATGAAGCGTCCCGGATCGACATTACGCGTACGCTTACGCGAGATTGGTTCTACCGACGTGCTTTGCACACAGGTGGCAAGCGGGTGTCAGTTTCTCCAACTTTAGTTGAACCAAGTGTGGCTACGCCCGGTCCTTGCGAAGGTTAAAGCAGCACCAACTTGACAAACTATCGTTGTGGTTTTGATGCGTAGGTAAGATTGGTTCTTGCTTAAGCCCGTAGCAGCCACGTAAAACTTGCAACAACAAAGTAGAGGACGTCTAACTTGTTTTTGCAGGGCATGTTGTGATGTGATATGGTCAAGACATGATGCTAATTTTTATTGTATGAGATGATCATGTTTTGTAACCGAGTTATCGGCAACTGGCAGGAGCCATATGGTTGTCGCTTTATTGTATGCTATGCAATTGCACTGTAATGCTTTACTTTATCACTAAGCGGTAGCGATAGTCGTGGAAGCATAAGATTGGCGAGACGACAACAATGCTACGATGGTGATCAAGGTGTCGCGCCGGTGACGATGGTGATCATGACGATGCTTCGAAGATGGAGATCACAAGCATAAGATGATGATGGCCATATCATATCACTTATATTGATTGCATGTGATGTTTATCTTTTATGCATCTTATCTTTCTTTGATTGACGGTAGCATTTTAAGATGAATTCTCACTAATTATCAAGAAGTGTTCTCCCTAAGTATGCACCGTTGCGAAAGTTCTTCGTGCTGAGACACCACATGATGATCGGGTGTGATAGGATCTACGTTCAAATACAACGGGTGCAAAACAGTTGCACACGCGGAATACTCAGGTTATACTTGACGAGCCAAGCATATACAGATATGGCCTCGGAACACGTAGACCGAAAGGTCGAGCGTGAATCATATAGTAGATATGATCAACATAGTGATGTTCACCAATGAAACTACTCCATCTCACGTGATGACCGGACATGGTTTAGTTGATTTGGATCACGTGATCACTTAGAGGATTAGAGGGATGTCTATCTATGTGGGAGTTTTTTAGTAATATGATTAATTGAACTTAAATTTATCATGAACTTAGTACCTGATAGTATCTTGCTTGTTTATGTTTGATTGTAGATAGATGGCCCGTGCTGTTGTTCCGTTGAATTTTAATGCGTTCCTTGAGAAAGCAAAGTTGAAAGATGATGGTAGCAATTACACGGACTAGGTCCATAATTTGAGGATTATCCTCATTACTGCACAGAAGAATTACGTCCTGGAAGCACCGCTGGATGCCAGGCCTGCTGCTGGAGCAACACCAGATGTTATGAACGTCTGGCAGAGCAAAGCTGATGACTACTCGATAGTTCAGTGTGCCATGCTTTACGGCTTAGAATAGGGACTTCAACGACGTTTTGAACGTCATGGAGCATATGAGATGTTCCAGGAGTTGAAGTTAATATTTCAAGCAAATGCCCGGATTGAGAGATATGAAGTCTCCAATAAGTTCTATAGCTGCAAGATGGAGGAGAACAGTTCTGTCAGTGAGCATATACTCAAAATGTCTGGGTATAATAATCACTTGATTCAATTGGGAGTTAATCTTCCAGATGATTGCATCATCGACAGAATTCTCCAATCACTTCCACCTAGCTACAAGAGCTTCGTGATGAACTATGATATGCAAGGGATGAATAAGACAATTCTCGAGCTCTTCCCAATGCTGAAAGCTGCGGAGGTAGAAATCAAAAAGGAGCATCAAGTGTTGATGGTCAACAAGACCACTAGTTTCAAGAGAAAGGGCAAAGGGAAGAAGAAGGGGAACTTCAAAAAGAACAGCAAGCAAGTTGCTGCTCAGGAGAAGAAACCCAAATCTGGACCTAAGCCTGAAATTATGTGCTTCTACTGCAAGCAGACTGGTCACTGGAAGCGGAACTGCCACAAGTATTTGGCGGATAAGAAGGATGGCAAGGTGAACAAAGGTATATGTGATATACATGTTATTGATGTGTACCTTACTAATGCTCACAGTAGCACCTGGGTATTTGATACTGGTTCTGTTGCTAATATTTGCAACTCGAAACAGGGACTACAGATTAAGCGAAGATTGGCTAAGGATGAGGTGACGATGCGTGTGGGAAATGGTTCCAAAGTCGATGTGATCGCGGTCGGCACGCTACCTCTACATCTACCTTCGGGATTAGTATTAGACCTAAATAATTGTTATTTGGTGCCAGCGTTAAGCATGAACATTATATCTGGATCTTGTTTGATGCGAGACAGTTATTCATTTAAATCAGAGAACAATGGTTGTTCTATTTATATGAGTAATATCTTTTATGGTCATGCACCCTTGAAGAGTGGTCTATTCTTATTAAATCTCGATAGTAGTGACACACATATTAATAATGTTGAAGCCAAAAGATGCAGAGTTGATAATGATAGTGCAACTTATTTGTGGCACTGCCGAGTTTTGGTCATATCGGTGTAAAGCGCATGAAGAAACTCCATACTGATGGACTTTTGGAACCACTTGATTATGAATCACTTGGTACTTGCGAACCGTGCCTTATGGGCAAGATGACCAAAACACCGTTCTCCGGTACTATGGAGAGAGCAAAAGATTTGTTGGAAATCATACATACAGATGTATGTGGCCAATGAATGTTGAGGCTCGTGGCGGATATCGTTATTTTCTCACCTTCACAGATGACTTAAGCAGATATGGGTATATCTACTTAATGAAACATAAATCTGAAACTTTTGAAAAGTTCAAAGAATTTCAGAGTGAAGTTGAAAATCATTGTAACAAGAAAATAAAATTCCTACGATCTGATCGTGGAGGAGAATATTTGAGTTACGAGTTTAGTGTACATTTGAAACAATGCAGAATAGTTTCACAACTCACGCCACCCGGAACACCACAGCATAATGGTGTGTCCAAACGTCGTAATCGTACTTTACTAGATATGGTGCGATCTATGATGTCTCTTACTGATTTACCGCTATCGTTTTGGGGTTATGCTTTAGAGACAGCCACATTCACATTAAATAGGGCACCATCAAAATCCGTTGAGACGACGCCTTATGAACTGTGGTTTGGCAAGAAACCAAAGTTGTCGTTTCTAAAAGTTTGGGGCTGTGATGCTTATGTGAAAAATCTTCAACCTGATAAGCTCGAACCCAAATCGGAGAAATGTGTCTTCATAGGATTTCCAAAGGAAACTATTGGATACACCTTCTATCACAGATCCAAAGGCAAGACTTTTGTTGCTAAATTCGGAAACTTTCTAGAGAAGGAGTTTCTCTCAAAAGAAGTGAGTGGGAGGAAAGTAGAACTTGACGAGGTAACTGTACCTGCTCCCTTATTGGAAAGTAGTACATCACAAGAAGTAGTTTCTGTGACACCTACACCAATTAGTGAGGAAGCTAATGATGATGATCATGAAACTTCAGAACAAGATACTACTGAACCTCGTAGATCAACCAGAGTAAGATCCGCACTAGAGTGGTACGGTAATCCTGTTCTGGAAGTCATGCTACTAGATCATGATGAACCTATGAACTATGGAGAAGCGATGGTGAGCCCAGATTCCGCAAAATGGCTTGAAGCCATGAAATCTGAGATGGGATCCATGTATGAGAACAAAGTGTGGACTTTGGTTGACTTGCCCAATGATCGGCAAGCAATTGAAAATAAATGGATCTTCAAGAAGAAGAAGACTGACGCTGACGGTAATGTTACTGTCTACAAAGCTCGACTTGTCGCAAAAGGTTTTTGACAAGTTCAAGGGATTGACTACGATGAGACCTTCTCACCCGTAGCGATGCTTAAGTCTGTCCGAATCATGTTAGCAATTGCCGCATTTTATGATTATGAAATTTGGCAGATGGATGTCAAAACTGCATTCCTGAATGGATTTCTAGAAGAAGAGTTGTATATGATGCAACCAGAAGGTTTTGTCGATCCAAAGGGAGCTAACAAAGTGTGCAAGCTCCAGCGATCCATTTATGGACTGGTGCAAGCCTCTCGGAGTTGGAATAAACGCTTTGATAATGTGATCAAAGCATTTGGTTTTGTACAGACTTTTGGAGAAGCCTGTATTTACAAGAAAGTGAGTGGGAGCTATGTAGCATTTCTGATATTATATGTAGATGACATATTACTAATTGGAAATGTTATAGAATTTCTGGATAGCATAAAGGGATACTTGAATAAGAGTTTTTCAATGAAATACCTCGGTGAAGCTGCTTACATATTGGGCATAAAGATCTATAGAGATAGATCAAGACGCTTAATTGGACTTTCACAAAGCACATACCTTGACAAAGTTTTGAAGAAGTTCAAAATGGATCAAGCAAAGAAAGGATTCTTTCTTGTGTTACAAGGTGTGAAATTGAGTAAGAGTCAATGCCCGACCACTGCAGAAGATAGAGAGAAAACGAAAGATGTTCCCTATGCTTCAGCCATAGGCTCTATCATGCATGCAATGCTGTGTACCAGACCAGATGTATGTCTTGCTATAAGTCTAGCAGGGAGGTACCAAAGTAATCCAGGAGTGGATCACTGGACAGCGGTCAAGAACATCCTGAAATACCTGAAAAGGACTAAGGATATGTTTCTCGTATATGGAGGTGACAAAGAGCTCATTGTAAATGGTTACGTTGATGCAAGCTTTGACACTGATCCGGACGATTCTAAATTGCAAACTGGATACGTGTTTACATTAAACGGTGGAGCTGTCAGTTGGTGCAGTTCTAAACAAAGCGTTGTGGCGGGATCTACATGTGAAGCAGAGTACATAGCTGCTTCGGAAGCAGCAAACGAAGGAGTCTGGATGAAGGAGTTTATATCCGATCTAGGTGTCATACCTAGTGCATCGGGTCCAATGAAAATCTTTTGTGACAATAGTGGTGCAATTGCCTTGGCAAAGGAATCCAGATTTCACAAGAGAACCAAGCACATCAAGAGACGCTTCAATTCCATCCGGGGTCTAGTCCAGGTGGGAGACATAGAGATTTGCAACATACATATGGATCTGAATGTAGCAGACCCGTTGACTAAGCCTCTTCCACGAGCAAAACATGATCAGCACCAAAGCTCCATGGGTGTTAGAATCATTACTGTGTAATCTAGATTATTGACTCTAGTGCAAGTGGGAGACTGAAGGAAATATGCCCTAGAGGCAATAATAAAGTTATTATTTATTTCCTTATATCATGATAAATGTTTATTATTCATGCTAGAATTGTATTATCCGAAAACATAATACTTGTGTGAATACATAGACAAAGTAAACGTCACTAGTGTGCCTCTACTTGACTAGCTCGTTAATCAAAGATGGTTATGTTTCCTAACCATAGACATGTGTTGTCATTTGATTAACGGGATCACATCATTAGGAGAATGATGTGATTGACATGACCCATTCCATTAGCTTAGCACCCTATCGTTTAGTATGTTGCTATTGCTTTCTTCATGACATATACATGTTCCTATGACTATGAGATTATGCAACTCCCGTTTGCCGGAGGAACACTTTGTGTGCTACCAAATGTCACAATGTAACTGGGTGATTATAAAGGAGCTCTACAGGTGTCTCCAAAGGTACATGTTGGGTTGGCGTATTTCGAGATTAGGATTTGTCACTACTATTGTCGGAGAGGTATCTCTGGGCCCTCTCGGTAATGCACATCACATAAGCCTTGCAAGCATTGCAACTAATGAGTTAGTTGCAGATAATGTATTACAAAACGAGTAAAGAGACTTGCCGGTAACAAGATTGAACTAGGTATTGAGATACCGACGATCAAATCTCAGGCAAGTACCATATCGATGACAAAGGGAACAACGTATGTTGTTATGCGGTCTGACCGATAAAGATCTTCATAGAATATGTAGGAGCCAATATGAGCATCCAGGTTCCGCTATTGGTTATTGACCGGAGACATGTCTCGGTCATGTCTACATTGTTCTCAAACCCGTAGGGTCCGCACGCTTAACGTTACGATGACAGTTTCATCATGAGTTTATATATTTTGATGTACCAAAGTTTGTTCGGAGTCCCGGATGTGATCACGGACATGATGAGGAGTCTCGAAATGGTCGAGACATAAAGATTGATATATTGGAAGCCTATGTTTGGACATCGTAAGTGTTCCGGGTGCAATCGGCATTTTATTGGAGTACCGGGAGGTTACCGGAACCCCCCGGTAACCTAATGGGCCTTATTGGGCCTAGTGGAGGAAGAGGAGAGGAGGCCCAGGGGCTGCCGCGCGCCCCTTCCCCCCAAGTCCGAATTGGACAAGGAGGGGGGGCGGCGCCCCCCCTTTCCTTTCTTCCCTCTCCTCCTTCCCCCCAAGTCCTAATCCAACTAGGGAAGGGGGGGGGGGAGTCCTACTCCCGATAGGAGTAGGACTCCTCCTGCGCACCTCCTCCTAGGGCCGGCCGCACCCCCCCTTGCTCCTTTATATACGGGGGCAGGGGGCACCTCTAGACACACAAGTTGATCTTCAAGATCATTCTCTTAGCCGTGTGCGGTGCCCCCCTCCACCATAGTCCTCGATAGTATTGTAGTGGTGCTTAGGCGAAGCCCTGCGACAGTAGAACATCAAGATCGTCACCATGCCGTCATGCTGACGGAACTCTTCCCCGACACTTTGCTGGATCGGAGTCCGGGGATCGTCATCGAGCTGAACGTGTGCTAGAACTCAGAGGTGCCGTAGTTTCGGTGCTTGATCGGTCAGATCATGAAGATGTACGACTACATCAACCGCGTTGTCATAACGCTTCCGCTGTCGGTCTACGAGGGTACGTAGACAACACTCTCCCCTCTCGTTGCTATACATCACCATGATCTTGCGTGTGCGTAGGAATTTTTTTGAAATTACTACATTCCCCAACAGCGTTGTCATTCTGGTTGCGAACGTGTACGTACATATATACTGGTGGATGTAGAGGCGCGCACGTGTCTTAGTAGAGACGCGTACGTGTTGTAGTAGAGGCGCACACGTAGCATGTACACGTACGTACAATGGCCAGGGTGCAAGAAAGAAAATACAGCCACGTATGTGTACATACGGGCGGGGTCTCGAACGCCTACTCGCGCATACGTACGACCAGGGCTCGTGTACATGGCTAGGTCAGAACGGAGAAACAGCGTCGTCGTCATCTTCATGGGGAGGCAACAGAATGCGTCGTGTTCATGGGTAGGCAACAAAATGCGTCGTGTTCATCAGGAGGCAACGGAACGCGTGGGGGCCAACCGGCTGGGTCGGAATGGAATGCGTGGTCGTGTTCATCGGGAGGGCCTGGACGGAACATGCGATGGAAACGAGGCATGGCGTACCGCACAATGGAGGAAACGGACCTCCTACGTTCGGAACGGGGTCCTGTTGATCTAGAGGGGTCTGGCGTACCGCAAAACGGAGGAAACGGACCTCCTACGGTCGAAACGGGGGTCCTGTTGATCAGGAGGGGTGTGGCGTACCGCAAAGCGGACGAAACGGACCTCCTACGATCGAAACGGGGGTCCTGTTGATCGGGAGGGGTGTGGCGTACCGCAAAACGGACGAAACAGACCTCCTACGGTCAAAACGGGGGTCCTGTTCATCGGGAGGGGTGTGGCGTACCGCAAAACGGGACTCCACGGGATACTGTTCATCTCCACCATCGACCTCCTCCAGCCTCCACAGGCTACCATCGACCTCCTCCAGCCTCCACGGGCTCCTGTTCATCCAGCCTTCACCGCGCGCTACTCCACCGGCTACTGTTCAACCACCCCTCCACGGGAACCCCTCCACCGTCTACTGTTCATCCAGCCCTCCACACCAGGGGGTCCTGTTCAACCACCCCTCCACGGGCACCCTCCATCGTCTACTGTTCATCCAGCCCTCCACCACACCACGGGGTCCTGTTCATCAAGAGGCAACACCGCCGCTCACTGTTCATCCAAACCCCCCGCAATGCTCACTATTCATCCCAGAGGCAGCATCGATCGGCTTCAGTTAGCAGCAGTAGCGAAGGAATCGCTTGATCGGGTTCAGTTAACAGCCATCGATCGATCGCTCGAGTTTAGTAACGCGTAGCCTGTAGTGCAATCGCTCGGGTTCAGTTAGAGCCCAATGCCTCGCTCGGGTTCAGTTAGTGCCAACGCCTCGCACACACGCGCGTACGTGTACGAGAGAAACGCGCATCGCTCGGCCCTCGACCTCCCACCGTAATCGGGAACTCCTCGGAATTTTCCTCGGCCTCGCTTCTACCATTGTTTTTTCCGTCATGGATGGCCCAAAGAATGTCATGCAGCTGCGTCTCCGGCCCGCCCAGGACAAAACGCCCATTTTTTGTCATGATTTTTTGTCATAGAAGTAGGAGCCCACCACATCTATGATGATACGGGGTTTTGTCACAATTATCGTCATAGAAGTGTCATATGTATGACAATTTTTTTTTCGTTTGACCCAAAATGTCATGGATGTGTCTTTTTTTGTAGTGGAGTTAGCCGACGATCTTAGGAAACTTCGATTGGAAATAGTTCCTAAAGGGTTTTTGGCAACATTGGAGGTTAAGTCAACACTATTGGAAAAGATTTGAGAAGCTCAGAAGGATGACAAAGATATCACTGAGATAAAGGAGAAGATGAGTGAAGGGAAAGCCAAAGGGTTTCATGAGGATGAGTACGGCACCTTGTGGTTTGAGGACCGTATATATGTGCCCAATAATGCAGACATTAGGAAGTTGATATTACAGGAAGCTCATGACTCGCCATACTTGATACACCCTGGAAACACCAAGATGTATTTGGATTTGAAGGAGTGTTTCTGGTGGACTGGTGTGAAGAAGGATATTGCCGAGTATGTAGCCGTCTGTGATGTACGTCAGAGAGTGAAGGCAGAACATCAGAAGCCAGCAGGATTGCTATAGCCTATGTCGATACCCAAATGTAAGTGGGATAAGCTTGGCATGGATTTTATCACCGGATTGCCCAGGACCAAATTAGGATATGATTCTATATGGGTAGTAGTTGATCGCTTGACGAAAGTGGCTCACTTTATCCCCGTAAAAACCACGTATACAAGTGCAAAGTTGGCCAAGATATACATGACCAGGATCGTATGTCTGCATGGAGTTCCGAGGACCATCGTGTCAGATAGAGGAACACGGTTTACTTAAATTTTTTGGCATCAGTTGCACCAGACCTTGGGTACCATACTGGAGTTCAGTACAACTTTTCATCCGCAGACAGATGGATAGACTCGGAGAGTCAATCAGATTCTGGGGGACATGTTGAGAGCCTGCGCATTAGACTATGGATCTAGTTGGGACGATAATTTGCCCTACGCAGAGTTCTTGTCGGGTGGTAGGTGCGACATATGCCAATGGGTGGCTTATCATTGTGGGAGCCAGTAAAACATCGCCAGTGCCTGGAAACGGGATGAGGCGAAGACATGCACGCCGGCGAATCTTACCCAGCTTCGGGGCTCTCCGTGGAGATAACACCCCTACTGCTGCTCTGCAGGGTCTCCGCATGATCACTAGATGAACAAGTAGATACACGATGCTCCTTGAGCTGTTTGGCGAGAGGAGGAAGAAGGGCTCTACTTGCTCTCTTCTCCTCCCTCCGTGGTGTCTAAAACTAGCACGGATCCATGCTTTGCATGGGTGTCCTGAGGGGTTTATATAGGCCTTCCCCCCGGGGGTACAATGGTAATCCGGCTGGGCGTGGGGCCCAGCCGTCTGTGTCTTCTCTCTCCGGCTTCTGCGCCGGCTGCTGGGGCCCGCCGGCTGGTGGGTCCCGCCGGCTACCGGCTCCTTGGTCGACAGGCAGGCCCCACTGTCCAGGGCCTTGTCGGTGGTTGGTTACTGTTGCTCAATCTTGGTGGCGAGGGCTTCGCCGAGGTAAGCGTGGCTACAGTGCTGCCGTCCGACGGGTGACCACTGTAGCCTCACCGCATCTTGTCTCCTTAATGGGGCGTCTCCTTCGAGGGGGTGGCAAGCCGGCTGGAGAGATCCGGCTCCATCTTGGGCCGACTTGGGGAGGCCAGGCCGCCTTCGGGTGTCTCTCTGCCCGAAGGGGCCCACCGCCCGTGGGCCGTACTGGTAGCCCATCGTGGATGACATCAGGGTCAACGAGGCAACAGTGCTGCGCCGGACAGGTCATGGCCACCCATACGGCGCACTGTGCTAGGCGCGCTCTGGGATTCGGGGGTGGCAGGCTTCACTGTAGCCACGCCCCGTCACATCACCGTTATGTGGATGCAGACTTCGAGGGTATGGTCTTGACCGCTTTATGGGAGCCGGCTCCTTGGAGTCGGCCTTCTCGCAGCCGGCTCCTCGGAGCTGGCCCTTCCGCGGCTTTCTTCATGAGGGCTGAAGTCGGGCTGCCTTCCAATAGCTGGCCTAGGAGACAGCCGGCCAGGGGAAGGCGGCCCCATGTCTTGGATTGTTGAGAGCCGGATCGGCTCGTAATTTTTTCAGAAAGGCCAGGGGGAGCCGGCTAGGCTACCCGTGGTCACTTACTCCGACAGTAGTCCCCGAAGCTGAGCGAGCTTCAAGGCTGATAAAGGGACGAGAAGCTTGGTCAGCTTCCTATCCTGAGGGGCTGGCTTTGCTTGTGTGCACCGTCTTCGGAAAAGCTCTGTTTCTCGTAGGCGGGAACACGGGCCATGTGGCGAGGAAATCCTACCAATGCATGCGCGCGGCGGGACACCGCCGCAGGCCTCGGTCCGAGCGCGGATCTTCCACGACCCACATGGACCGCTCGCCTTCCCGCGGCGGTTTTATTCTGCCATCAAGGCACAATAATCGCGGGACGTGGGGGAGGGGGCGCAGTTGATCCACACGTTCCCCCACGCCGCGCTTCCTCGGCTCCGCCGCGCGGTCTATAAGTAGTAGGAGGAGGGGGAGCGGCAGAGGCTCGCGCGCTCTCCCTCACTCCGCCCCTTCTTGCCCTCCTTCTTCTTCTCTTCACCGCAGCAGCTCTTTGCCGCGCCGTTCCGCCGTCGCTTCGTTCCGCCGCCGCATCGTCTTGCTTCTCGCCGCGCTGCCCCATGGCGCTGTCAAGCTCGTGGGATGGCTCCAACGTCCATGAGGACCACATCGAGTTCCTCCGCCAGACGCGACGCCTGCCCGGCGGGAACTTCGTTCGGGTTCATCTAGCGCCGGAGAAGGAGGTTTCGCCGGCACCGGAGGAGGGCGAGCGGGTGATCTTCCGCTCGCACTGCCTGCGTGGCTTCGGCCTCCCGGCGAGCGGGTTCCTCCGAGCCTTCCTCGAATTCTACAACCTCCAGCCGCATCACCTCACGCCCAACGCAGTGATGCTGCTGTCGGCCTTCGTCAAGCTATGCGAAGGCTTCCTTGGGGTCCTCCCCACGCTCGAGCTCTGGGCGGAATTCTTCAGAGCAAACTCGGCACCGTCGTCACGGGCATGCCTGCCCCCTGCGGAGCCTTCATCGCTATGAGGCGGGCGAGCGAGAACAATCCGTTCCCGTCCATTCCGCTGATCCAGTCGGTGAAGCTTTGGCAGAAGTCTTATTTCTACGTGAAGAACGTCGCCCAGCAAGGCGACTACGTCAACCTGCCGGATTACGTAGCCGGCCCGCCGGCTAGGAGGCAGCCTTCATGGAGCTACCGGGCCAGGTCGCTGTCTCAGGCCGAGAACGCAGCCGTCTCCCGGCTTCGGGTGATGATCTAGTCGGAGGGCCTGACCGGAGCCGACCTGGTGGCCGCCTTCGTGGAGCGCCGGGTTCCTCCCCTCCAAAGCCGGCCTCACATGGTTTGTCAGATGAGCGGCCGCTTCGACCCAAGCCGGCTGAGCACCAGGGAGATGCCTCATGCGGAGGTCTCCTACATGGTGAACTATATCTCCAACTGCAAGCTCGCCGAGGATTGGCGGTACGGCAAGGGGTCGTACTCTCGCGCCAACCCTCCGCCCATTGTAAGTTTTTTTTGGTAGCCGGCCTCATGATAGCCGGCCTCTAATCAGTCGGTTTGCCCCTAGCAGATCCCTCTCCTTCCACCGACGACCGGGGCCGCAGGGGTAGAGCGCCAGCTCGTCCCTGACCGCGCGGTGGACGACGCCGACGACCCAGACTTGGGAGCGGCCGCCATGGAAGACCCCATCGTGGGGGAAAGCGACGAGGTCGGAGGCGTGGGGCTCACGGCCGGCTTCAAGGACTGGCTGGATGATGCCGAGGTCGAAGACGCCCCGCGCCGCCAGCCGGCGCCTGATCATCAAGGCGCGAGCTCGTCCGCCGCGCCGGCTGCTGGCGGCGGTGCCTAGAAGCGCCGAGCCGTGTCGATTCTCTTCGGCAGCCGGCCGAAGAAGTCCAAGGCTTCCACAGCGGCGACCAAGCGAGATGAGGCGGCCGCGAAGGCAGCCCGCTTCCGCAAGGCGGTGAAGCAGCCGCAGGCGATCTCAGCGTAAGTCATCGAATGCTTGGATACATATTTTTTGTTATTCTTCTTTTTGATTGAAAACTCTTCTAAACCTTTCTTTGCTCGCCGGACAGGGCGCCGCTTTCCCTTGAGCGGGGTCCGGGCGGCTCCGTAGTCGGGCTGACTGGAGGGTCTTCAGGCTCCCGCTGCGTGGATCCCTGTGCCGACCTCAGGGAGGCCACGGAGCGGAACGCACGAGAGGCGCGGGAGGAGCGGGAGGCGGCGGAGCAAAGGGCCGCCCAGGCGACGAAGGAGCAGGCCGATACAGCAGCCAAGGCCCGGGTGGAGGCGGCAGCTGCGGAGACGGAGGCGGAGGCTTCGCACAACCAGCCTCCACTGCTAGCCAATCCCCTCCGCGCCGTGGCCCCCAACATTCCTGTGCCTCCGCTGGAGGAGGTCGACCAAGAACCGCTGGTGATGGAGCGGAGGGAGGACTCCGTGATCTTCATGGAGAGGGCGCCGCCGGCAGCGCCAACCGGAGCGGGCCAAGGCGGCCAGTCGGCTGCGGCGCCAGAGCAGCCGGCTGGGGGTGAGCCGGAAGCAGGAGCCGGCCTCGAGGTGCAGCCGGCAATGTGCCAGTGCGCAGGGGGAGGCATTGCTGCGCCGGAGCCGCACCGAGCTACGGGTACCAGCCAGACGGTGGAGGCCTTGGAGGCGGCCAGCACCGGCACGTCCGAGTGGACTCCCAGCGGCAGGACGGGCGAGCTGAATGTGGCGGCCCAAGAGGTTCGGAACCGGCTTCAGGCCCAAGCCGCCTCGCTGCAGCAATACACCCAGGAGTTCCTTACGACGCGGGCCGTCATCCGGGTGAGTCTTCTATCTTTGGTTGCTTTGTTCTCTTGATTTCTTCCGTGGGGGCGCGTCAGCGCACCCACTGGGTGTAGTCTCCGAGATTCGGGCCGACTGCTGAGCAGTCGGGTCGGATCTTCCTTGACGACTACCTTATTCTCGCCTCCTGTCTAATCTTCCAGGAGTATCATAACCTCCGCGCTGCCGCCTTCAACTCCCAGGCTCAGGAGCTGGGTCGGAGAACCGAAGACCTGATCAGCAACCGGAGTACGTACTTGGTTTCGTTCATCTCCTGTGGGGGCGCGTCAGCGCACCCACTGGGTGTAGTCCCCGAGATTCGGGCCGACTGCTGAGCAGTCGGGTCAGATCTTTCCTGATGAGTTCACCTTACTGGTTTTTCTTTTGTCTTTCGTGCTCGCAGAAGCCAATGCCGACTTAAGGGGGCAGCTCAGCGAGGTGCAGGCCGCCCTTCGTGCCAAGGAAACCGAGTACGACGCCTTGGTCCTGGAGCATGACCGCCTGGCCAAGAAGCTGGATGACGAGGAGGAGAGCCACAAGGCGGCTCTGAAGAAGGCGCAGGATAACGAAGCCACCATGAAGGCCGAGTTTGAGACTAAAGCAGCGGGCTGGGCTGAGACGAGGCAAGCGCTGAATGAAGGCTTCAGCCGTATTGAGGATTCGATCGACGGTAAGCCGCCTTCCTCGCTCCTTGCCTGCCCCTTGCCGCCTGACTTGTGTTCTGACCTGAGCTGCTTTTTATTCTCTGTGAAGACTACTTTCCTAGCTACTCCGTCTTCGCCGCCCAAACCATCGAGGCCCATCACGAAGCGCGCCGGCAGGCGGGGGCTGAAGTCGCGCCGGACGCGAGTCGGTGGCTCGAAGAGCAACTCTTAGCGGTCCAAGTGCGGCTGCAGCCGGCTCATCGTATGCTCCGCCGCCTCCAGCGCGTCGGAGCGCAGGTGTTGGCCGCCCTCTTGCCAAGCGAGACGATTCCCCGCACCCCGAGTCGGACTGCCGACTGGCTAGAGGTTGCGGTTGGCCGCTTCGAGGCGTGGAAGGCGTCAGCGGCCCGGCTTGTAGCTGGGCGGGCGCTGGAGTTCGTCCGAGCTTGGTATCCGGGGCGCACCTGGCGGCTGGAGGCCGACGAAGAGCTAGCGGAGGTGCGGCCGGCTATCGCTCAGCGCGCATCGACAATCGCCTAGTGTAGTGACATCAGCGTCTTTGCTCCCGAGATTAATGATGACGGCGTTGCCCAGCCGGAGGAGTGGTTTGGGCTGGACCCGGCGGCGGGTGAAGACTCGGCAGAAGAGATTGCCTCCAGCGACGAAGGCAAAGACGACGAAGGAAAGGAAAGTGAAGACGTCGAGCCGGCCGGTGGAACAGCCAGCCAGGCTCAGCCTGACCGTGCCTCCAGCAACCAGGCGCGTGCAAGCGCACCTTCTGCGGGAGGCGGTGATCATGCCGAGGTTCGTCAGCCGGCCACTCCTCCAGCCAGCACTGCCGTCTCCACCGACCTGCCCGGCTCGTCAGTCGCTCCGCCGGCTTAATCTGCCGTCCTTGTTTTTTCCTGCTTGTTTCCTTCTGAACAATTTTATTAAGCTTCCGCAGTTCCACCCACTAGGGGTGTATCCAAACTATGCTGAATGTTGGCCTTTTGAAGGTCTTTTATGTAAATATTATCGTGTGCATGTTTGGTTTCCATTCACGTATGCTTTTTATCCTTAGGCTGTTTCCTTTGCCGCCTTCCCCTTCTGGGAAGGCAAGTACTCGAGCTTTCTTAGATTGGAGCAAGGTGAATGGAAGACGGCCGGTCGGCTACTCTGGTAGCCGGTCGGCGGTGGGAGAAAAACTGGCTTTTGTTATATTAGTCCGTTAGTCCCAAGCCGTTTTTCGTGTGGGCACCCGTTCCTGCCCTTAACTCTTGCCAGCTGGACAACCGGTTCTTCAAACTGCGACTTTTGGCAAGAGAAGTCTTGGGAGCTGGCACACTACTTGTCTGACTGCGGGTAGGACTTCTAATATAACTCCAGGCGGCCAGTCCCTGGGCCGACTAGTCGAACCCGGTGCCGGACGGAAAAAAGTGAATGCAATGACAAGGCCATAAGCATGATACTTTTCATTTATAGACAAAAGATGGCAGTCCCCGAGCTCTCCTCGGGGGCCCTATTGTCTCTTACTTAGTACAAAAGTTAGCGTGATACATACTGCATTTCAGCTGTAAAACCTTCAGAGGAGGTTGGCGTTCCATGGTCGTTCCGACTCCTTGCCAGAGTCGTCTCTCTTTCGTGCCTTCAGCTTCTGCGCGTCGATCAGGTATTAGGAGTCGTTGCCTAAGGCTCTGCTGATGACAAACGGGCCCTCCCAAGGGGCCGAGAGCTTGTGCTGACCGGCTGTTCGCTGGATCAGCCGGAGCACAAGATCACCCTCTTGGAAGGATCTTGGCTTGACCTTCCGGCTGTGGTAGCGGCGCAGGCCCTGGTGATAGATGGCGGATCGGCTGAGGGCTAACAGCCAGCTTTCTTCCAGCAGGTCAACACCGTCTTCTCGTGCTTCCTTGGCCTCCGCTTCCATGTACATGGTTACTCGAGGCGAGTCGAACTCGATGTCAGTTGGGATGACCGCCTCGGCACCATACACGAGGAAGAAATGGGTGAAGCCGGTTGACTTGTTTGGTGTGGTGCGCAGACTCCAGAGGACAGCCGGCAGCTCATCGAGCCAACAGCCGGCTGAACGCTCCAGTGGTACGATCAGTCAGGGCTTGATGCCGGAAAGGATGAGGTCGTTGGCTCGCTCGACCTGGCCATTTGACTGCGGGTGGGCGACGGATGCTAGATCCAACCGGATGCCTTGCGTCACGCAGAAATGTGCCAAGGCTCCCTTGGTGAAATTTGTGCCATTGTCGGTGATGATGCTATGTGGCACGCCGTACCGAGTTGTTATATCTGCGATAAATGTGACGGCAGTCGGCCCATTCAGCTTCTTGATCGGCTTTGCTTCAATCCACTTAGTGAATATGTCCACGGCGACAAGCAGATGTGTCATGCCGCCGCACGCTGCATTGAATGGGCCCACCATGTCCAGTCCCCAAACGGCGAAGGGCCAAGTGAGGGGAATGGTCTTGAGTGCTGAAGCCGGCATGTGTTGCTTGGAGCTGAAGAGTTGGCACCCTTTGCAATGTTTAACTAACTCCTTGGCGTCATCCAAAGCAGTCGGCCAAAAGAAACCATGGCGGAAGGCTTTGGCGACAAGTGATCTTGAGGCCGCATGGTGGCCGCATTCTCCTTGGTGGATGTCTCTGAGGATTGCAATGCCCTTCTCTTGCTCGACGCATCGCTAGAGGACTCTAGTGACACTGTGCTTGATGAGCTCTCTGTTGACGATTGTGTATGCTCCGGCTCGGCGTTGGACTTGTCTTGCCTCTACTTCGTTAGCCGGTAGATCTTGGTTTATTAGGAAGTTGAGGATGGATTGAGCCCATGACGGAGCTGCGACTTCTTCTATTGCCAAAACGGCTACTGCGACCAGGGCGGGTGGGCTGGGCGGTGAAATGCTGGAGTCGGCCGCCGTCTGTTGTGTTGGTGTAGTCTCCGGGCCGACTACCACAGTCCCTGAGCCGGGTGAGGTAGTCCCCGGGCCGGGCGTAACTACGGAAGTCCTCGAGCCGCGTGCTGATACCCCCTGGCTGACTATCGAAGTCCTCGGGCCACCTGCTTGGTTCTTCGAGCCGGACCCGGCCGCGTCGGGGTCAGGCGGCACGAAGATGGAATCGGACTCTGGAGACGGCTTGATAGACGGCTTGAGGAGGCGTTGTAGAGAGACGCCGGTTGGTATTTCTTCCCGGGTGGAGCCTATTCGAGCCAGAGCATCAGCTGGCTCGTTGTCGGCTCGCGGTACGTGGAGGAACTCGCATCCTTCAAAATACCCACTGATCTACTAAACGAGGAAGCGGTAGCTTGCCATATTTGCGTCCTTGGCGTCCCAGTCGCCGGATGATTGCTGGACCACCAAGTCCGAGTCGCCATAACATAGGATCCGGCGAATGCCGAGCTCTTTGGCAAGCCGGAGCCCGTGTATGAGCGCCTCGTACTCGGCTACATTGTTGGAGGCGGGAAAGTGGATTTGCAGCGTGTATCTGAGCTTGTCGCCTTTGGGAGAGGTGAGGACGATGCCGGCTCCCAAGCCGGTGCGCATCTTGGACCCATCGAAGTGCATGCGCCAATGAGTGGAGTCGGGAGCCGGCGGCAGGTACTGGGTCTCGGCCCAGTCGACGAGGAAGTCGGCCAATGCTTGGGATTTGATGGCGGTGCGAGGCTGGTAGAAGATCACGTAAGGGGCCAGCTCGATGGCCCATTTCGCCACCCGGCCGGATGCATCCCGGCTGCCTATGATCTCGGCCAGCGGGGCGGTGCATACAACCATGATGGGATGCTCTTGGAAGTAGGGCTTCAGCTTCTTGGCGGCGAAGTACATGCCGTAGCACATCTTCTGGTAGTGCGGGTAGTTCTGCTTCGAGGTAGACAGCACCTCGCTCAGATAGTACGCCGGCCTCTGGACCGGTTGGGCTCGGCCTTCTTCTGGGCGTTGGACTACGATGACGGTGCTGACCACCCGGCTGGTTGCGACAATATAGAGGAGCATGGGCTCTTTCTCAGTCGGCGCCGCCAGGACAGGCGGCGTGGCCAGCATCTTCTTCAGCTCGTGAAAAGCTTGATCGGCTTGGTCATTCCACTCGAAGTGGTTGGTCTTCTTCATGAGGCGGTAGAGAGGAAGAGCTTTCTCTCCGAGCTGGCTGATGAAGCGGTTCAAGGAGGCCAAGCATCCGGTAAACTTCTGGACGTCTCGAAGTTTGGTGGGAATCGCCATTCTCTCAATGGCCTTGATCTTTACTGGGTTGCATTCGATGCCGCGTTCGGAGACCAGGAAGCCTAGGAGCTGGCCGGCTGGCACTCCGAACACACATTTCTCGGGGTTAAGCTTGATTTGGAACCGGCGTAGGTTCTCAAATGTTTCCTTGAGTTCTTCCAGCAACGTGCCGCGCTTCTCCGTCTTCACCACAATGTCGTCTACGTAGACGTGGGCATTTCTGCCGAGTTTCTTGAGGAGGCACTTCTGCATGCAACGCTGAAAAGTGGCACCGACATTTCTCAAGCCGAATGTCATAGTCAGGTAGCAAAAGGCTCCGAATGGCGTGATGAAGGCAGTCTTCAGGCGGTGTGCCGGATCTAACTTTATCTGGTGATACCCTGAGTAAGCATCCAAGAAACTCAACAGCTCGCATCCGGCCGTGGAGTCTATCACTTGGTCAATCCTTGGCAGGGCAAAGGGATCTTTGGGGCAAGCCTTGTTGAGGCTCGTGTAGGCTATACACATGCGCCACTTGTTGTTCTTCTTTAGCACGAGGACCGGGTTGGCGAGCCACTCTGGAAAGAAAACTTCCATAATGAAGCCGGCTACCAGAAGCCGGGCTATCTCCTCTCCCACAATCCTGCATTTCTCCTCCGACAGTCGGCGGAGGGGTTGTTTGACTGGCTTTGCGTCTTCTCGGACGTGTAGTTTGTGCTCGGCGAATTCCTTCGGAACGCCCGGCATGTCCTTGGGGGACCATGCAAAGATGTCCCGATTCTCACGGAGGAAATCAGCGAGCTCGCCTTCCTATTTGCTGTTTAGGTTTACCCCGATGACGGCAAACCTCTCTGGGTGCTCGGGGTCAAGAGGTATCTTCTTTGTCTCCTTGGCCGGCTGGAAAGATCCTTGAGCATCATGCTCCTTGGGATCGGGGGACAAGGCCGACTGCTTGCCGGCTATGGCCGCGACTCGGTCCAACATCTTCTTTTCTTCGGCAATCACAAGGGACTCGGCCAGCCGGCTGCTGGCTGCTGCGCACTTAGAGGACTTCTTCTAATCGCCGGCTACGGTGATGATGCCTTTGGTGCTTGGTATCTTCATCTTGAGGTATGCATAGTGGGGAACTGCCATGAATTTGGCCAAGGCAGGTCGGCCAAGCAATGCATGGTAAGGGCTCTCCAGGTCCACCACTTCAAACCAGATTGCTTCCCGGCGGAAATGCTCCTTGTCCCCAAAAAGTACATCAATCTTGATCTTGCCAATGGGGGCGCAGGACAGGCCAGGTATGATGCCATGGAACACTGTCCGAGTAGGCATGAGCTGCTTTGTCTTAACGTTCAGCTTCTCTAGGGTGTCGCGGTACAAGATGTTGATGCTGCTCCCGCCGTCTATCAACACACGGGAGAAGTGGGCGGCGCGTCTGTACGTTGCAAGGGTGGCATCCAGAACCAACGCATAAGAGCCGGGAGATGGCATCACCTCTGGGTGGTCGGCCCGGCTCCAGCTGATAGGTTTTTCTGACCAGTGCATGTGCTCAGCGGGGTTGGCAGCAACCATGCTGACTTCCTGGTTCTCTCGGCGTTTGCTGCACCGGTCTTTGGGCTGGCTTGTAAAGACGATATAGGCGGCATGCTCGTCGGGGAACTCATCATGCACGGCTCCGACTGCGGGCCGAGCGGCCGGCAGCGGCGGAACCGGAGGCGGCGGGCCGGCAGGCGGAGGCGGCGTGAGCCCTTCGCCTTTGGAGATTTGGGTGAGCCAATGGAACTTCCGGGTTGTGTGGTTGGACGGCTTCGCGCCGCTGTGGAACTTGCACGGGGCGTCGAGAGTTTGCTCGTAGGAGAAGGCCGGCTGCCAAGCCGGCCTGCCGCCCTTGGGTTTCTTGGGCGCGGGCTGCCCTTCGGGCGGCACGTCTTCGACTGTGGCCACCTGCTGACAGGCGGGAGGCGGCGCGGGGCCCTTGCGCTTGTGGTCGTTCGAGTGTGGGCATCGGCCGGAATCCCCAGCTGGCGTCTTGGGCGCTGGGTTGAGTACTTTTCCGGACGCATCTACCCGGAGCTCGGTCTTCATTGAGGAGTCGGCGGTGGCGTACTTGTCCGCTATGTCCAGAAGCTCGTCGAGGGTAGTCGGCTCATCACAGAGAAGCTTGTGCTTGAGGAGGGTGCCTTCTCGGCAACCGGCTATGAAGTATTCTATGGCTTGCACCTCGTGCACCCCTTCGCAAGAGTTGCGGAGCTCGTCCCAACGTGTGAGGTAGTCGCGAGTTGACTCGGCGGGGCCTTGTACGCACAAGGAGAGCTGTCTGGGCTTGGGAGCCCGCTTGTAGGTGCTGGTGAAGTTGCGGACGAAAGCTTCTGTGAAATCTAGCCAGCTATTGATGCTGTGTGGTTTGAGGCTGTTGAGCCAGGTCCGCGCCGTGCCTTGCAGCATGAGGGGCACGTACTTCACGGCAACGCGTCGGTTGCCATTGGCTATGCTAACCGCCGTGGAGTAGTCGATCAACCAATCTTCCGGCTTCACGGAGCCGTTGTACTTGGGCGTGTGTCTTGGGAGCGAGAACCCTTTGGGGAAGGGCTCATCGCGGATGCGGGGGCCAAAGCAAGGCGGACCGACATCGTCTTCTTCTTCCAGCGCCAGGGATTGCGCCAGGCGGTCAATCCGATGGCGGGTGTCATTTTCGCCGACTCCTTCGTGGTGACCTAGTCGGCCGCTGAGAGTCGTATGCGCCACAGGCGGAGGGGTGGGATATCTCTCTCCATAGGGCCGAGGCGGAGGCGGATTGCCCTGCCACCCCACGGCCCGAGGGTGGCCTTCTGCGTCTCACTCGATGGAGATCCGTGTTTGGCTTCGGCTGGCAGCCGGCTCTTTCTCGCGCCGCGCGCGGTCTCTACCCGCAGTCGGCGTTCGGGCGTCGCGCCGTGATCTCGGAGCGGGGGAGGGCTTTCCGCGCGGGCGTCGGCTTCGTGCCGCTGCGTGGCTGCATCGATCAGCTGCTGGATGCGTCGGGTCATGTGGGGGAGTTCTTCGGCCCCCAGTTCTCAAGTGGAGCGGCGTAGACTGGGCGGTCGACTCCTAACGTGTCGGCAATGGCAGCGCCGCGCTGTCTGACAACGCCGACCTGGCTGGGCCCGCCTGGGGGCGGCGTGCCAAAGGCGGCGCGGTCAGCCTCGCGTCGGTGGGCCTCAGCGAGGCATCTCATGGAAACCAATTTCCGGCCCTCCGCGAGGAGGGCGAGGCGGCAAGCCTCCAGTGCTTCAGTATCAGCGTCGGCCGGGAGGGGGATGGACAAGTCGTGGACCGCCGCATGCGGGGCGTCGTGGGCGCTCTCGTCAGCAGCGCCGTCGTGGCCGATGACCATCACCTCGGTGGTGACAGCGTTGCAGCCATCGGCTTGAGGAAGCGGGCCATTGTAGATCGTGACGTTGGTGGGGAAGGTGTCGAATGAGGCCGTGTCGGAGTCGACAGGCATCGGATCGGTGGAGCCAATCGACTCCAAGTCCACAGCAGGCTCGCCGGAGACATGGAGCCGGCCGAGGAGGTTGACGAGGTGGTCGGTGCCCGCGTCGGAGGCGAGCTCGTTGGAGATGAGGGTCTTGTCGAGGAGATCAGCGAGGTTGCTCGCCGCGCAGACGTTGGTGACGCCTTGCAGCACGTCGTGGCAAGTGCCATCGGGCGTGCCGGGCTGGCTACGCTCGCGGGGGAGGAAGAGGGTTCCCATCCAAAACAGGTCTCCGGACGACGGTGCACCTGGCCCCAAGATGGGCGCCAAATGTCGGGTGGTAGGTGCGACATATGCCAACAGGTGGCTTATCATTGTGGGAGCCAGTAAAACATCGCCGGTGCCTGGAAACGGGATGAGGCGAAGACATGCACGCCGGCGAATCTTACCCAGCTTCGGGGCTCTCCGTGGAGATAACACCCCTACTGCTGCTCTGCGGGGTCTCCGCATGATCACTAGATGAACAAGTAGCTACACGATGCTCCTTGAGCTGTTTGGCGAGAGGAGGAAGAAGGGCTCTGCTTGCTCTCTTCTCCTCCCTCCGTGGTGTCTAAAACTAGCAGGGATCCATGCTTTGCATGGGTGTCCCGGGGGGTTTATATAGGCCTTCCCCCCGGGGGTACAATGGTAATCCTTCTAGGCGTGGGGCCCAGCCGTCTGTGTCTTAGCTCTCCGGCTTCTGCGCCGGCTGGTGGGGCCCGCCGGCTGGTGGGTCCCGCCGGCTAACGGCTCCTTGGTCGACAGGCAGGCCCCACTGTCCAGGGCCTTGTCGGTGGCTGGTTACTGTTTCTCAATCTTGGTGACAAGGGCTTCGCCGAGGTAAGCATGGCTACAGTGCTGCCGTCCGGCGGGTGACCACTGTAGCCTCACCGTGTCTTGTCTCCTTAATGGGGCATCTCCTTCGAGGGGGTGGCAAGCCGGCTGGAGAGAGCTGGCTCCATCTTGGGCCGACTGGGGGAGGCTAGGCCGCCTTCGGGTGTCTCTGGAGAGAGCCGGCTCCATCGTGGGCCGTAATGGTAGCCCGTCGTGGATGACATCAGGGTCAACGTGGCAACAGTGCTACGCCGGACGGGTCATGGCCACCCGTACGGCGCACTGTGCTAGGCGCGCTCCGGGATTCGGAGGTGGCAGGCTTCACTGTAGCCACGCCCCGTCACATCGCCGTTATGTGGATGCAGACTTCGAGGGTACGGTCTTGACCGCTTTATGGGAGCCGACTCCTTGGAGTCGGCCTTCTCGCAGCCGGCTCCTCGGAGCCGGCCCTCCCGCGGCTTTCTTCATGAGGGCTGAAAGAAGTCGGGCCGCCTTCCAATAGCCGGCCTGGGAGACAGCCGTCCAGGGGAAGGCGGCCCCATGTCTTGGATTCTTGAGAGCCGGATCGGCTCGTAATTTTTTCAGAAAGGCCAGGGGGGCCGGCTAGGCTACCTGTGGTCACTTACTCCGACAGTTCTCATACAACAACAGCTACCAGGCCAGTTTGAAGATGGCACCGTTCGAAGCATTGTATGGGAGAAGATGCCGAACACCGTTGATGTGGGATGAATTTGGAGACCGCCAATTGTTTGGACCAGATTTGACTAAGGAATCAGAAGACAAGGTTAAACTATTTCGAGATAGACTGAAGGTAGCTCAGTTCCGACATAAGAGTTATGCAGATTCAAAATGCACGGAGGTAGTCTATGAAATCAGAGACAGAGCATATCTGCGAGTGTCACCTCTTCGAGGTGTTAAACATTTTGGTGTTAAGGGGAAATTAGCCCCGAGATTTGTGGGACAGTATTGTGGTTTGGAACGCATGTGAGAAGTTGCCTACAAGTTCGAGTTACCCAAAGGACTGTCAGGAGTACATGATGTGTTTCATGTTTCCTAGTTGAAGAAGTTTCATGCGGAGATGGCCGATATTCCTCTGAGAGATACGGTGCCCCTGGAAGCAATTCAGTTGGACAGTGATTTGACGTATGAGGAGAAGCCTGTCAAGATTCTAGAGTTTGCTAGCCGAGTTACTCGCAGCAAGGTTATCAAATTTTGCAAAGTTCAATGGAGCCACCATACTGAGGATGAAGCCACCTGGGAACGAGATGATGATCTTTGCAAAGACCACACACACCTATTTCCTAGCCAACCCGAATCTCGAGGGCGAGATTCATATTAAGGGGGGTAGGTTTGTAACATCCCAAATTTTCAATTTGGAATGTTATACGTAGGTCATTCATGCATATCATATTTTATTTTCTTTTCGTTTCGCGATCCTCTAAATTCTAAGCAACTCAAGGACCCTCGGAGAGAGTTGAGGATTTCACGGTTTTCATATTTGAATTTTATCAAATATCGAAACGAGGATCAGTTGTTTTATTATTTTTCTCTCCAAAAATATTTCATATTAAGATATATGAGAGGAGATAATATGACTTCTCCAAAATAAACGAAATATTGGAGGAAAAATATTAAAATCAACTTTTTGATTTTATTCAGATTTTATTGCTATTTTTATTCGCATAGGAAAAAATATGCATTTTTCAAAAATTGCATTTTAGGCCAAGAAAATGTTCACCTTGTTCGAAATATTCTATTTAGATGGTGATTTTTTTTGATATTTTGATATTTTTTATTTTTCTAGGATTTCTTTTCGGCGAAATATGTTAAAAAAAAGAGGACGCCCGCAGGACCGAACTGGGCCGCGGCCCAGCTGGCCCAGCCAGCCCCGCGCCGCTGTCGTATCAGAGTCGGACGCCTCGAGGGAGTTCGAGCCGCGGCCATGACCTCGACCCCTCCCACAAGCTGCCTCCCCCCTTTAAAAGCTGGACCCGGGCCCCCCTTGGAGCCCAAGCCGCCACCGCTGCCAGCCCTCGCAAGCCGCGCTGCTTGCCCCGCCGCCTCGGCCCACCGCCACACGCCGGCGCTCGCCGCCTGCTGCTGCACCGCCACCAAGCCCCTGCTGTACCGCCCTCCGCCGCCCCGCGCCGCACCCCCGTCGTCGCCCGCGCCGCCGCCCGCTCGCCGGATGCCGCCAGAGCCGCGCTGGAGTTCGAATCTCGCAGTTCGGTTTTTTTCGGTTTAGGTAAAAACCGCCAATTTTTTTAAAACCCTTGTTACATTTTTTAGACCGATTCGTTGCTTTTCTTGGTTTAGTTTATTCAGCGGATGTTCGTCCGTATGTTCGTTTTATCACAGGATTTCACCCGTTAGTAATAGACAACGAACGTTCATTCGTTAGCATGTTTGTCCGTTTTTCTTTTTCTCGGGTTTTTCGCGATTATTTTCGATCACGATTTCTGATCCGATTTTTGTTTTAGTTTTTCTTTTCGCTCGTTTATCGGAATCAGGCAATTCAAGCGCCTAGATCTTCGTCTCGAAGCCCTCTTTCCGTTTAACCAACTTGAACAAGATTTTGGTACTGTAAAATTTGACTTTAGTCCAAATTAGTAATCGGATCTTGTTTCTTTCGCAGTTTGTGTTTCATTGCTCCGTTTGATTTGATTCTTTTTGCAAACCGGAGTTCTTAAGTTGAACTTTCTGGTTAGATCTTCTTATTTGAGTTTTACCCGTGCATCTTTGTTTGATTGCTTATGTATGCTATTGTTTATCTAAGATAGAACACCCGTAGTGCGAAGCGTGCTACTACTTGTCTCTAGGTTTCACGGATCATCAGCAAGGCAAGTAACACTTTGATCATACCCCTTTATTACCCAGTTTCTATGCATTAGTTCCAATCCTGAAACACTGCATGATTAGGATGTGATTAACTTGTGGGTTTGGGAAGTAGATGATGAGGTAGAACCTATTACCTGTTTTATTATCAAACCCTCGGGAGTTACCTCTACGTTGCTTATATTGCTATGCTATGCTCGTAGACATGGAATGGGTTTGAGTGTATCCATGACAGATGTGAGATTGTTAATTAATGGTTCAACTTAAGGTGGCAACTGTTGGAAATATGCCCTAGAGGCAATAATAAATTAGTTATTATTATATTTCATTGTTCATGATAATCGTTTATTATCCATGCTAGGATTGTATTGATAGGAAACTCAGATACATGTGTGGATACATAGACAACACCATCTCCCTAGTAAGCCTGTAGTTGACTAGCTCGTTGATAAATAGATGGTTATGGTTTCCTGACCATGGACATTGGATGTCGTTGATAACGGGATCACATCATTAGGAGAATGATGTGATGGACAAGACCCAATCCTAAGCCTAGCACAAAGATCGTGTAGTTCGTATGCTAAAGATTTTCTAATGTCAAGTATCATTTCCTTAGACCATGAGATTGTGCAACTCCCGGATACCGTAGGAGTGCTTTGGGTGTGCCAAATGTCACAATGTAACTGGGTGGCTATAAAGGTACACTATGGGTATCTCCGAAAGTGTCTGTTGGGTTGGCACGAATCGAGACTGGAATTTGTCACTCCGTGTAACGGAGAGGTATCTTTGGGCCCACTCGGTAGGATATCATCATAATGTGCACAATGTGATCAAGGAGTTGATCACGGGATGATGTGTTATGGAACGAGTAAAGAGACTTGCTGGTAACCTACGATCGAATCTCGGGCAAGTATCGTACCGCTAGACAAAGGGAATTGTATACGGGATTGATTGAATCCTTGACATTGTGGTTCATCCGATGAGATCATCGTGGAACATGTAGGAGCCAACATGGGTATCCAGATCCCGCTGTTGGTTATTGACTGAAGAGTTGTCTCGGCCATGTCTGCATGACTCCCGAACCCGTAGGGTCTACACACTTAAGGTTCGATGACGCTAGAGTGATAGGGAAAGTATGTACGCAGTTACCGAATGTTGTTCGGAGTCCCAGATGAGATCCCAAACGTCACGAGGAGTTCCGGAATGTGGTTCATACTCTAGGAAGTATGGTTTTGGCCACCGGAAGTGTTCCGGGCATCACCAGTAGTGTACCAGGACCACCGGAGGGGTCCGGGGGTCCACCAGGTGGGGCCACCAGCCCCAGAGGCCTACATGGGCCAATAGTGGGAAGGGACCAGCCCCTAGGTGGGCTGGGGCGCCTCCCACCAAGGCCCAAGGCGCAAGGGAGAGTGGGAGGGGGCAAACCCTAGGTCTAGATGGGCCTTAAGGCCCACCCTAGGTGCGCCCCCCTCTCCCCCCCTTGGCCACAACCCTAGATGGGTTTTGGGGCTGCCGCCACCCCTGGGGAGGGAACCCTATATGGGGGCGTGGCCCCTCCCCTTCCCCTATATATACTTGAGGTATTGGGGGCTGCAACAAACACGATTCGATCTCCCTCTTGGCGCAGCCCTACCTCTCTCCCTCCTCGTCTCTCATAGTGCTTGGCGAAGCCCTGCTGGAGTCCCGCGCTCCTCCAACACCACCACGCCGTCATGCTGCTGCTGAATGGAGTCTTCCCCAACCTCTCCTTCTCCCCTTACTGGATCAAGGCGTAGGAGACGTCACCGGGCTGCACGTGTGTTGAACGCGGAGGCGCCGTGGTTCGGTGCTTAGATCGGAATCAACCGCGATCTGAATCGCTACGAGTACGACTCCTTCATCCGCGTTCTTGCAACGCTTCCGCTTAGCGATCTACAAGGGTATGTAGATGCACTCTCCTTCCCCTCATTGCTAGATTACTCCATAGATTGATCTTGGTGATGCGTAGAAAATTTTAAATTTCTGCTACGATCCCCAACAGTGGTATCAGAGCTAGGTCTATGCGTAGTTTCTATGCACGAGTAGAACACAATTTGTTGTGGGCATCGATTTTGTCAATTTACTTACCGTTACTAGTCTTATCTTGATTCGGCGACATCGTGGGATGAAGCGGCCCGAACCGACCTTACATGTACTCTTACGTTAGACTGGTTCCACCGACTGACATGCACTAGTTGCATAAGGTGGCTAGCGGGTGTCTGTCTCTCCCACTTTAATCGGATCGGATTCGATGAAAAGGGTCCTTATGAAGGGTAAATAGAAATTGGCATATCACGTTGTGGTTTTGGCGTAGGTAAGAAACGTTCTTGCTAGAAACCTATAGCAGCCACGTAAAAACTTGCAACAACAATTAGAGGATGTCTAACTTGTTTTTGCAGCATATGCCTTGTGATATGATATGGCCAAAAGGATGTGATGAATGATATATGTGATGTATGAGGTTGATCATGTTCTTGTAATAGGAATCATGTCTTGCATGTCGATGAGTATGACAACCGGCAGGAGCCATAGGAGTTGTCTTAATTTATTTATGACCTCCGTATCAACATAAACGTCATGT
Source organism: Triticum dicoccoides (assembly GCF_002162155.2). NCBI lineage: Eukaryota > Viridiplantae > Streptophyta > Magnoliopsida > Poales > Poaceae > Triticum > Triticum dicoccoides. The sequence continues at coordinate 74,644,245 of NC_041392.1, forward strand.
AATTACTTTACTTTATTGCTAAAGCGTTAGCCATAGTAGTAGAAGTAATAGATGACGAGACAACTTCAAGAAGACATGATGATGGAGATCATGGTGTCATGCCGGTGACAATGATGATCATGGAGCCCCGAAGATGGAGATCAAATGGAGCAAAATGATATTGGCCATATCATGTCACTATTTGATTGCATGTGATGTTTAGCATGTTTTACATCTTATTTGCTTAGACTGACGGTAGCTTAAATAAGATGATCCCTCTCTAAAATTTCAAGAAAAGTGTTCCCCCTAACTGTGCACCGTTGCGAAGGTTCGTTGTTTCGAAGCACCACGTGATGATCGGGTGTGATAGATTCTAACGTTTGAATACAACGGGTGTTGACGAGCCTAGCATGTACAGACATGGCCTCGGGACACATGCGAAACACTTAGGTTGACTTGACGAGCCTAGAATGTACAGACATGGCCTCGGAACACGGAAGACCGAAAGGTCGAACATGAGTCGTATAGAAGATACGATCAACATGAGATGTTCACCGTTGATGACTAGTCCGTCTCACATGATAATCGGACATGGCCTAGTCGATTCGGATCATGTTTCACTTAGATGACTAGAGGGATGTCTATCTGAGTGGGAGTTCATTAAATTAATTTGATTAGATGAACTCAATTATCATGAACATAGTCTAAATTGTCTTCGCAAATATGTTGTAGATAAATAGCTCACATTGTAGCTCCCTGTTTCAATATGTTCCTAGAGAAAGATTAAGTTGAAAGATATTGTAAGCAATGATGCGGACTAGGTCCGTAGTCCGAGGAGTGTCCTCACTGCTACACAGAAGGCTTACGTCTTTGATGCACTGCTCGATGTGCAAACCCCTACAACGTCGTCTGTGGATGTTGTGAACACCTGACAGACACATTCTGATGACTACCTGATAGTTTAGTGCACCATACTTTACGGCTTAGAATCGGGATTCCAATGACGTTTTGAACGCCATAGAACATATGAGATGTTCCAAGAGCTGAAATTGGGATTTAAGGCTCATGCCCGTGTTGATAGGTGTGAGACCTCTGACAAGTTCTTTTGCCAACAAGATGGAGGAGAATAGCTCAGCTAGTGAGCATGTGCTCAGAATGTCTGGGTGCTACAATCACTTAAATCAAGTGGGAGTTAAACTTCCAGATAAGATAGTGATTGATAGAGTTCTCTAGCCACTATCACTAAGCTACTAGATCTTCATGATGAACTATGACATGCAAGGGATGGAGGTTATCCCGGAGCTCTTCGCGGTGCTTAAGACCGCAAAAGGTAGAAATCAAGAAGGAGCATCAAGTGTTGATGGTTTAACAAGACCACTAGTTTCAAGAAGGGCAAGGGCTAGAAGGGAAACTTCATGGATGGCAAACCAGTTTCCTTTCCAGTGAAGTAATCCAAGGTTGAACACAAACCCGAGACTAAGTGCTTCTATTGTAAGGGGAACGATCGCTGGTAGCGGAATTACCCCAAATGCATGGTAGATAAGAAGGTTGGCAACTTCAAAGTATATACGTGTTATTAATGTGTACCTCACTAGTACTCCTGGTAGCACCTGGGTATTGGATACCGGTTCAGTTGCTATTATTGGTGTCTTGAAGCAAAAGCTATAGACTAAACGGGGATTGGCTAAGGGCGAGGTGACGATGGGTGTTGGAAGTGTTTCCAAAGTTGATGAGATCACCATCGCACGCTCCATCTGCCTTCAGGATTAGTATTGAACCTAGATAAATGTTATCAGGTGTCTACGTTGAGCATAAATATGATTAGATCATGTTCATTGCAATACGGTTATTCATTTAAGTTAGAGAATAATGGTTATTCTGTTTACATGAATAATACCTTTCATGGTCATGCACACTATGTGAATGGTTCATTGAATCTCGGTCGTGGTAATACACATGTTCACGCCAAAAGATGTAGAGTTAATAATGATAGTACCACTTTCTTGTGGCACTGCCGCTTAGGTCATATTGGCATAAAATGCATGAAGAAACTCCATGTCGATGGATGTTTGGAGTCACTTGATTTTGAATCACGTGACACATGCGAGCCATGCCTCATGGGCAGGATGACTAATACCCCGTTTTCAGGTACAATGAAACGGGCAAGTGACTTGTTGGAACTCATACATGCTGATGCCTGTGATCCAATGAGAAATTGAAGCGTGTGGTGGATATCGCTATTTTCTCATCTTCACTGACAATTTGAGTAGATATAGGTATATTTACATAAGGAAGCACAAGTCTGAAACGTTTGAAAAGTTCAAGCGATTTCAGAGTGAAGTTAAGAATCATCATAACAAGAAGATCAAATTCCTACGATCTAATCAATGAGAATTTCTGAGTTATGAGTTTGGCAAACACTTAAGACATTGTGAATTGTTTCATAGTTGAATCCACCTGGAACACCACAACGTAATGGTGTGTCCGGACGTCATAATCGAACCTTATGAGATATGGTGCGATCTATGATGTCTCTTACCGATCTACCGTTTTCATTTTGAGGTTATGCGTTAGAGACAGCTGCATTCACTTTAGATAGGACACCATCTAAGTCCGTTGAGACGACATCATATGAACATTGGTTTGGAAAGAAACCAAAGTTGTCGTTTCTTAATGTTTGGGGCTGCTATGCTTAAGGCTTCAGCCGGAGAAGCTCGAACCCAAAAGCGGACAAACACATCTTCGTAGAATACCCAAAGGTGACAGTTGGGTATACCTTCTATCTTAGATCCGAGGGCAAATTGAACGGGTCCTTTCTCGAGAAGGAGTTTCTCTCGAAAGAATTGAGTGGGACGAAGATAGAACTTGATGAGGTTGTCGAACCTTTGTTTCAACCAGAGAGTGATGCAACACAGAAAGATGTTTTCTGTGGTGCCTACGTCTGTTGAAGAGGAAGTTAATGATAGTGATCATGAAGCTTCGGATCAAGTTGCTATCGAACCTCATAGGTCGACAAGGATATGTACTACTCCTGAGTGGTACGATAATCCTGTCTTAGATATCATGTTGTTAGACAACAATGAACCTACGAGCTATGGAGAAGCAATGGTGGGCCCGTATTCCGACAAATGGTTAGAAGTCATGAAATCCGAGATAGGATCCATGTATGGACTTTGGTGGACTTGCCCGATGATCGTCAAGCCATTGAGATAAATGGATCTTTAAGAAGAAGACAGACGTGGGCGGTAATGTTACCGTGTATGAAGCTAGACTTGTGGGAAAGAGTTTTTTTTCTGTCACATCCCTAGTTCTGGCCTGATCTATGCTTGCTTCCATGTGTGCATCATGTTTAAATTTTTGAAACCTGAACTGAGGAAATTTGGAAGCCTCAAAACCCTAAATAAAAGAAGGGCAAAAACCCTAAAAATCTCATTCATTGTTCCAAAATGCTCTTCTTAAATGTTTGATAATTTTTGGCAAGGGTTCTGGTCCCAACCAAAATATTGAACATTTTTAAGGATTTATTTTTGGGACTTTGAATTTAAATCATTAGCTATTTGAATTTGAATTATATTCATATAATTAGAATATAATTTCAAATATCCCTGAAATATTTTATGAGCTTTTGGAAAAGTCCATCTAGCAAAATAAAAATATTCAGAGGAGCTTTTGGCATTGTTTGAATTATTTTTAAATTCAAAACAGTGGCAAAATAAATTGAAAAAGAAAACAGTAGAAAAATATGAAACAGAACAGAACTACCTGGCGCTCACCTCAGCCCACCTGGCCCAACTCCAGCTGGCGGCCCAGCCCGCCACCGCTAAACCCTTGTCGTCTTCCTCCCCTCGCACCGAAGCAGCTCGGTGGCGAGCGCCGCCGCCGCCTCGGCCACCTCCTGCTTCCCCCGGCCTCCCTAACGACGCCACGGCGACGCCCTGTGTCCCCTCTCGCCTCTCCCTCACTCGCTGCACTCCCTCCCCCTCCTCTGGCTCTCTCTTTCCCTCTCTTCCCTGTGATCCCCGAGCGCAGCCGTCGCCGCCGTTCGCCATAGTCGCAGCCACCAGCCCTCCCTCGCCCCTCCGCTGAGCTCAGGAGCTCCGCCTCGACCCCCTCTTCCTCCCCACCAAACCAAGCCCCTCAGGAAGCTCTGCATCGCCTCCACGCCATCGTCTTCGTCCTCGACCGCCGCCGATGGTCGCCGTCGATTCGCCGCCGTTCGTGCTTCCCCGAGCTCGCTGACCCTCCCTGCATGATCCCCATGAGCCCTTGCTTCGTTTCCCCCTAACCCCATGTCCGATTTTGAGCTCTAGCCGCCCCTCTACCGGAGCCGAGACGCTCCGCCGCACGGGCTCGTCGCCGGCGAAGCCCCGGTGACCATTTGGTCACGGGCGTGCACCCGTTGTGCTTGCCGCGACCCGTAGAGCCCCTCCAGCGCCTCAGCTCCCTCGCTTGCGAGCAGCAGCGCCGAACCCGACCGCACCCGAACTCCGGCCGCCGCTCACGAGCTCGCCGTCGTCGGTACCGGCCACCACAGACACGGCCACCACCACCGTTCGACGCGCGGGAGCAAGGGCTCTCCAACGAGCCCAAGCACGGCCTCGCCCGTGCCCTGTAGCGTGTTTCCGACGGCCGCCACCGTCCCGGGCCTCGCCGGCGTCGAGACGCCGGCGGGATTGACCCTACTGACCCGGGGTTTGACCTCCCCTGGGTCCATGACAGGTGGACCCCGCCATCAGGTGATTAGCTTAAGCTAATCACCACCTAATCTAACCCCCTGACACTGACATGTGGGCCCTAGTGCCCCTAATCTTTAATTAAACTAAACTAAATCCCCTCTTTAACCCGTGTCACTGACGTGTGGACCCCACATGTCAGGTTTGACCCTAGCCAGCCCCTGTTGACCTGCTGACGTCATGCCAACGTCATGCTGACGCAATAATTCCTTTCTGGAATTAAAATAAATTAGGAAATGATTTATAAATTCCAGAAAATTGTATAAACTTCTAAAAATCATAGAAATTCAACCGTAACTCCAAATTAAATAAATTATATATGAAAAATGATCAGAAAAATCCAATCTATCCATCTGTACCATTTTCATGCATGTTAGAACAACTTATAGCTGCTGTTTAGCACAAATCATATTAATGGCATTTAAATATCCACATATGGAGTTTGAGTTTGAATCTTGGATTCAAACCAACTTCATTTAATCTGGTTTTAGTTGCATTAGCACAAACCACAGCATATTGCCATGTCACCTTCATGCATCATATTGTGCATTGCATTGATTGTGTTTTTCCTCAGTTGCCGGTGATTGCCCCCTTTCGATAGACGTGATACCGACGATGTGATCGATGACACCGATGAAGAGCTATATTATCTTCAGAAGTGCCAGGCAAGCAAAACCCCCTTGTTCATTCCGATAAAATCCCACTCTCTCGCTCCTGCTCTCTTTTACTGCATTAGGACAACAACGACATATTTGTTACTTGCTGCGGTAGCTGAACCCCTTCATCCTTTGCATGACCTGTCATTGCCACAGTAAATAGATGAAACCCACTAGCATGAGTAGGAGTTGTTTGAGCCCTGATGTGCCTACTCATTCATGCTTGTCTGTCATGCCTGCTACTGCTTAGAGTTGAGTCAGGTCTGATTCATCGGGGATGAACCAGAGGCGTGTGAACATGTCCTACCGTGTGTGAGCTAAGTGTGTGAACACGATTTGGTAAAGGTAGCGGTGAGAGGCCATGTAGGAGTACATGGTGGGTTGTCTCATTGCAGTCGTCCTCAGGAACTGAGTTCTGTGTTTGTGATCCATGAACAGCTACTACCACACATTGGGCTCCGGGCGCTCCAAGCTCTCTCGACTTATTAATCAACTTGATCTCTGTCCAGGAGTTGCAACTAGTTTCTGGTGTTTGTAGGTAGTGTTAGTAGTCTACCAAGTGGCACCCGGTACAGGTGGGCTTGGGACAGACTAGGCACAGTGGCACAGTGTACCAAGTGGCACCCGGATGGTGGGCTTGGGAACCCTACACACATCGTTTGGGGCCGTGAGCGACACCCCGGCCGGATCTCCTTGCGGATGGAACCCGAATAGGTGATAAACCTGGACTAGAGACTTGTTCGGTTAGTCAGGTCGTGGCTGACTCCCTCGCCCGGCTTCCGCTTGAAGGTTGCCGAGGTACATGACGTGTACAGGGCGGTAAGTGGCGAGAGCGTGTGTGAAGAAGTACACCCCTGCAGGGTTATCATTATCTATTCGAATAGCCGGATTCCTCGGATATGGAAACTTTGACCCCTTGCATAGTTCATAGACAAGTGAAAGTGGATACTCTAAAATACGCAAGATAAGCATGAGTGCTATGGATGGCGTTCTCGTAGGAAGACGGGAGCGGATCCATAGTGGTGTATTGATATGGTGAATATGTGGACTCGTGTGCGCCACCTCAAAAGAGTTACTTGCAGTCGTAGTTCAGGTTAGCCACCGAGTCAAAGCTGGCTTGCTGCAGTTAAACTCCACCACCCCCTTTGTTGATAATGATGCATATGTAGTTAGATCTGATGTAAGTCTTGCTGGGTACATTTGTACTCACCTTGCTTAATTTATGTTTTTGCAGAGAGACTTCAGTCTCACTAGTAGTTCCGCGTGGACTACGACGTTTAGCTTGTTACCTCAGCTACGATCTTGTGCCCTCGGCATGATCTGGTAGATAGTCAGGCTTCTTAGCCTTTTTCATTTATAAATGTCTGTACTCAGACATGATAGCTTCCGCTTGTGCTTTGACTTGTATGCTCTGAGTGTTGGGTCATGAGACCCATGATTGTAATATCTCGCTCCTCGGAGCCTATTGAATAAAAACTACTGAGTCGTAGAGTCATTTAATGATGCCATGTTGTATTGCACATATCGAGCATATTGTGTGTATGTTATTGAAATGCTTGGTATGTGTGGGATCTGACTATCTAGTTGTTTATCTTTAGTAGCCTCTCTTACCGGGAAATGTCTCCTAGTGTTTCCACCGACCCATGGTAGCTTGCTACTGCTCCGGAACACTTAGGCTGGCCGGCATGTGTCCTTCTTCGTTCCTGTGTCTGTCCCTTCGGGGAAATGTCACGCGATGAATACCGGAGTCCTGTTAGCCCGCTACAGCCCGGTTCACCGGAGTCCTGCTAGCCCAGTGCTACAGCCTGGATTCACTCGCTGATGACCGACATGTTCGATGCTGGGACATGGATGCCTGTCCCTGTAAGTTAGTGCCACTTTGGGTTCACGACTAGCCATGTCAGCCCGGGTTCTTTGTCATATGGATGCTAGCGACACTATCATATATGTGAGCCAAAAGGCGCAAACGGTCCCGGGCCAGGTAAGGTGGCACCCGTGGGAATACCGTGCGTGAGGCCGCAAAGTGATATGATGTGTTACATGCTAGATCGGTGTGACTTAGGATCGGGGTCCTGACAGCGTTGGTATCAGAGCTTGACTGCCTGTAGGATTACCAAGCCAACTGGTCGAAGTTGAGTCTAGAAATTCTTTAGTTATATAAGGGAATTGATTGTGGGATGGAACGTAAGGCTCTTTTTACTCCTTGTACCTTATGCCTTCTGATCTGAGTCATCTTATCTTTCCTACGGGGTTAAGGAACTAGGTCTTCTCATCTTTCTATCAGGATCACGTGTTACTAATCCATAGACTTATAAGATTGTTGGATTTAAGCTTGAGTTCAGTTCCTACGACTTCTGCATGTTAATTGTTGATCTCGAAACCTTGGTATTGTGCTTCTGAGTGGTTATGCCACCATTTTTGTGAATGTCTCAAATCTTTTTGAGCATTTACAGCCGTTATGCTGTCCGAGTCATCCCAGGTTTCTAAAATAGTCGGATGCATTTGCAAATCCCTTCCTTCTGTTTCCAATGTGCCTTTGGTCAGATTAATCACACAAATCAGTGAGTTGAGGTACTTTATTGCCTTGACATTTATGTTGGAGTTATTATTATGACCCTAGGTGTCTCAGGGGATCATCTAGTGGTCTAGCTATGATTTGTGTCCTAGTGTGATGATTCTGGCCATCATTCCCGAAAGCGTCCCGTGATGCTACTTAGGAGTAGGTATTCTATTCCTGGGTTCTTGAACCCGAGATTCACTCTACTTACATCTTGTTGATAGTGTTGCTAGTTCCTTTAGATTATTAGTAACCTTTGCATTAGTCCTCGAGGTCCGTGGTATATCCTTCTTCCAAATACCATGAACCACTTACAACAGAAGTTTGTTGGATCAAAAGATCACAACAGGAGTGCTCTCGATGGGTTCTCCATTCTACATTGTGGCTCTGCCAGTTCTACTTTTCTGCATGGGTTATCCAGAAGAAATATGTTGAACTTCGTTCGACATGCTAAACCATGCATCCACAACTCAGAAAATCATATGTTCCTTTGAGTTGTCCATCTTTAGTTGTTTTCTGGCCCTTGTATATCAATTGATATTCAGGAGTAGTTATGCATCCTGTTCATCGTTGCCACTACTCTTGTGGTCTGTCAAGCCATTCCATTCAGGATGAATAGGAGAAACAAACTCCAAAACCTCATCCATATCTAGGATTGGGTCAAAGCAATTGTATTCCGCAGATCAAGTTGCAATCCAGCTTCTGGTCTGTTTTACCTTGAAGTATTACCATCTTTATATCAGGAATATCATGGGAATTGCACACCATCTTATGAATTCTTGACGCAGTAATACTTTTTATCATCATTGATAATTTCTCGGTTTCCGTGTTATTATAACCGGAATGCCGGCAAGTCAATCGTGGTGTGTGAAATCAATACTCCTAGCAACTCCGTTGCTTGGTAGTTAAATGGACAATAACGTCATCCTTAGCGAGTTGACTATTGAATCATCACCCTAAGGTTGATCGTGCTACCTAGTCCATTTTCCTGGTGCACTCCTCGATTGATGAGATATGATTTTGTTAAGTCCTCGCTCATTTGATCATATCGTCTTGCCCTGAAAGGCAAGATTGTTCTCGAGCTTAGTAACATATCGGTGGTTCGTGATTTTCCGTATATCTTCTCGGAAGTATTACCAGGTTGTCCCTTGACTGTTATGTTGAGCTCGTGATCAAGTTGGTTTATTCCTGTAAACCACCCCTTCTCCAAGAATCCGTGTTGGATACCCTGAGCTAGTTGGATAAGCTAAACAACAACTTGGAGAGTTGGAAGATAAAAGCTTGCCTGACTTAGCTCGTTCCAAAGGGATATTCTTGTGTAGTGTGTGTTGAAGGAAGATGATATCTTCATCGATTGGTCCCTGTGATCAGTTGCTGGACCTATTGTCTTATCAATCCCTTGATTTGAGTGTGGGCTATCGTCAATCAAATCAGGACCAACGATGCTCATAATGTTGTCTTACTCGTGGTTGATCCCTCGAGCATATACCATTACATCTTTTGGTCTGACCAATACTATCACCGTGTTCACATGATGGTGGAAGTCCAGTGATATGGAAATTCCGATGAATTGTTGTTGAGCCCATTGACAACATCCTTATCTCCTCCATGATTTTGTTGAACATTAAGCTAGTGTTGGAAACTTTTGAAAGCATTTCTTCATGCTAGTTCATGAAGCATATGTTCGGATGTAAGAAGTGACTTCCTCCAGTTCATGTGCATTTGATGCAAGTTGCCGCCGTGGACTCGAGAAAGTCAATGTTGTTTCCTTTGGAATCATCGCAAGTCAGTCATGCATGTGCGAAGTATTCTATGGTCTGAAAGACTGATCATCTTCATTCCATATGTATCCCTAGCACACCAAGCCACTGACTGATTTGTTCTAGGAGAAGGAGTTCTTTTTAAGAGCTAACCCGGGCTTAATCAAGAACTTTGATATCCTCGATGATGGTTCCCAACCAGAACTCGGTAGTGTTTTATTATAAGACTACCATGTGGTCATGCTTGTCTGGGACAACATGTTCACATGTTTGTAGCAGAACCAGCTCATGTTTTGGAGCTTGCTATCGTAGTTCATTTCCCAAGAATCTCGCAACGTCATCTCGTCGATTTGTGTTGCAAACTTTCATTTTTCTTCCTAGACTCGATGGGTCTGGAATATCCTGACAACAACCAGATCTGAATTTCAGGCAGATATGATGGTTGGAACATTTCCCAAGAACTATAATATTGGTCCCTCGATAACCGGTAAAGTGGATGTCGTGGCCAACACACCCCGCCGGGAGACCTAATATTGTAGTATCTTGTTTGAGGAAGTTGGCCACCTCCCCATAAGGATTTCGTAGGATTTACCTCCGTAACTGTTCCTTATGGATTCTATTGCTCCCGAAGTCCGACCTTTACTTGATGTTCTAGTTATCAAACCACATCTATGAGTGGGATACACTAGCATGTCAAGGAGAACATTAGAAGCGGAGTGCTAAATGTCTCTCGGTCGATCATCCAGATTTTCTTTCCTTGGCATTGCTAGGGTGAAATCTGAGAAAGTGTTATCTTCCTTTGCATCTGCATCTTCCACCGGTATTCATCATGGTAGTATGTTGTGTTGTCAGCACCCTTGATGCGGTTGTTGATAAAATCTTGATGATTGTGGACATGCTCAAGTTCTTGAGAGCACGCACAAGCGCTACGTGTTATCATCAGCACTAACTGGGATTCCTCTCAGTTCCCTCGGCAATGCTATGACCTTTTCAAACAGTGAATTCACTCTCTATTGTTGGGTTCTTCCCCAGTTACCAGAATCATTCCCAGCATTTGCATTTTTTCCCAGCTTGCACCGCCCATGTGCCATTCTACCATGGGTCTCTTCCATTTCCGGTGGTAAGCAAAATCATCCATTACGTTGTCTTCAACAAGGTAATCCACATCATCCAAGTCCGAGTATGCCATTCTACCGACCCCCTCCAAACGATCGGTCGAGAATTGCCTTAGGTTGGTTTAAAGAGTTTCAATGATCTTTGAATCAAAGGTAATTCTTTTTGCCACTTAAGGGGATATTTCCACAAGTCACCTTCCCTAAGGTGCCCCGTTATGGTATTGTGCAACTCAACTCCTCGCTACGTTGACAATCGTTTACCACCTTCTTAGGTGTGGAATTGTTGTCTACCTAGTGAACCTCGTCATCTGCTCCACTCCATCCCTCTAGAGGTATGCTTCGTCTCTCAGCTCAAGAGATGTTGCTATGTCACATTCCGAGAGTTAATCCTGAGTTGTTCGACCTTTGAGAAGGTCGATTCTTCCGGAGTTGTCCTTTTCCTCTTGCTGTCATGCTAGTTGGAGTTCTCAGAGCTAGACGTCAAGACGAAGATGGTGATCGAATCAACGTTCCTATGAAGTGCAACCTGGATCGTGAAGATTGTGCTAGTTTGCGTTCCCCATCGTCTTACCCTACACTTGAATCTCGGGACGAGATTTTTGTTTAGTGGGGGTGAGTTGTCACATCCCTAGTTCTGGCCTGATCTATGCTTGCTTCCATGCGTGCATCATGTTTAAATTTTTGAAACCTGAACTGAGGAAATTTGGAAGCCTCAAAACCCTAAATAAAAGAAGGGCAAAAACCCTAAAAATCTCATTCATTGTTCCAAAATGCTCTTCTTAAATTTTTGATAATTTTTGGCAAGGGTTCTGGTCCCAACCAAAATACTGAACATTTTTAAGGATTTATTTTTGGGACTTTGAATTTAAATCATTAGCTATTTGAATTTGAATTATATTCATATAATTAGAATATAATTTCAAATATCCCTGAAATATTTTATGAGCTTTTGGAAAAGTCCATCTAGCAAAATAAAAATATTCAGAGGAGCTTTTGGCATTGTTTGAATTATTTTTAAATTCAAAACAGTGGCAAAATAAATTGAAAAAGAAAACAGTAGAAAAATATGAAACAGAACAGAACTACCTGGCGCTCACCTCAGCCCACCTGGCCCAACTCCAGCTGGCGGCCCAGCCCGCCACCGCTAAACCCCTGTCGTCTTCCTCCCCTCGCACCGAAGCAGCTCCGTGGCGAGCGCCGACGCCGCCTCGGCCACCTCCTGCTTCCCCCGGCCTCCCTAGCGATGCCACGACGACGCCCCGTGTCCCCTCTCGCCTCTCCCTCACTCGCTGCACTCCCTCCCCCTCCTCTGGCTCTCTCTTTCCCTCTCTTCCCTGTGATCCCCGAGCGCAGCCGTCGCCGCCGTTCGCCATAGCCGCAGCCACCAGCCCTCCCTCGCCCCTCCGCTGAGCTCAGGAGCTCCGCCTCGACCCCCTCTTCCTCCCCACCAAGCCAAGCCCCTCGGGAAGCTCTGCATCGCCTCCACGCCATCGTCTTCGTCCTCAACCGCCGCCGATGGTCGCCGTCGATTCGCCGCCGTTCGTGCTTCCCCGAGCTCGCTGACCCTCCCTGCATGATCCCCGTGAGCCCTTGCTTCGTTTCCCCCTAACCCCATGTCCGATTTCGAGCTCTAGCCGCCCCTCTACCGGAGCCGAGACGCTCCGCCGCACGGGCTCGTCGCCGGCGAAGCCCCAGTGACCATTTGGTCACGGGCGTGCACCCGTTGTGCTTGCCGCGACCCGTAGAGCCCCTCCAGCGCCTCAGCTCCCTCGCTTGCGAGTAGCAGCGCCGAACCCGACCGCACCCGAACTCCGGCCGCCGCTCACGAGCTCGCCGTCGTCGGTACCGGCCACCACAGGCACGGCCACCACCACCGTTCGACGCGCGGGAGCAAGGGCTCTCCAACGAGCCCAAGCACGGCCTCGCCCGTGCCCTGTAGCGTGTTTCCGACGGCCGCCACCGTCCCGGGCCTCGCCGGCGTCGAGACGCCGGCGGGATTGACCCTACTGACCCGGGGTTTGACCTCCCCTGGGTCCATGACAGGTGGACCCCGCCATCAGGTGATTAGCTTAAGCTAATCACCACCTAATCTAACCCCCTGACACTGACATGTGGGCCCTAGTGCCCCTAATCTTTAATTAAACTAAACTAAACCCCCTCTTTAACCCGTGTCACTGACGTGTGGACCCCACACGTCAGGTTTGACCCTAGCCAGCCCCTGTTGACCTGCTGACATCATGCCAACGTCATGCTGACGCAATAATTCCTTTCTGGAATTAAAATAAATTAGGAAATGATTTATAAATTCCAGAAAATTGTATAAACTTCTAAAAATCATATAAATTCAACCGTAACTCCAAATTAAATAAATTATATATGAAAAATGATCAGAAAAATCCAATCTATCCATCTGTACCATTTTCATGCATGTTAGAACAACTTATAGCTGCTGTTTAGCACAAATCATATTAATGGCATTTAAATATCCACATATGGAGTTTGAGTTTGAATCTTGGATTCAAACCAACTTCATTTAATCTGGTTTTAGTTGCATTAGCACAAACCACAACATATTGCCATGTCACCTTCATGCATCATATTGTGCATTGCATTGATTGTGTTTTTCCTCAGTTGCCGGTGATTGCCCCCTTTCGATAGACGTGATACCGACGATGTGATCGATGACACCGATGAAGAGCTATATTATCTTCAGAACTGCCAGGCAAGCAAAACCCCCTTGTTCATTCCGATAAAATCCCACTCTCTCGCTCCTGCTCTCTTTTACTGCATTAGGACAACAACGACATATTTGTTACTTGCTGCGGTAGCTGAACCCCTTCATCCTTTGCATGACCTGTCATTGCCACAGTAAATAGATGAAACCCACTAGCATGAGTAGGAGTTGTTTGAGCCCTGATGTGCCTACTCATTCATGCTTGTCTGTCATGCCTGCTACTGCTTAGAGTTGAGTCAGGTCTGATTCATCGGGGATGAACCAGAGGCGTGTGAACATGTCCTACCGTGTGTGAGCTAAGTGTGTGAACATGATTTGGTAAAGGTAGCGGTGAGAGGCCATGTAGGAGTACATGGTGGGTTGTCTCATTGCAGCCGTCCTCAGGAACTGAGTTTTGTGTTTGTGATCCATGAACAACTACTACCACACATTGGGCTCCGGGCGCTCCAAGCTCTCTCGACTTATTAATCAACTTGATCTCTATCCAGGAGTTGCAACTAGTTTCTGGTGTTTGTAGGTAGTGTTAGTAGTCTACCAAGTGGCACCCGGTACAGGTGGGCTTGGGACAGACTAGGCACAGTGGCACGGTGTACCAAGTGGCACCCGGATGGTGGGCTTGGGAACCCTGCACACATCGTTTGGGGCCGTGAGCGACACCCCGGCCGGATCTCCTTGCGGATGGAACCCGAATAGGCGATAAACCTGGACTAGAGACTTGTTCGGTTAGTCAGGCTGTGGCCGACTCCCTCGCCCCGCTTCCGCTTGAAGGTTGCCGAGGTACATGACGTGTACAGGGCGGTAAGTGGCGAGAGCGTGTGTGAAGAAGTACACCCCTGCAGGGTTATCATTATCTATTCGAATAGCCGGATTCCTTGGATATGGAAACTTGGACCCCTTGCATAGTTCATAGACAAGTGAAAGTGGATACTCTAAAATACGCAAGATAAGCGTGAGTGCTATGGATGGCGTTCTCGTAGGAAGACGGGAGCGGATCCATAGTGGTGTATTGATATGGTGAATATGTGGACTCGTGTGTGCCACCTCAAAAGAGTTACTTGCAGTCATAGTTCAGGTTAGCCACCGAGTCAAAGCTGGCTTGCTGCAGTTAAACTCCACCACCCCCTTTGTTGATAATGATGCATATGTAGTTAGATCTGATGTAAGTCTTGCTGGGTACATTTGTACTCACGTTGCTTAATTTATGTTTTTGCAGAGAGACTTCAGTCTCACTAGTAGTTCCGCGTGGACTTCGACGTTTAGCTTGTTACCTCAGCTACGATCTTGTGCCCTCGGCATGATCTGGTAGATAGTCAGGCTTCTTAGCCTTTTTCATTTATAAATGTCTGTACTCAGACATGATAGCTTCCGCTTGTGCTTTGACTTGTATGCTCTGAGTGTTGGGTCATGAGACCCATGATTGTAATATCTCGCTCCTCGGAGCCTATTGAATAAAAACTACTGAGTCGTAGAGTCATTTTGTGATGCCATGTATTGCACATATCGAGCATATTGTGTGTATGTTATTGAAATGCTTGGTATGTGTGGGATCTGACTATCTAGTTGTTTATCTTTAGTAGCCTCTCTTACCGGGAAATGTCTCCTAGTGTTTCCACCGAGCCATGGTAGCTTGCTACTGCTCCGGAACACTTAGGCTGGCCGGCATGTGTCCTTCTTCGTTCCTGTGTCTGTCCCTTCGGGGAAATGTCACGCGATGAATACCGGAGTCCTGTTAGCCCGCTACAGCCCGGTTCACCGGAGTCCTGCTAGCCCAGTGCTACAGCCTGGATTCACTCGCTGATGACCGACACGTTCGATGCTGGGTCATGGATGCCTGTTCCTGTAAGTTAGTGCCACTTTGGGTTCACGACTAGCCATGTCAGCCCAGGTTCTTTGTCATATGGATGCTAGCGACACTATCATATACGTGAGCCAAAAGGCGCAAACGGTCCCGGGCCAGGTAAGGTGGCACCCGTGGGAATACCGTGCGTGAGGCCGCAAAGTGATATGATGTGTTACATACTAGATCGGTGTGACTTAGGATCGGGGTCCTGACATTTTCACAAGTTCAAGGAGTTGACTACGATGAGAATTTCTCACCCGTAGCGATGCTTAAGTCCGTCGGAATCATGTTAGCATTAGCTGTATTTTTCGATTATGAAATCTGACAGATGGATGTCAAAACAAGTTTTCTTACCAGCTTTCATAAGAAAAAGTTGTATGTGATACAATCAAAGTTTTGTCGATCCTAAGGATGCTAAAATGTATGCTGGCTCCAGCAATCCTTCTATGTACTAGAGCAAGCATCTCGGAGTCAGAATATATGCTTTGATGGAGTGATCAAAGCTTTTAGGTTTATGCAATGTTTGCTAGAAACTTGTATTTACAAGAAAGTGAGTGGGAGAACTACAACATTTCTGATAAGTATATGTGGATGACATATTGTTGATCCGAAATAATGTAGAGTTTCTGGAAAGCATAAACCGTTGTTTGAAGAGTGTTTTTCAAAGGAAGACCTGGATAAAGATGCTTACATATTGGGCATCAATATCTATAGAGATAGATCAAAACGCCTGATGATACTTTCAAAGAACGCACACCTTGACATGTTTTTGAAGGAGTTCAAAATAGATCAGTTAAAGAAGGGGTTCTTACCTGAGTTGTAAGGTGTGAAGTTGAGTAAGACTCGAAGATTGACCACGACAGAAGAAAGAGGAAGGACGAAGGCCGTCCCCTATGCTTTTGTCATAGGCTCTATACGGTATGCCATGCTGAGTACCGCACCTGATGTGTACCTTGCCACATGTATGGCAAGAGGGTACAAAGGTGATCTAGGAGTGGATCACCAGATAGCGGTCAAAATTATCCTTAGAGGAATAAGGAAATGTTTCTCGGATATGGAGGTGATGAAGAGTTCGACGTAAAGAGTTACGTCGATGCAAGCTTAAACACCTATCTGGATAGCTCTGAGTAGAGATACCGGATACGTATAATGGAGCAACAATTTGGAATAGCTCCAAGTGGAACGTGGTAGCAGCATCTACGATATAAAGTTTTGCGAAATACATAGGGATCTGAATATGGCAAGACTCGTTGACTACAACCTCTCTCACAAGCATAACGTGATCAAACCCAGAAATCATTGAGTGTTAATCACATAGTGATGTGAGCTAGATTATTCAGTCTAGTAAACTCTTTGGATGTTGTTCACATGGCGATGTGACCTGTGAGTGTTAATCACATGGCGATGTGAACTAGATTATTGACTCTAGTGCAAGTGGGAGACTGTTGGAAATATGCCCTAGAGGCAATAATAAATTAGTTATTATTATATTTCATTGTTCATGATAATCATTTATTATCCATGCTAGAATTGTATTGATAGGAAACTCAGATACATGTGTGGATACATAGACAACACCATGTCCCTAGTAAGCCTCTAGTTGACTAGCTCGTTGATCAATAGATGGTTACAGTTTTCTGACCATGGACATTGGATGTCATTGATAACGGGATCACATCATTAGGAGAATGATGTCATGGACAAGACCCAATCCTAAGCCTAGCACAAAGATCATGTAGTTCGTATGCTAAAGCTTTTATAATGTCAAGTATCATTTCCTTAGACCATGAGATTGTGCAACTCCCGGATACCGTAGGAGTGCTTTGGGTGTGCCAAACGTCACAACATAACTGGGTGGCTATAAAGGTACACTACGGGTATCTCCGAAAGTGTCTGTTGGGTTGGCACAAATCGAGACTGGGATTTGTCACTCCGTGTAATGGAGAGGTATCTCTGGGCCCACTCGGTAGGATATCATCATAATGTGCACAACGTGATCAAGGATTTGATCACAGGATGATGTGTTACGGAACGAGTAAAGAGACTTGCCGGCAACGAGATTGAAAAAGGTATCGGGATACTGACGATCAAATCTCGGGCAAGTATCGTACCGCTAGACAAAGGGAATTGTATACGGGATTGATTGAATCCTTGACATCGTGGTTCATCCGATGAGATCATCGTGGAACATGTAGGAGCCAACATGGTTATCCAGATTCCGCTATTGGTTATTGACCGGAGAGTTGTGTCGGCCATGTCTGCATGACTCCCGAACCCGTAGGGTCTACACACTTAAGGTTCGATGACGCTAGGGTTATAGGGAAAGTATGTACATGGTTACCGAATGTTGTTCGGAGTCCCGGATGAGATACCGGACGTCACGAGGAGTTCCGAAATGGTCCGGAGGTAAAGATTGATATATAGGAAATATGGTTTTGGCCACCGGAAGTGTTTCGGGCATCACCGGTAGTGTACCGGGACCACCGGAGGGGTCCGGGGGTCCACCAGGTGGGGCCACCAGCCCCGGAGGCCTACATGGGCCAATAGTAGGAAGGGACCAGCCCCTAGGTGGGATGGGGCGCCTCCCACCAAGGCCCAAGGCGCAAGGGAGAGTGGGAGGGGGCAAACCCTAGGTCCACATGGGCCTTAAGGCCCACCCTAGGTGCGCCCCCCTCTCTCCCCCTTGGCCGCAACCCTAGATGGGTTTTGGGGCTGCCGCCACTCCTAGGGAGGGAACCCTAGATGGGGGTGCAGCCCCTCGCCTTCCCCTATATATACTTGAGGTATTGGGGGCTGCAACAGACACGATTCGATCTCCCTCTTGGCGCAGCCCTACCTCTCTCCCTCCTCGTCTCTCGTAGTGCTTGGCGAAGCCCTGCTGGAGTCCCGCGCTCCTCCACCACCACCACGCCATTGTGCTGCTGCTGGACGGAGTCTTCCCCAACCTCTCCTTCTCCCCTTGCTGGATCAAGGCGTAGGAGACGTCACCAGGATGCACGTGTGTTGAACGCGGAGGCGCCGTGGTTCGGCGCTTAGATCGGAATCAACCGCGATCTCAATCGCTACGAGTATGACTCCTTCATCCGCGTTCTTGCAACGCTTCCGCTTAGCGATCTACAAGGGTATGTAGATGCACTCTCCTTCCCCTCGTTGCTAGATTACTCCATAGATTGATCTTGGTGATGCGTAGAAAATTTTAAATTTCTGCTACGATCCCCAACAACAACTTTAATACACTCTGGGTGGATTGCTTGTTTGGGCACCTGGAGAATCCAGTGTTGTCCTAGGATATGCTGGAGTACCTGTGTGATCATCCTATGGTCCGCCACCCAGGCTTAAAGAGATCTTAAGATTATTCATGCTAGAAACTTCCGTGTGCAGCCAAAAGCAATTATGGGCTCTGGCATAGTATGAGTAAGTTGTGTGACCTCTTTCAGTGGTGGGCTAGCAGATGTAGAGGGAAAGTAGGTGTAACTGTCCACCCAGAGTAAAGGGTAAATGCTTCTGAAAGACTGTGTCTCAGTCATCCGTTTCTCAAACATCATGTAGTGCGAGAAATCCAATGGAGGAGATCGAGTCTTGTGGGGAAAAGTGCACAAACCTCTGCAGAGTGTACAATCTAATCATGGTTGGCCGTGTCCCCGGTTATGGACATCTTGAGTATCTAGTACTTGGATTTTCCTATTATATCTCATCACTCTAAATTAATTTGTTGGGTTAATGAACTACTTTAATTGGGATTGAGTTGGAGGAACCTTCTCAGTGATGTTTCAACTACCATGATAGTTAAAATAAAACTTATTCCTTTGTTATAGGGAAAAATTGGCTTTTCGAAAAACATTATAACCATACAGCCTCCACCAGCCAGATATGCATATAGTGTTAGCATTATTTCTGTTCATTGCTCTACTGTGTTACATTGCCAGCATATTCCATGTGCTGACCCATTTTCGGGCTGCAACATATCACGTTGCAGACTTTTCAGACTTGGAGTAAGGTTCACTAGGTCGTTATCATGCAGCTCAGCTATGCCGTTGGAGTTGATGGACTCACTTTATCTTCCAAGCCTTCCGCTGTTATCGTATTAGATGGCCTTAAGCCATATTTATTGTAATAAGTTCTCTTTTGGAGACATTCGATGTAATAAGTGTGTGATTGCTACTCTGTTATAAATCCTTCGAGTACTGTGTGTGTCAGCATTATCGATCCAGGGATGACACTGAAGCACAGAGACTTGACCGTTTGAGGTCGGGTAGCTACATGGGGGTGGTTGATGAATACTGGTAAGATGACTTGTTTGTTCTCATCGTTGCTCTGGAGTTGGTGATGATGATTTCTTCGAAGTCCCCTTGCTGGAGGCGGCAAATCTCTCCTAAAATAGCCCTTTCGGAGAGAAAAAAAAGTAGGTTTCTGCCTCATAGAGGCGGTGGAAAATTCTTCTAAAAATTATACTCAGGGTTTCTCCTCGATGGGGAATCATAGCCACCTAGCAGGGTAGGAGTTCTTGTGGGCCATAGGCCCCCTTTAGGCATCCCTGTAAGGAAGGCACCTAGGCCCCCAAGGGCTCCCTTGGTTGGCTCCTTCTGGCTCATGGGCTCATCCCTTGTGAAAACCATAATTTTCTTCTATTTTTATATGGTCTTGAAAGTGTAATTTCTTCATGAAGCTCCAAATTCCCCTGACAACATATATGGTAATTATTCCAGCAATCCTCTGCATTATAAATAAACCATACTTACTTCAATGTAAAGGAAACTAAATAAACATAAAAGTAAAGTATTTATCTTCTAAAATAGTGATGTAAAATGAATGTATAAGACATGTAGGCTACAAACTCTAGAATCCTAAATCAATCAAAATAGTCCCTCTAAGTATCAAGATATATAGATGATGTGAGATTTAGAGGAGGGGGAGCAGACAAAGTAGTTTTGGAATCCATGGCAACCAACGATGAATCAAAGGGATTCTTCTTGAGGAGATCGATCCAATGCATTGGTGTCCTTGAATAAAATAGGAAGAAGGAAGATGGAACATACATAGAGGTTGCATGTTTCAACTAGGTCAATCCATTCCAACAATAGTTCTTTGAATTAAGTTTGCCAGTGTTTCTTGTTTTGTAAGGCATCACCTTATTTCTAGCAATTTCACTGCTGATTTATTTTAATGATGTACGTATATTTTTATGGTACAAACATACAACTAATAAAGAGTAGCAACCATGTTCGTGTATGTACTTGTCAAGAAAAAGAAAGTGAATCAAGTAGCACCCACATCCTTTTGGATAAATTTATTTTTCGTTGAAGCTATATACACTAATGGTGTAAGGCCAAATAATCTCATGTGTGAAGTCGCCACAACAACGCAACATAACCTAGCCTTAGGGAGTATCTACACTGCTAAGTATTTCTAATATGAAGAAAAAACTTACTAGTGTAGATATTTACTAAGGCTCAAGTGATTTAATGCTTTGTGTGTACATCTTAATTAACTCGAAGGAAAAATTAGATCACAATTATAAAATCTCTAAAACTACCAAGTATTATTTCATGGTTTATTTGATGCAAAGAATTAATTCCATCATAACCAAAGGAAATACATAAGATCATAAGATTGTGAGGCCTTGTACGAAATTCTCAGTTGACCTAAATTAGCAAAATCAAAAATAAAAATAGTGTTAGTTTCTAAATTCACCATCTTTACAACTGTTTAGGGTCTCTACGATTCAAAGCTTTTTCACATGCTTTACCTTTTCCTTCATGCATAGGCGGCTAGGGAAAACTTCCACTCCCCTCCAAGCTTCGTCAGTAAACCCATAAATTCGCCTCTCCTTTGCCTGCCTCTCTAGCAGCTGGTGCCGGGGAGGCAAATCCTAGAGCCTCGGCTGCGGCTAGTTGCGTAGATTAGGTTTCTAGTCCTCACAAGGGCGTTGCTCAGGCAGATGGTGGTGCTTCATCTTCGAGTTGGTCTTCTGGGCTTCGACCATCCTCAAATTCATCCATTAGGATGGAGTCAAGGGAGCTCCGATGTAGATTCATGTCGTATCGTCTAGTAGTGAGGTTTGTGTTTCTCGCCATACAACAAGATCTGGTGTCAATACTTCAAATTGATTCAAGAGTTCAATGAAGAGGACTACGACTCCAGGGCAATGGTCCTTAAGGGCGTGTGCATGAAGACTTTCCGGCTTTCATCGACAAGGTCAAGCATGACAGTATGAAATCGATAGGGTTCCCAATGGGGTCAGAAGAACCGGGATGGAGCCCGCACGCACAATTTACCCAGGTTTGAGCCTCCGGAGAGTAATACCCTACATGCTTATTTATCTTTCTACTCATGGTGTGTAACACTCGGAGCGTTACATGGTGATCCCTCAAAATGCTACCGAGGATGTTCTTCTCTAGATGAGATGAGGTTCCATGCCCTAGGGGTTCCCCCACCTCCCTTTATATAAGTTGGGGAGGTTAGGGTATTACAGGAGGAAATGTGATCTACGCCGCCGCCTTCTTGTCTTGGGGGGCAAGTTGACACAAGGTCAGTTCCGTCCTTGTTGGTCACCTCCAGGATCTCGCCCATTCCATCACTTGATCTGGATCCATTAGTAGTCCTCGAGCCTGGCGGAGATCGCAGGCATCGTGACTCAAGATCTTCATCGGGCTCCTCTTCTTGCGGGCACTGCCCTTCGTGCATCCTAAGACCTTCCAACTGTGGCGTGTGCCTGGCCCTAATGTCTACTACACAACCTTCTTTTTGTAGATGTTGTTGGGCCTCCAAGTGCAGAGGTTAGTAGGACAGTAGCAAATTTCCCACAAGTGGATGACCTAAGGTTTGTCAATCCGTGGGAGGCGTAGGATGAAGCTGGTCTCTCTCAAACAACCCTGCAACCAAATAACAAAGAGTCTCTTGTGTCCCCAACACACCCAATACAATGGTAAATTGTATAGGTGCACTAGTTCGGCGAAGAGATGGTGATACAAGTGCAATATGGATGGTAGATATAGGTTTTTGTAATCTGAAAATATAAAAACAGCAAGGTAACTAATGAGAAAAGTGAGCGAAAACGGTATTGTAATGCGTTGAAACAAGGCCTAGGGTCATACTTTCACTAGTGTAAATTCTCTCAATAATAATAACATAATTGGATCATATAACAATCTCTCAACATGCAACAAAGAGTCACTCCAAAGTCACTAATGGCGGAGAACAAATAAAGAGAATATTGTAGGGTACGAAACCACCTCAAAGTTATCCTTTCTGACCGATCTATTCAAGACTCCATAGTAAAATAACACCTTAAGACGCAAATCAACCAAAACCCTAATGTCACCTAGATACTCCAATGTCACCTCAAGTATCCGTGGGTATGATTATATGATATGCATCACACAATCTCAGATTCATCTATTCAACCAACACAAAGAGCTTCAAAGAGTGCCCCAAAGTTTCTACCGGAGAGTCAAGACAAAAAAGTGTTCCAACCCCTATGCATAAGTTCACAAGGTCACGGAACTCGCAAGTTGATCACCAAAACATACATCAAGTCGATCACGTGAATATCCCATTGTCACCACAGATAAGCACATGCAAGACATACATCAAGTGTTCTCACATCCTTAAAGACTAAATCTGATAAGATAACTTCAAAGGGAAATCTCAAACCGTTACAAGAGAGTAGATGGGGAGAAACATCATAAGATCCAACTATAAAGCAAAGCTTGCGATACATCAGGATCATGCTGAATCAAGAACACGAGAGAGAGAGAGAGATCAAACACATAGCTACTGGTACATACCCTCAGCCCCGAGGGTGAACTACTCTCTCCTCGTCACGAAGAGCGCCGGGACGATGAAAATGGCCACCGGTGAGGGATTCCCCCTCCGGCAGGGTGCCGAAACGAGTCTGGATTGGTTTTCGGTGGCTACAGAGGCTTGCGGCGGCCAAACTCCCGATCTAGGTTATTTTCTGGAATTTTGAGGATATATAAGAGGCGTTGGCGTCGGGAGCAAGTCATGGGGTCCACGAGGCAGGGGGGCGCGTCCAGGGTGTAGGGCGCGCCCCCACCCTCGTGGTGGCCACGGGACTCTTCTGGTCCATCTCTGATGCTCCGTGGGCTTCTTCTGGTCCAAAAATGATCTCCGTAAATTTTCAGGTCAATTGGACTCCCTTTGATATTCCTTTTCTGCGATACTCAAAAACAAGGAAAAAAAAGAAACTGGCACTGGGTTCTAGGTTAATAGGTTATTCCCAAAAATCATATAAAATAGCATATAAATGCATATAAGACATCCTAGATGGATAATATAATAGCATGGAACAATAAAAAATTATAGATACGTTGGAGACGTATCAAGCATCCCCAAGCTTAATTCCTGCTCGTCCTCGAGTAGGTAAATGATAAAAACAGAATTTTTGATGTGGAATGCTACCTCACATATTTTTCAATGTAATTTTATTTATTGTGGCATGAATGTTCAGATCCGAAATATTCAAGACAAAAGTTTAATATTGACATAAAAATAATAATATTTCAAGCAAACTAACCAAGCAATTATGTCTTATCAAATTAACATAGCCAAAGAACGCTCATCCCTACAAAATCATATAGTTTGTCCATGCTTCATTTTCATCACACAAAATGCTCCCGTCATGCACAACCCCGATGACAAGCCAAGCAATTGTTTCATACTTAGCCTTTTCAAACTTTTTCAACTTTCACGCAAATATGAGCGCGAGCCATGGACATAGCACTATAGGTGGAATAGAAAGGTGGTTGTGGAGAATACAAAAAGGATGAAGATAGTCTCACATCAACTAGGCGTATCAATGGGCTATGGAGATGCCCATCAATAGATATCAATGTGAGTGAGTAGGGATTGCCATGCAACGAATGCACTAGAGCTATAAGTGTATGAAAGATCAACAAAAGAAACTAAGTGGGTGTGCATCCAACTTGCTTGCTCATGAAGACCTAGGGCAATTTGAGGAAGCCCGCCATTGGAATATACAAGCCAAGTTCTATAATGAAAAATTCCCACTAGTATATGAAAGTGACAACATAAGAGACTCTCTATCATGAAGATCATGGTGCTACTTTGAAGCACAAGTGTGGAAAAAGGATAGTAACATTGCCCCTTCTCTCTTTTTATCTCATTTATTTATTTATTTTTGTTTGGGCCTTCTCTCCTTTTTTATGGCCTCTTTTTTTCGTCCGGAGTCTCATCCCGACTTGTGGGGGAATCATAGTCTCCATCATCCTTTCCTCACATAGGACAATGCTCTAACAATGAAGATCATCACACTTTTATTTACTTACAATTCAAGAATTAGAACTTGATACTTAGAACAAATATGACTCTATGTGAATGTCTCCGGCGGTGTACCGGGATGTGCAATGAATCAAGAGTGACATGTATAAAAAAATTATGAATGGTGGCCATGCCACAAATACGATGTCAACTACATGATCATGCAAAGCAATATGACTATGATGAAGTGTGTCATAATAAACGGAACGGTGGAAAGTTGCATGGCAATATATCTCGAAATGGCTATGGAAATGCAATAATAGGTAGGTATGGTGGCTGTTTTGAGGAAGGTAAATGATGGGTTTATGGTACCTGTAACACCCCGGTAGTCAAGCTACAGTGATCTTCTGTAACGCCTCGAGACCGATGTGCCAGGTGTCTTCCAGTTATTTGCTGTTGTTGCCTTGTCATTGCTTGCGTGTCGTGCATTGCATATCATGTCATCATGTGCATTTCATTTGCATACATGTTCGTCTCACTAGTAGAAAAAGGGTCAAACGTGAAGCACATTAGGGCCGGTTTGTATTTGAGCCGGTACTAAAGGTACCATTAGTGCCGGTTCGAACGGATTTGCATTAATGCCGGTTCGTGTTGAACCTTTAGTACCCGTTTGTGCCACGAACCGGTACTAAAGGGGTGGTGGCAGGCTGGTGTCAGACCGAGGCCCCATGATCACTTTTAGTACTGGTTCGTGTCACAAACCGGTACTAAAGGGCTAACCTTTAGTACCGGTTCGTGCCATGAACCGGTACTAAAGGGGTCTGACCTATAGTACTGGTTGGAGACACAAACCAGCACTATAGGGCCATTTTCAAACTTGAAAAAATCATAACTAAATCATCCTAATTCAGAAAAATACATATAATATATCAAAATTTGCAGAACAAAAAGATTTACCTGGTTGCTGTTGTGACCTTTTGGTGCACTGCACAAAACTCTTCTTAAAAGAAGTGACTTTTGTGCTGTTTAACTGGAATGTCAGAATGGAACAGTTGGTTCATTTTGGTGGAACTGCACAAAGGGAGATCTGTGTTCCAATCTTCATCATCCATATTTGCGCCATAACCTTCCTTTAGGTATGAATGATATTTAATGCATGTGTTCATCTGTATTTTCCGACTGCCATGAGAAAATAATGTTGTTTTTACTAGTACACTTGTACTCCCTCACGGACAAAACCAATTCTGAATTAGAAGGCCAATCATGTACTTGGTTTCACCAACTGGTGAGGAGAAAGAGAAACAGAGCATGAAGAGGAGGAAGAAGAAGAATAAACAGTGCCAAGGCGATCTTGCTGAAGCCAGAGGCCTCAGTCGAGGCCATTCAAGGGCTCCGGTAACGACTACCTTACATGTGAGATGATCCTACAGGGAGCCCTTCCACTTCTGTTGTCTCACTTAATTAATTAGGAGTACTTAAGTACCACTAATTTATTACTGCCTAATTTTCCTGTTAGAGTTAAACAAATCTTTAGTAGGACCCTATGCTGAATCATGTACGTGTGTATGTTTGTCTATGGAGGTGAATCATGTGGTGGAGTAGGGAGGGAATATTATTAGTGTCATGACATAATAGTGCTATTATTTTGCATGTCAATTTATTGCCATTGGTTCAATGAGGCAATGTTTTGCGTATTGTCCATCATGAATTTGATGCTACTGTTTGAGTAATATGCTAATGTCTTCCTATCCTTTCTCACTAAGCTAATGAAGGTTTTACCTTGTTCCTACTTGTGCAAACAGGGATCATGTTGTGCCAATCATACATTTTAGTGGAACTACACAAGACAATACAATGAACTGTATCCCAGCCAGTGCTTTAACTCTGCTGGAAGTTCTTGATAATCTTTCGATATAATCTCAGCACTGGTAAACAAGAGTGATATCAACCATACATTTGAAGTGCATAAAAATATATACTATTGTGTGATTCCAGTGAGTGCTTTATCATCTCTTATGGGACTACATGAATAAGCTTTTTTCTCAGGTTGGTACGAGCCTAAGGCCTTCATCCATATTAGTTTGCTGTCATTTCTATTTGTATCGTGCTACTATCATGAGAAACTCCTTTATCTTTGCACATTAAAGTTTTGCAACCTATGATAAATGGCAATGCTTTGAGTGTTGGGTTGAGCTAATTGGCACTGATTAAATAAACTAATACCTCTCTTTAAGCAAGACTACTATGTTGCTAACTTTACCCATTAAGATAATGAGGGTGCTTCTATTTGTTAGTGTATGTTTCATCAACTAGTCCCACTATTACGGTAATCTCACTCTCTCAATATATGTGCCAATAGGGATGCTCGATTTTGGTGGAATTGCAGAAAAACTTTGGGTGCTTCATTGCCTCGACAGTTTCCATCCTTTCCTGTCAGTCGCTAATCCCCGCTTGCTTTCTTCCTTTGCTGTCAGTCGCTTGGCTTATCTCGGCTTCCAGTTAAAGGAAATAGTAATTTGATATGCTACCTCACACAGGTTGGTACTGGTATTTATCCTGATTATTGTGCCTGTCATATGTATTGGTAATTTGGTATTGTGCTACTGTTTGCCGATTTCATAAAGGAGTAATTTGGAGCCTGAACTCGAAGGCAAATCATTACATCGGGTGATTTCAGTAGAACTGCACAAAATGATCAGATGGATAGGTACTTATGCTGCTGCTATGTACTCCAAAGTTCACTCAGACATGCATCGACGTTGACAAGAAGTGCATATTCATTCGAGTATCAACCTGCGTCAACCAATTGTCAAACTCCAAGTATTAGGAGAGTGAACGCCAAAAATATTGCTTGGTGCATAGCCCAGAAAAATGCAGTCCAGTCTTTGGTCCCAACTTGTGCCTTTTGGTTATCGGCACATATGGTAGCGAACTATATGGCATGGAGTCTAAAGATTCCAGACAAGTTGGTTGACGCGTATATTCATCTGGCACTTAATCAGTCTGCATGCCAAGGATGCTCCATTTCAGTTGAACTGCATAAAAAATTTGGGTGGTTCATTTTCTCAACCGCCTCCTTTCTCGTCTGCAATGTAGAATTTTGGCGAGATACAAGACCAAGATGAGCCAGTAAACTAGTTGGATGAAAGTAGTGGCCAAGTTTCTCAAACCTCCCTCGGCACGAGGCCACTATTTGAGGATAAACCTACAAGCAAAGTTCAGATTATCTGTGCTGCCTCTTATGTACTCGAAAGTTTACTCGTACAAGAACTAATTTTAGCAAGAAGTACCTCGGATTGAACACCATTTACCAGTCTGTACCCTAGGTAATTAAAGTTCGTCCATGGATCATATTGGCTGTGATATCAATCATTTGGATGCATAAACATACTGAACATGTGTATATCTGAATCTTTTTGTGAATTATGTATGAATATTGTCGCGTGATCTATCAATCATTTGGATGCATAGATATGCCGAGCTTGTGTATATATGAATCTTTTGAGTTGCTGATAGTGAATGTTGGCTATGAATATGAATGTGTCCTGTGAACCTGAGTTTGATATGAATGTTTACCTTTTCTGTTGTATTTGTGTGTGAACTTGTTAGTATGCCTACTGTGAGGTATAAAACGCAGGTCTCTTATAAAAGCAATGCGGTGTCCAATTTATGTTTCCCTTCTAACCACATTATATATATATATTTATATTGCTACTATTATTGTATATTTTATAGAGACTTATATATACATTAGAAAAACATCCCACATGTTATTAACTTATAAAAGTAAATGTTTAATGGAAGTTGGCAAGGAAAATCCTGGTTGTTTTTGACTCACATGCAAGGAAAATCCTGGTGATTGTGTACGAAAGCTTGCGAAGATTTTAAGGACCAATTTAACAATAACACACTCATTTTTATTTTGAGCAATAACTCGCTAATTTCTTAATTATATATATATAAAATGTGCCTCTCTGGTTTATTCTTTGATATTAATTGCTCCTTCTAACATAACATTATATATATAACGAGCCCACCTAATACGTGTATTTCAAGGAAGTGCAAATGGGCTAGGATTTCTTAGAAAATATAAATGGGCCTGATTGACACGAAATTATTCGTTCACCCAGCCCAGCAAATGGACTGTACATTCTAGAAAGCATGGGTAAAATATATGCCACATTTTTGCAGGCTGACATGTGGGCCAATAGGTCGAAGCCTAGACAGGGCGTAGTCAACTTGGTCAACAAATGATTGAGTCATCCACAGCCATTGGATTTATATCCAATGAACGGCATGCACCTTCAATCTCTCGTCTTCTTCCTCCAGTGTCGCCGGGACCACCTGGTCCGGCCTCCGGCGGCTAGCGGCTTTGCTTAGCACGGATCGCTGCGAAGCGCTACCCCACTGCCGGCCAGGCTACCCCTCCACCCCTCGACACCTCCTATTATTCTCCACAGACTACCGCCCCACGTCGCAATAGAACTAGTTATAACCCTTCTCCTCCTCTCAATCTGCGACTCCACTGCTGCGTTTTCCCATCTCTGAGTCGTTCCCCTCCGGGGCCTCACCGTCGTCCACCGCCTCGCTATGTTTGGTGCAGCGTGGTCAACAAACGAGAGTCATCAGAAGAGGAGTGTACGTGGAGAGCCTAACGGATGGGACCCACGAGGTCCATGGTCGCACGCAAGGAAAGTTCCTCCTTATTAAGCTGAAAAAAATGTTTCCTCCACCTGACAGCTGGGACCCACCAGCTGTATCTTCGCACGGAAGGAAGTGCCTCCTTGTTTTGCGAAAAAATTATTCATGCCGTTGACAGCTAGGACCCATCAGATTTGGTGACTGACTTGTGGGCCTACTAAGCGGACATGTACGCACGGCTTTGTCAACTTAATCAACAAATGATTCTAGCAGCTGGACCGTTGGATGTTAATCCAACAGCCGTGCTCCTTCTTCAACCTCTGTTCTTGCTCCTGTCTCCCGTGGGCGGCACCGCGGCTGTGCTGCCGCGCACCCGAACCAGTGAAGTTTCCCACTCCTCTCCATCCGCGACTCCACTGCCCCGTCTTCCCCATCTCTGGGTCGTTCCAGTCTGGGTGCGCTCGGCACAGTGTGGTCAATGTGGTCAACACCGAGAGTCATCAGAAGATGACTGTACGTGAGAGGCTGATAGTGGGGACGCACCACGCCCATGGACTCATGCATGCAACGGAACGCGGCGAGGTCAACGTGGTCAAGGAACGACTTCCATCGGAAGTATACTGTACGTGGAGAGTCTCAGCTGGGTCCATGGCCGCAGCAAGTAAGTGCCTCCTTATTACGCGGAAAATAATGATTCCTCCAACTGACAGTAGGGACCCACTGGATGGGCCACCGTATTTTGCGAAAAAATGTTTGCCCCCTGACTGTTCGGACCCACCTGATGGGCCACCGTATTTCGCAAAAAAACATTCCCCCACTGTCAGCTCAGACACACCGGAAGTGCCTCCTTATTACGCACAAAAAAATGAATACTTCCCCAGCTAGCTGGGACCCACCTTGGTGGGAGGCTGACTTGTGGGCCTACTAAGTTGACGGGGACGAAGGGCTTTGTCAACTTAGTCAATATGAACGATTCTTGATCCAGTGACCGTACGATGTCCATCCAACGACCGTAGTGCTTCTTCAAGCATATAATATAGCATATGAAAACAAGGAAAAAAAAGAAACTGGCACTGGGTTCTAGGTTAATAGGTTAGTCCCAAAAATCATATAAAATAGCATATAAATGCATATAAGACATCCTAGATGGATAATATAATAGCATGGAACAATAAAAAATTATAGATACGTTGGAGACATATCAAGCATCCCCAAGCTTAATTCCTGCTCGTCCTCGAGTAGGTAAATGATAAAAACAGAATTTTTGATGTGGAATGCTACCTCACATATTTTTCAATGTAATTTTATTTATTGTGGCATGAATGTTCAGATCCGAAATATTCAAGACAAAAGTTTAATATTGACATAAAAATAATAATATTTCAAGGAAACTAACCAAGCAATTATGTCTTATCAAATTAACATAGCCAAAGAACGCTCATCCCTACAAAATCATATAGTTTGTCCATGCTTCATTTTCATCACACAAAATGCTCCTGTCATGCACAACCCCGATGACAAGCCAAGCAATTGTTTCATACTTAGCCTTTTCAAACTTTTTCAACTTTCACGCAAATATGAGCGCGAGCCATGGACATAGCACTATAGGTGGAATAGAAAGGTGGTTGTGGAGAATACAAAAAGGAGGAAGATAGTCTCACATCAACTAGGCGTATCAATGGGCTATGGAGATGCCCATCAATAGATATCAATGTGAGTGAGTAGGGATTGCCATGCAACGAATGCACTAGAGCTATAAGTGTGTGAAAGATCAACAAAAGAAACTAAGTGGGTGTGCATCCAACTTGCTTGCTCATGAAGACCTAGGGCAATTTGAGGAAGCCCATCATTGGAATATACAAGCCAAGTTCTATAATGAAAAATTCCCACTAGTATATGAAAGTGACAACATAAGAGACTCTCTATCATGAAGATCATGGTGCTACTTTGAAGCACAAGTGTGGAAAAAGGATAGTAACATTGCCCCTTCTCTCTTTTTCTCTCATTTATTTATTTATTTTTGTTTGGGCCTTCTCTCCTTTTTTTTATGGCCTCTTTTTTTCGTCCGGAGTATCATCCCGACTTGTGGGGGAATCATAGTCTCCGTCATCCTTTCCCCACATAGGACAATGCTCTAATAATGAAGATCATCACACTTTTATTTACTTACAATTCATGAATTACAACTCGATACTTAGAACAAAATATGACTCTATGTGAATGCCTCCGGCGGTGTACCGGGATGTGCAATGAATCAAGAGTGACATGTATAAAAAAATTATGAATGGTGGCCATGCCACAAATACGATGTCAACTACATGATCATGCAAAGCAATATGACTTTGATGAAGCGTGTCATAATAAACGGAACGGTGGAAAGTTGCATGGCAATATATCTCGGAATGGCTATGGAAATTCAATAATAGGTAGGTATGGTGGCTGTTTTGAGGAAGGTAAATGATGGGTTTATGGTACCTGTAACACCCCGGTAGTCAATCTACAGTGATCTTCTATAACGCCCCGAGACCGATGTGCCAGGTGTCTTCCAGTTATTTGCTGTTGTTGCCTTGCCATTGCTTGCGTGTCATGCATTGCATATCATGTCATCATGTGCATTTCATTTGCATACATCTTCGTCTCACTAGTAGAAAAAGGGTCAAACGTGAAGCACATTAGTGCCGGTTTGTATTTGAGCCGGTACTAATGGTACCATTAGTGCCGGTTCGAACGGATTTGCATTAATGCCGGTTCGTGTTGAACCTTTAGTACCGGTTCGTGCCACGAACCGGTACTAAAGGGGTGGTGGCAGGCTGGCGTCAGACCAAGGCCCCACGATCACCTTTAGTACCGGTTCGTGTCACAAACCGGTACTAAAGGGCTAACCTTTAGTACCGGTTTGTGCCATGAACCGGTACTAAAGGGGTCTGACCTATAGTACTGGTTGGAGACACAAACCAGCACTATAGGGCAATTTTCAAACTTGAAAAAATCATAACTAAATCATCCTAATTCAGAAAAATACATATAATATATCAAAATTTGCAGAACAAAAAGATTCACCTGGTTGGTGTTGTGACCTTTTGGTGCACTACACAAAACTCTTCTTAAAAGAAGTGACTTTTGTGCTGTTTAACTGGAATGTCAGAATGGAACAGTTGGTTCATTTTGGTGGAACTGCACAAAGGGAGATCTGTGTTCCAATCTTCATCATCCATATTTGCGCCATAACCTTCCTTTAGGTATGAATGATATTTAATGCATGTGTTCATCTCTATTTTCCGACTGCCATGAGAAAATAATGTTGTTTTTACTAGTACACTTGTACTCCCTCACGGACAAAACCAATTCTGAATTAGAAGGCCAATCATGTACTTGGTTTCACCAACTGGTGAGGAGAAAGAGAAACAGAGCATGAAGAGGAGGAGGAAGAAGAATAAACAGTGCCAAGGCGATCTTGCTGAAGCCAGAGGCCTCAGTCGAGGCCATTCAAGGGCTCCGGCAACGACTACCTTACATGTGAGATGATCCTACAGGGATCCCTTCCACTTCTGTTGTCTCACTTAATTAATTAGGAGTACTTAAGTACCACTAATTTATTACTGCCTAATTTTCCTGTTAGAGTTAAACAAATCTTTAGTAGGACCCTATACTGAATCATGTACGTGTGTATGTTTGTCTATGGAGGTGAATCATGTGGTGGAGTAGGGAGGGAATATTATTAGTGTCATGATATAATAGTGCTATTATTTTGCATGTCAATTTATTGCCATTGGTTCAATGAGGCAATGTTTTGCGTATTGTCCATCATGAATTTGATGCTACTGTTTGAGTAATATGCTAATGTCTTCCTATCCTTTCTCACTAAGCTAATGAAGGATTTACGTTGTTCCTACTTGTGCAAACAGGGATCATGTTGTGCCAATCATACATTTTAGTGGAACTACACAAGACAATACAATGAACTGTATCCTAGCTAGTGCTTTAACTCTGCTGGAAGTTCTTGATAATCTTTCGATATAATCTCAGCACTAGTAAACAAGAGTGATTTCAACCATACATTTGAAGTGCACAAAAATATATACTATTGTGTGATTCCAGTGAGTGCTTTATCATCTCTTATGGGACTACATGAATAAGCTTTTTTCTCAGGTTGGTACGGGCCTAAGGCCTTCATCCATATTAGTTTGCTGTCATCTCTATTTGTATCATGCTACTATCATGAGAAACTCCTTTATCTTTGCACATTAAAGTTTTGCAACCTATGATAAATGGCAATGCTTTGAGTGTTGAGTTGAGCTAATTGGCACTGATTAAATAAACTAATACCTCTCTTTAAGAAAGACTACTATGTTGCTAACTTTACCCATTAAGATAATGAGGGTGCTTCTATTTGTTAGTATATGTTTCATCAACTAGTCCCACTATTACGGTAATCTCACTCTCTCAATATATGTGCCAATAGGGATGCTTGATTTTGGTGGAATTGCACAAAAACTTTGGGTGCTTCATTGCCTCGACAGCTTCCATCCTTTCCTGTCAGTCGCTAATCCCCGCTTGCTTTCTTCCTTTGCTGTCAGTCGCTTGGCTTATCTCGGCTTCCAGTTAAAGGAAATAGTAATTTGATATGCTACCTCACACAGGTTGGTACTGGTATTTGTCCTGATTATTGTGCCTGTCATATGTATTGGTAATTTGGTATTGTGCTACTGTTTGCCGATTTCATAAAGGAGTAATTTGGAGCCTGAACTCGAAGGAAAATCATTACATCGGGTGATTTCAGTAGAACTGCACAAAATGATCAGATGGACAGGTACTTATGCTGCTGCTATGTACTCCAAAGTTCACTCAGACAAGCATCGATGTTGACAAGAAGTGCATATATTCATTCGAGTATCAACCGGCGTCAACCAATTGTCAAACTCCAAGTATTAGGAGAGTGAACGCCAAAAATATTGCTTGGTGCATAGCCCAGAAAAATGCAGTCCAGTCTTTGGTCCCAACTTGTGCCTTTTGGTTATCAGCACATATGGTAGCGAACTATATGGCATGGAGTCTAAAGATTCCAGACAAGTTGGTTGACACGTATATTCATCTGGCACTTAATCAGTCTGCATGCCAAGGATGCTCCATTTCAGTTGAACTGCATAAAAAATTTGGGTGGTTCATTTTCTCAACCGCCTCCTTTCTCGTCTGCAATGTAGAATTTTGGCGAGATACAAGACCAAGATGAGCCAGTAAACTAGTTGGATGAAAGTAGTGGCCAAGTTGCTCAAACCTCCCTCGGCACGAGGCCACTATTTGAGGATAAACCTACAAGCAATGTTCAGATTATCTGTGCTACCTCGTATGTACTCGAAAGTTTACTCGTACAAGAAATAATTTTAGCAAGAAGTACCTCGGATTGAACACCATTTACCAGTCTGTACCCTAGGTAATTAAAGTTCGTCCATGGATCATATTGGCTGTGATATCAATCATTTGGATGCATAAACATACTGAACATGTGTATATCTGAATCTTTTTGTGAATTATGTATGAATATTGTCGCGTGATCTATCAATCATTTGGATGCATAGATATGCCGAGCTTGTGTATATATGAATCTTTTGAGTTGCTGATAGTGAATGTTGGCTATGAATATGAATGTGTCCTGTGAACCTGAGTTTGATATGAATGTTTACCTTTTCTGTTGTATTTGTGTGTGAACTTGTTAGTATGCCTACTGTGAGGTATAAAACGCAGGTCTCTTATAAAAGCAATGCGGTGTCCAATTTATGTTTTCCCTTCTAACCACATTATATATATATATTTATATTATTACTATTATCGTATATTTTATAGAGACTTATATATACATTATAAAAACATCCCACATGTTATTAAATTATAAAAGTAAATGTTTAATGGAAGTTGGCATGGAAAATCCTGGTTGTTTTTGACTCACAGGCAAGGAAAATCCTGGTGATTGTGTACAAAAGGTTGCTAAGATTTTAAGGACCAATTTAATAATAACACGCTCATTTTTATTTTGAGCAATAACTCGCTAATTTCTTAATTTTATATATATATTAAATGTGCCTCTCTGGTTTATTCTTTGATATTAATTGCTCCTTCTAACATAACATTATATATATAACGAGCCCACCTAATACGTGTATTTCAAGGAAGTGCAAATGGGCTAGGATTTCTTAGAAAATATAAATGGGCCTGATTGACACGAAATTAATCGTTCACCCAGCCCAGCAAATGGACTGTACATTCTAGAAAGCATGGGTAAAATATATGCCACATTTTTGCAGGCTGACATGTGGGCCAATAGGTCGAATCCTAGACAGGGTGTTGTCAACTTGGTCAACAAATGATTGTGTCATCCACAGCCATTGGATTTATATCCAATGAATGGCATGCACCTTCAATCTCTCGTCTTCTTCCTCTAGTGTCGCCGGGACCGCCTGGTCCGGCCTCCGGCGGCTAGCGGTTTTGCTTAGCACGGATCACTGCGAAGCGCTACCCCACTGCCGGCCAGGCTACCCCTCCACCCCTCGACACCTCCTATTATTCTCCACAGACTACCGCCCCACATCGCAACAGAACTAGTTATAACCCTTCTCCTACTCTCAATCTGCGACTCCACTGCCGCGTTTTCCCATCTCTGAGTCGTTCCCGTCCGGGGCCTCGCCGTCGTCCACCGCCTCGCTATGTTTGGTGTGGCGTGGTCAACAAACGAGAGTCATCAAACAAGGACTGTACGTGGAGAGCCTGACGGCTGGGACCCATGAGGTCCATGGTCGCAAGCAAGGAAAGTTCCTCCTTATTAAGCTAAAAAAATGTTTCCTCCACCTGACAGCTGGGACCCACCAGCTGTATCTTCGCACGGAAGGAAGTGCCTCCTTGTTTTGCGAAAAAATTATTCATCCCGTTGACTTCTAGGACCCATCAGATTTGGTGACTGACTTGTGGGCCTACTAAGCGTACATGTATGCACGGCTTTGTCAACTTAATCAACAAATGATTCTAGCAGCTGGAGCGTTGGATGTTAATCCAACAGCCGTGCTCCTTCTTCAACCTCTGTTCTTGCTCCTGTCTCCCGTGCGCGGCACCACGGCTGTGCTGCCGCGCACCCGAACCAGTGAAGTTTCCCACTCCTCTCCATCCGCGACTCCACTACCCCGTCTTCCCCATCTCTAGGTCGTTCCAGTCTGGGTGCGCTCGGCACAGTGTGGTCAATGTGGTCAACACCGAGAGTCATCGGAATATGACTGTACGTGAGAGGCTGATAGTGGGGACGCACCACGCCCGTGGACTCATGCATGCAACGGAACGCGGCTAGGTCAACATGGTCAAGGAACGACTTCCATCGGAAGTATACTGTACGTGGAGAGTCTCAGCTGGGTCCACGGCCGCGGCAAGTAAGTGCCTCCTTATTACGCGGAAAATAATGATTCCTCCAACTGACAGCAGGGACCCACTGGATGGGCCACCATATTTTGCAAAAAAACGTTTGCCCCCTGACTGCTGGGACCCACCTGATGGGCCACCGTATTTCGCAAAAAAACATTCCCCCCACTGTCAGCTCAGACCCACCGGAAGTGCCTCCTTATTACGCACAAAAAAATGAATACTTCCCCGGCTAGCTGGGACCCACCTTGGTGGGAGGCTGACTTGTGGGCCTACTAAGTTGACGGGGACGAAGGGCTTTGTCAACTTAGTCAATATGAACAATTCTAGATCCAGTGACCGTACGATGTCCATCCAACGACCGTAGTGCTTCTTCAAGCATATAATATAGCATATAAAAACAAGGAAAAAAAAGAAACTGGCACTGGGTTCTAGGTTAATAGGTTAGTCCCAAAAATCATATAAAATAGCATATAAATGCATATAAGACATCCTAGATGGATAATATAATAGCATGGAACAATAAAAAATTATAGATACGTTGGAGACGTATCAAGCATCCCCAAGCTTAATTCCTGCTCGTCCTCGAGTAGGTAAATGATAAAAACCGAATTTTTGATGTGGAATGCTACCTCACATATTTGTCAATGTAATTTTATTTATTGTGGCATGAATGTTCAGATCCGAAATATTCAAGACAAAAGTTTAATATTGACATAAAAATAATAATATTTCAAGCAAACTAACCAAGCAATTATGTCTTATCAAATTAACATAGCCAAAGAACGCTCATCCCTACAAAATCATATAGTTTGTCCATGCTTCATTTTCATCACACAAAATGCTCCCATCATGCACAACCCCGATGACAAGCCAAGCAATTGTTTCATACTTAGCCTTTTCAAACTTTTTCAACTTTCACGCAAATATGAGCGCGAGCCATGGACATAGCACTATAGGTGGAATAGAAAGGTGGTTGTGGAGAATACAAAAAGGAGGAAGATAGTCTCACATCAACTAGGCGTATCAATGGGCTATGGAGATGCCCATCAATAGATATCAATGTGAGTGAGTAGGGATTGCCATGCAACGAATGCACTAGAGCTATAAGTGTATGAAAGATCAACAAAAGAAACTAAGTGGGTGTGCATCCAACTTGCTTGCTCATGAAGACCTAGGGCAATTTGAGGAAGCCCATCATCGGAATATACAAGCCAAGTTCTATAATGAAAAATTCCCACTAGTATATGAAAGTGACAACATAAGAGACTCTCTATCATGAAGATCATGGTCCTACTTTGAAGCACAAGTGTGGAAAAAGGATAGTAACATTGCCCCTTCTCTCTTTTTCTCTCATTTATTTTTTATTTTTGTTTGGGCCTTCTCTCCTTTTTTTATGGCCTCTTTTTTCGTCCGGAGTGTCATCCCGACTTGTGGGGGAATCATAGTCTCCATCATCCTTTCCCCACATAGGACAATGCTCTAATAATGAAGATCATCACACTTTTATTTACTTACAATTCAAGAATTACAACTCGATACTTAGAACAAAATATGACTCTATGTGAATGCCTCCGGCGGTGTACCGGGATGTGCAATGAAGCAAGAGTGACATGTATAAAAAAATTATGAATGGTGGCCATGCCACAAATACGATGTCAACTACATGATCATGCAAAGCAATATGACTTTGATGAAGCGTGTCATAATAAACGGAACGGTGGAAAGTTGCATGGCAATATATCTCGGAATGGCTATGGAAATTCAATAATAGGTAGGTATGGTGGCTGTTTTGAGGAAGGTAAATGGTGGGTTTATGGTACCTGTAACACCCCGGTAGTCAAGCTACAGTGATCTTCTGTAATGCCCCGAGACCGATGTGCCAGGTGTCTTCCAGTTATTTGCTGTTGTTGCCTTGTCATTGCTTGCGTGTCATGCATTGCATATCATGTCATCATGTGCATTTCATTTGCATACATGTTCGTCTCACTAGTAGAAAAAGGGTCAAACGTGAAGCACATTAGTGCCGGTTTGTATTTGAGTCGGTACTAATGGTACCATTAGTGCCGGTTCGAACGGATTTGCATTAATGCCGGTTCGTGTTGAACCTTTAGTACTGGTTCGTGCCACGAACCGATACTAAAGGGGTGGTGGCAGGCTAGCGTCAGACCGAGGCCCCACGATCACCTTTAGTACCGGTTCGTGTCACAAACCGGTACTAAAGGGCTAACCTTTAGTACCGGTTCGTGCCATGAACCGGTACTAAAGGGGTCTGACCTATAGTACTGGTTGGAGACACAAACCGGCACTATAGGGCAATTTTCAAACTTGAAAAAATCATAACTAAATCATCCTAATTCAGAAAAATACATATAATATATCAAAATTTGCAGAACAAAAAGATTCACCTGGTTGCTGTTGTGACCTTTTGGTGCACTGCACAAAACTCTTCTTAAAAGAAGTGACTTTTGTGCTGTTTAACTGGAATGTCAGAATGGAACAGTTGGTTCATTTTGGTGGAACTGCACAAAGGGAGATCTGTGTTCCAATCTTCATCATCCATATTTGCGCCATAACCTTCCTTTAGGTATGAATGATATTTAATGCATGTGTTCACCTCTATTTTCCGACTGCCATGAGAAAATAATGTTGTTTTTACTAGTACACTTGTACTCCCTCACGGACAAAACCAATTCTGAATTAGAAGGCCAATCATGTACTTGGTTTCACCAACTGGTGAGGAGAAAGAGAAACAGAGCATGAAAAGGAGGAAGAAGAAGAATAAACAGTGCCAAGGCGATCTTGCTGAAGCCAGAGGCCTCAGTCGAGGCCATTCAAGGGCTCCGGCAATGACTACCTTACATATGAGATGATTCTACAGGGAGCCCTTCCACTTCTGTTGTCTCACTTAATTAATTAGGAGTACTTAAGTACCACTAATTTATTACTGCCTAATTTTCCTGTTAGAGTTAAACAAATCTTTAGTAGGACCCTATGTTGAATCATGTACGTGTGTATGTTTGTCTATGGAGGTGAATCATGTGGTGGAGTAGGGAGGGAATATTATTAGTGTCATGACATAATAGTGCTATTATTTTGCATGTCAATTTATTGCCATTGGTTCAATGAGGCAATGTTTTGCGTATTGTTCATCATGAATTTGATGCTACTATTTTAGTAATATGCTAATGTCTTCCTATCCTTTCTCACTAAGCTAATGAAGGTTGTACCTTGTTCCTACTTGTGCAAACAGGGATCATGTTGTGCCAATCATACATTTTAGTGGAACTACACAAGACAATACAATGAACTGTATCCCAGCCAGTGCTTTAACTCTGCTGGAAGTTCTTGATAATCTTTCGATATAATCTCAGCACTGGTAAACAAGAGTGATTTCAACCATACATTTGAAGTGCACAAAAATATATACTATTGTGTGATTCCAGTGAGTGCTTTATCATCTCTTATGGGACTACATGAATAAGCTTTTTTCTCAGGTTGGTACGGGCCTAAGGCCTTCATCCATATTAGTTTGCTGTCATCTCTATTTGTATCGTGCTACTATCATGAGAAACTCCTTTATCTTTGCACATTAAACTTTTGCAACCTATGATAAATGGCAATGCTTTGAGTGTTGAGTTGAGCTAATTGGCACTGATTAAATAAACTAATACCTCTCTTTAAGCAAGACTACTATGTTGCTAACTTTACCCATTAAGATAATGAGGGTGCTTCTATTTGTTAGTGTAGGTTTCATCAACTAGTCCCACTATTACGGTAATCTCACTCTCTCAATATATGTGCCAATAGGGATGCTCGATATTGGTGGAATTGCACAAAAACTTTGGGTGCTTCATTGCCTCGACAGCTTCCATCCTTTCCTGTCAGTCGCTAATTCCTGCTTGCTTTCTTCCTTTGCTGTCAGTCGCTTGGCTTATCTCGGCTTCCAGTTAAAGGAAATAGTAATTTCATATGCTACCTCACACAGGTTGGTATTGGTATTTATCCTGATTATTGTGCCTGTCATATGTATTGGTAATTTGGTATTGTGCTACTGTTTGCCGATTTCATAAAGGAGTAATTTGGAGCCTGAGCTCGAAGGCAAATCATTACATCGGGTGATTTCAGTAGAACTGCACAAAATGATCAGATGGACAGGTACTTATGCTGCTGCTATGTACTCCAAAGTTCACTCAGACAAGCATCGATGTTGGAAGGGCTTTGTCAACTTAGTCAACATGAACGATTCTAGATCCAGTGACCGTACGATGTCCATCCAACGACCGTAGTGCTTCTTCAAGCATATAATATAGCATATAAAAACAAGGAAAAAAAAGAAACTGGCACTGGGTTCTAGGTTAATAGGTTAGTCCCAAAAATCATATAAAATAGCATATAAATGCATATAAGACATCCTAGATGGATAATATACAAGCATGGAATAATAAAAAATTATAGATACGTTGGAGACGTATCAAGCATCCCCAAGCTTAATTCCTGCTCGTCCTCGAGTAGGTAAATGATAAAAACAGAATTTTTGATGTGGAATGCTACCTCACATATTTTTCAATGTAATTTTATTTATTGTGGCATGAATGTTGAGATCCGAAATATTCAAGACAAAAGTTTAATCTTAACATAAAAATAATAATATTTCATGTGGAGAATACAAAAAGGAGGAAGATAGTCTCACATCAACTAGGCGTATCAATGGGCTATGGAGATGCCCATCAATAGATATCAATGTGAGTGAGTAGGGATTGCCATGCAACGAATGCACTAGAGCTATAAGTGTATGAAAGATCAACAAAAGAAACTAAGCGGGTGTGCATCCAACTTGCTTGCTCATGAAGACCTAGGGCAATTTGAGGAAGCCCA
The DNA here is from genome assembly GCF_002162155.2 of Triticum dicoccoides. Classification (NCBI taxonomy): domain Eukaryota; kingdom Viridiplantae; phylum Streptophyta; class Magnoliopsida; order Poales; family Poaceae; genus Triticum; species Triticum dicoccoides. The sequence goes on from NC_041392.1 coordinate 74,685,776, forward strand.
TCATTGGAATATACAAGCCAAGTTCTATAATGAAAAATTCCCACTAGTATATGAAAGTGACAACATAAGAGACTCTCTATCATGAAGATTATGGTGCTACTTTGAAGCGCAAGTGTGGAAAAAGGATAGTAACATTGCCCCTTCTCTCTTTTTCTCTCATTTATTTATTTATTTTTGTTTGGGCCTTCTCTCCTTTTTTTATGGCCTCTTTTTTCGTCCGGAGTCTCATCCCGACTAGTGGGGGAATCATAGTCTCCATCATCCTTTCCTCACATAGGACAATGCTCTAATAATGAAGATCATCACACTTTTATTTACTTACAATTCAAGAATTACAACTCGATACTTAGAACAAAATATGACTCTATGTGAATGCCTCCGGCGGTGTACCGGGACGTGCAATGAATCAAGAGTGACATGTATAAAAAATTATGAATGGTGCCCATGCAACAAATACGATGTCAACTACATGATCATGCAAAGCAATATGACTATGATGAAGCGTGTCATAATAAACGGAACGGTGGAAAGTTGCATGGCAATATATCTCGGAATGGCTATGGAAATGCAATAATAGGTAGGTATGGCGGCTGTTTTGAGGAAGGTAAATGATGGGTTTATGGTACCTGTAACACCCCGGTAGTCAAGCTACAATGATCTTCTGTAACGCCCCGAGACCGATGTGCCAGGTGTCTTCCAGTTATTTGCTGTTTTTGCCTTGTCATTGCTTGCGTGTTATGCATTGCATATCATGTCATCATGTGCATTTCATTTGCATACATGTTCGTCTCACTAGTAGAAAAAGGGTCAAACGTGAAGCACATTAGTGCCGGTTTGTATTTGAGCCGGTACTAATGGTACCATTAGTGCCGGTTCGAACGGATTTGCATTAATGCCGGTTCGTGTTGAACCTTTAGTACCGATTCGTGCCACGAACCGGTACTAAAGGGGTGGTGGCAGGCTGGCGTCAGACCGAGGCCCCACGATCACCTTTAGTACCGGTTCGTGTCACAAACCGGTACTAAAGGGCTAACCTTTAGTACCGGTTCGTGCCATGAACCGGTACTAAAGGGGTCTGACCTATAGTACTGGTTGGAGACACAAACCGGCACTATAGGGCAATTTTCAAACTTGAAAAAATCATAACTAAATCATCCTAATTCAGAAAAATACATATAATATATCAAAATTTGCGGAACAAAAAGATTCACCTAGTTGCTGTTGTGACCTTTTGGTGCACTGCACAAAACTCTTCTTAAAAGAAGTGACTTTTGTGCTGTTTAACTGGAATGCCAGAATGGAACAGTTGGTTCATTTTGGTGGAACTGCACAAAGGGAGATCTGTGTTCCAATCTTCATCATCCATATTTGCGCCATAACCTTCCTTTAGGTATGAATGATATTTAATGCATGTGTTCATCTCTATTTTCCGACTGCCATGAGAAAATAATGTTGTTTTTACTAGTACACTTGTACTCCCTCATGGACAAAACCAATTCTGAATTAGAAGGCCAATCATGTACTTGGTTTCACCAACTGGTGAGGAGAAAGAGAAATAGAGCATGAAGAGGAGGAAGAAGAAGAATAAACAGTGAAAGGCGATCTTGCTGAAGCCAGAGGCCTCAGTCGAGGCCATTCAAGGGCTCCGGCAACGACTACCTTACATGTGAGATGATCCTACAGGGAGCCCTTCCACTTCTGTTGTCTCACTTAATTAATTAGGAGTACTTAAGTACCACTAATTTATTACTGCCTAATTTTCCTATTAGAGTTAAACAAATCTTTAGTAGGACCCTATGCTGAATCATGTACGTGTTTATGTTTGTCTATGGAGGTGAATCATGTGGTGGAGTAGGGGGGGAATATTATTAGTGTCATGACATAATAGTGCTATTATTTTGCATGTCAATTTATTGCCATTGGTTCAATGAGGCAATGTTTTGCGTATTGTCCATCATGAATTTGATGCTACTGTTTGAGTAATATGCTAATGTCTTCCTATCCTTTCTCACTAATCTAATGAAGGTTTTACCTTGTTCCTACTTGTGCAAACAGGGATCATGTTGTGCCAATCATACATTTTCGTGGAACTACACAAGACAATACAATGAACTGTATCCCAGCCAGTGCTTTAACTCTGCTGGAAGTTCTTGATAATCTTTCGATATAATCTCAGCACTGGTAAACAAGAGTAATTTCAACCATACATTTGAAGTGCACAAAAATATATACTATTGTGTGATTCCAGTGAGTGCTTTATCATCTCCTATGGGACTACATGAATAAGCTTTTTTCTCAGGTTGGTACGGGCCTAAGGCCTTCATCCATATTAGTTTGCTGTCATCTCTATTTGTATCGTGCTACTATCATGAGAAACTCCTTTATCTTTGCACATTAATGTTTTGCAACCTATGATAAATGGCAATGCTTTGAGTGTTGAGTTGAGCTAATTGGCACTGATTAAATAAACTAATACCTCTCTTTAAGCAAGACTACTATGTTGCTAACTTTACCCATTAAGATAATGAGGATGCTTCTATTTGTTAGTGTATGTTTCATCAACTAGTCCCACTATTACGGTAATCTCACTCTCTCAATATATATGCCAATAGGGATGCTCGATTTTGGTGGAATTGCACAAAAACTTTGGGTGCTTCATTGCCTCGACAGCTTTCATCCTTTCCTGTGAGTTGCTAATCCCCGCTTGCTTTCTTCCTTTGCTGTCAGTCGCTTGGCTTATCTCGGCTTCCAGTTAAAGGAAATAGTAATTTGATATGCTACCTCACACAGGTTGGTACTGGTATTTATCCTGATTATTGTGCCTGTCATATGTATTGGTAATTTGGTATTGTGCTACTGTTTGCCGATTTCATAAAGGAGTAATTTGGAGCCTGAACTCGAAGGCAAATCATTACATCGGGTGATTTCAGTAGAACTGCACAAAATGATCAGATGGACAGGTACTTATGCTGCTGCTATGTACTCCAAAGTTCACTCAGACAAGCATCGATGTTGACAAGAAGTGCATATATTCATTCGAGTATCAACCGGCGTCAACCAATTGTCAAACTCCAAGTATTAGGAGAGTGAACGCCAAAAATATTGCTTGGTGCATAGCCCAAAAAAATGCAGTCCAGTCTTTGGTCCCAACTTGTGCCTTTTGGTTATCGGCACATATGGTAGCGAACTATATGGCATGGAGTCTAAAGATTCCAGACAACTTGCTTGATGCGTATATTCATCTGGCACTTAATCAGTCTGCATGCCAAGGATGCTCCATTTCAGTTGAACTGCATAAAAAATTTGGGTGGTTCATTTTCTCAACCGCCTCCTTTCTCGTCTGCAATGTAGAATTTTGGCGAGATACAAGACCAAGATGAGCCAGTAAACTAGTTGGATGAAAGTAGTGGCCAAGTTGCTCAAACCTCCCTCGGCACGAGGCCACTATTTGAGGATAAACCTACAAGCAAAGTTTAGATTATCTGTGCTGCCTCTTATGTACTCGAAAGTTTACTCGTACAAGAACTAATTTTAGCAAGAAGTACCTCGGATTGAACACCATTTACCAGTCTGTACCCTATGTAATTAAAGTTCGTCCATGGATCATATTGGCTGTGATATCAATCATTTGGATGCATAAACATACTGAACATGTGTATATCTGAATCTTTTTGTGAATTATGTATGAATATTGTCGCGTGATCTATCAATCATTTGGATGCATGGATATGCCGAGCTTGTGTATATATGAATCTTTTGAGTTGCTGATAGTGAATGTTGGCTATGAATATGAATGTGTCCTGTGAACCTGAGTTTGATATGAATGTTTACCTTTTCTGTTGTATTTGTGTGTGAACTTGTTAGTATGCCTACTGTGAGGTATAAAACACAGGTCTCTTATAAAAGCAATGCGGTGTCCAATTTATGTTTTCCCTTCTAACCACATTATATATATATATTTATATTATTACTATTATCGTATATTTTATAGAGACTTATATATACATTATAAAAACATCCCACATGTTATTAACTTATAAAAGTAAATGTTTAATGGAAGTTGGCATGGAAAATCCTGGTTGTTTTTGACTCACAGGCAAGGAAAATCCTGGTGATTGTGTACAAAAGGTTGCTAAGATTTTAAGGACCAATTTAATAATAACACGCTCATTTTTATTTTGAGCAATAACTCGCTAATTTCTTAATTATATATATATTAAATGTGCCTCTCTGGTTTATTCTTTGATATTAATTGCTCCTTCTAACATAACATTATATATATAACGAGCCCACCTAATACGTGTATTTCAAGGAAGTGCAAATGGGCTAGGATTTCTTAGAAAATATAAATGGGCCTGATTGACACGAAATTAATCGTTCACCCAGCCCAGCAAATGGACTGTACATTCTAGAAAGCATGGGTAAAATATATGCCACATTTTTGCAGGCTGACATGTGGGCCAATAGGTCAAAGCCTGGACAGGGCGTTGTCAACTTGGTCAACAAATGATTGTGTCATCCACAGCCATTGGATTTATATCCAATGAATAGCATGCACCTTCAATCTCTCGTCTTCTTCCTCTAGTGTCGCCGGGACCGCCTGGTCCGGCCTCCGGCGGCTAGCGGTTTTTCTTAGCACGGATCACTGCGAAGCGCTACCCCAGTGCCGGCCAGGCTACCCCTCCACCCCTCGACACCTCCTATTATTCTCCACAGACTACCGCCCCACATCGCAACAGAACTAGTTATAACCCTTCTCCTCCTCTCAATCTGCGACTCCACTGCCGCGTTTTCCCATCTCTGAGTCGTTCCCGTCCGGGGCCTCGCCGTCGTCCACCGCCTCGCTATGTTTGGTGCGGTGTGGTCAACAAATGAGAGTCATCAGAAGTGGACTGTACGTAGAGAGCCTGACGGCTAGGACCCACGAGGTCCATGGTCGCACGCAAGGAAAGTTCCTCCTTATTAAGCTAAAAAAATGTTTCCTCCACCTGACAGCTGGGACCCACCAGCTGTATCTTCGCACGGAAGGAAGTGCCTCCTTGTTTTGCGAAAAAATTATTCATCCCGTTGACTGCTAGGACCCATCAGATTTGGTGACTGACTTGTGGGCCTACTAAGCGGACATGTATGCACGGCTTTCTCAACTTAATCAACAAATGATTCTAGCAGCTGGAGCGTTGGATGTTAATCCAACAGCCGTGCTCCTTCTTCAACCTCTGTTCTTGCTCCTGTCTCCCGTGCGCGGCACCACGGCTGTGCTGCCGCGCACCCGAACCAGTGAAGTTTCCCACTCCTCTCCATCCGCGACTCCACTACCCTGTCTTCCCCATCTCTAGGTAGTTCCAGTCTGGGTGCGCTCGGCACAGTGTGGTCAATGTGGTCAACACCGAGAGTCATTGGAATATGACTGTACGTGAGAGGCTGATAGTGGGGACGCACCACGCCCATGGACTCATGCATGCAACGGAACGCGGCTAGGTCAACGTGGTCAAGGAACGACTTCCATCGGAAGTATACTGTACGTGCAGAGTCTCAGCTGGGTCCACGGCCGCGGCAAGTAAGTGCCTCCTTATTACGCGGAAAATAATGATTCCTCCAACTGACAGCAGGGACCCACTGGATGGGCCACCGTATTTTGCAAAAAAAACGTTTGCCCCCTGACTGCTGGGACCCACCTGATGGGCCACCGTATTTCGCAAAAAAACATTCCCCCCACTGTCAGCTCAGACCCACCGGAAGTGCCTCCTTATTACGCACAAAAAAATGAATACTTCCCCGGCTAGCTGGGACCCACCTTGGTGGGAGGCTGACTTGTGGGCCTACTAAGTTGACGGGGACGAAGGGCTTTGTCAACTTAGTCAATATGAACAATTCTAGATCCAGTGACCGTACGATGTCCATCCAACGACCGTAGTGCTTCTTCAAGCATATAATATAGCATATAAAAACAAGGAAAAAAAAGAAACTGGCACTGGGTTCTAGGTTAATAGGTTAGTCCCAAAAATCATATAAAATAGCATATAAATGCATATAAGACATCCTAGATGGATAATATAATAGCATGGAACAATAAAAAATTATAGATACGTTGGAGACGTATCAAGCATCCCCAAGCTTAATTCCTGCTCGTCCTCGAGGAGGTAAATGATAAAAACAGAATTTTTGATGTGGAATGCTACCTCACATATTTTTCAATGTAATTTTATTTATTGTGGCATGAATGTTCAGCTCCGAAATATTCAAGACAAAAGTTTAATATTGACATAAAAATAATAATATTTCAAGCAAACTAACCAAGCAATTATGTCTTATCAAATTAACATAGCCAAAGAACGCTCATCCCTACAAAATCATATAGTTTGTCCATGCTTCATTTTCATCACACAAAATGCTCCCATCATGCACAACCCCGATGACAAGCCAAGCAATTGTTTCATACTTAGCCTTTTCAAACTTTTTCAACTTTCACGCAAATATGAGCGCGAGCCATGGACATAGCACTATAGGTGGAATAGAAAGGTGGTTGTGGAGAATACAAAAAGGAGGAAGATAGTCTCACATCAACTAGGCGTATCAATGGGCTATGGAGATGCCCATCAATAGATATGAATGTGAGTGAGCAGGGATTGCCATGCAACGAATGCACTAGAGCTATAAGTGTATGAAAGATCAACAAAAGAAACTAAGTGGGTGTGCATCCAACTTGCTTGCTCATGAAGACCTAGGGTAATTTGAGGAAGCCCATCATTGGAATATACAAGCCAAGTTCTATAATGAAAAATTCCCACTAGTATATGAAAGTGACAACATAAGAGACTCTCTATCATGAAGATCATTGTGCTACTTTGAAGCACAAGTGTGGAAAAAGGATAGTAACATTGCCCCTTCTCTCTTTTTCTCTCATTTATTTATTTATTTTTGTTTGGGCCTTCTCTCCTTTTTTCATGGCCTCTTTTTTTCGACCGGAGTCTCATCCCGACTTGTGGGGGAATCATAGTCTCCATCATCCTTTCCTCACATAGGACAATGCTCTAATAATGAAGATCATCACACTTTTATTTACTTACGATTCAAGAATTATAACTCGATACTTAGAACAAAATATGACTCTATGTGAATGCCTCCGGCGGTGTACTGGGATGTGCAATGAATCAAGAGTGACATGTATAAAAAAATTATGAATGGTGGCCATGCCACAAATACGATGTCAACTACATGATCATGCAAAGCAATATGACTATGATGAAGCGTGTCATAATAAACGGAACGGTGGAAAGTTGCATGGCAATATATCTCGGAATGGCTATGGAAATGCAATAATAGGTAGGTATGGTGGCTGTTTTGAGGAAGGTAAATGATGGGTTTATGGTACCTGTAACACCCCGGTAGTCAAGCTACAGTGATCTTCTGTAACGCCCCGAGACCGATGTGCCAGGTGTCTTCCAGTTATTTGCTGTTGTTGCCTTGTCATTGCTTGCGTGTCATGCATATCATGTCATCATGTGCATTTCATTTGCATACATGTTCGTCTCACTAGTAGAAAAAGGGTCAAACGTGAAGCACATTAGTGCCGGTTTGTATTTGAGCCGGTACTAATGGTACCATTAGTGCCGGTTCGAATGGATTTGCATTAATGCCGGTTCGTGTTGAACCTTTAGTACCGGTTCGTGCCACGAACTGGTACTAAAGGGGTGGAGGCAGGCTGGCATCAGACCGAGGCCCCACAATCACCTTTAGTACCGGTTCGTGTCACAAACCGGTACTAAAGGGCTAACCTTTAGTACCGGTTCATGCCATGAACCGGTACTAAAGGGGACTGTCCTATAGTACTGGTTGGAGACACAAACCGGCACTATAGGGCAATTTTCAAACTTGAAAAAATCATAACTAAATCATCCTAATTCAGAAAAACACGTATAATATATCAAAATTTGCAGAACAAAAAGATTCACCTGGTTGCTGTTGTGACCTTTTGGTGCACTGCACAAAACTCTTCTTAAAAGAAGTGAATTTTGTGCAGTTTAACTGGAATGTCAGAATGGAACAGTTGGTTCATTTTGGTGGAACTGCACAAAGGGAGATATGTGTTCCAATCTACATCATCCATATTTGCGCCATAACCTTCCTTTAGGTATGAATGATATTTAATGCATGTGTTCATCTCTATTTTCTGACTGCCATGATAAAATAATGTTGTTTTTACTAGTACACTTGTACTCCCTCACGGACAAAACCAATTCTGAATTAGAAGGCCAATCATGTACTTGGTTTCACCAACTGGTGAGGAGAAAGAGAAACAGAGCATGAAGAGGAGGAAGAAGAAGAATAAATAGTGCCAAGGCGATCTTGCTGAAGCCAGAGGCCTCAGTCGAGGCCATTCAAGGGCTCCGGCAACGACTACCTTACATGTGAGATGATCCTACAGGGAGCCCTTCCACTTCTGTTGTCTCACTTAATTAATTAGGAGTACTTAAGTACCACTAATTTGTTACTGCCTAATTTCCCTGTTAGAGTTAAACAAATCTTTAGTAGGACCCTATGCTGAATCATGTACGTGTGTATGTTTGTCTATGGAGGCGAATCATGTGGTGGAGTAGGGAGGGAATATTATTAGTGTCATGACATAATAGTGCTATTATTTTGCATGTCAATTTATTGCCATTGGTTCAATGAGGCAATGTTTTGCGTATTGTCCATCATGAATTTGATGCTACTATTTGAGTAATATGCTAATGTCTTCCTATCCTTTCTCACTAAGATAATGAAGGTTTTACCTTGTTACTACTTGTGCAAACAGGGATCATGTTGTGCCAATCATACATTTTAGTGGAACTACACAAGACAATACAATGAACTGTATCCCAGCCAGTGCTTTAACTCTGCTGGAAGTTCTTGATAAACTTTCGATATAATCTCAGCACTGGTAAACAAGAGTGATTTCAACCATACATTTGAAGTGCACCAAAATATATACTATTGTGTGATTCCAGTGAGTGCTTTATCATCTCTTATGGGACTACATGAATAAGCTTTTTTCTCAGGTTGGTACGGGCCTAAGGCCTTCATCCATATTAGTTTGCTGTCATCTCTATTTGTATCGTGCTACTATCATGAGAAACTCCTTTATCTTTGCACATTAATGTTTTGCAACCTATGATAAATGGCAATGCTTTGAGTGTTGAGTTGAGCTAATTGGCACTGATTAAATAAACTAATACCTCTCTTTAAGCAAGACTACTATGTTGCTAACTTTACCCATTAAGATAATGAGGGTGCTTCTATTTGTTAGTGTATGTTTCATCAACTAGTCCCACTATTACGGTAATCTCACTCTCTCAATATATGTGCCAATAGGGATGCTCGATTTTGGTGGAATTGCACAAAAACTTTGGGTGTTTCATTGCCTCGACAGCTTCCATCCTTTCCTGTTAGTCGCTAATCCCCGCTTGCTTTCTTCCTTTGCTGTCAGTCGCTTGGCTTATCTCGGCTTCCAGTTAAAGGAAATAGTAATTTGATATGCTACCTCACACAGGTTGGTACTGGTATTTATCCTGATTATTGTGCCTGTCATATGTATTGGTAATTTGGTATTGTGCTACTGTTTGCTGATTTCATAAAGGAGTAATTTGGAGCCTGAACTCGAAGGCAAATCATTACATCGGGTGATTTCAGTAGAACTGCACAAAATGATCAGATGGACAGGTACTTATGCTGCTGCTATGTACTCCAAAGTTCACTCAGACAAGCATCGATGTTGACAAGAAGTGCATATATTCATTCGAGTATCAACCGGCGTCAACCAATTGTCAAACTCCAAGTATTACGAGAGTGAACGCCAAAAATATTGCTTGGTGCATAGCCCAGAAAAATGCAATCCAGTCTTTGGTCCCAACTTGTGCCTTTTGGTTATCGGCACATATGGTAGCGAACTATATGGCATGGAGTCTAAAGATTCCAGACAAGTTGGTTGACGCGTATATTCATCTGGCACTTAATCAGTCTGCATGCCAAGGATGCTCCATTTCAGTTGAACTGCATAAAAAATTTGGGTGGTTCATTTTCTCAACCGCCTCCTTACTCGTCTGCAATGTAGAATTTTTGCGAGATACAAGACCAAGATGAGCCAGTAAACTAGTTGGGTGAAAGTAGTGGCCAAGTTGCTCAAACCTCCCTCGGCACGAGGCCACTATTTGAGGATAAACCTACAAGCAATGTTCAGATTATCTGTGCTGCCTCTTAGGTACTCGAAAGTTTACTCGTACAAGAACTAATTTAAGCAAGAAGTACCTCGGATTGAACACCATTTACCAGTCTGTACCCTAGGTAATTAATGTTCGTCCATGGATCATATTGGCTGTGATATCAATCATTTGGATGCATAAACATACTGAACATGTGTATATCTGAATCTTTTTGTGAATTATGTATGAATATTGTCGCGTGATCTATCATTCATTTGGATGCATAGATATGCCGAGCTTGTGTATATATGAATCTTTTGAGTTGCTGATAGTGAATGTTGGCTATGAATATGAATGTGTCCTGTGAACCTGAGTTTGATATGAATGTTTACCTTTTCTGTTGTATTTGTGTGTGAACTTGTTAGTGTGCCTACTGTGAGGTATAAAACGCAGGTCTCTTATAAAAGCAATGCGGTGTCCAATTTATGTTTTCCCTTCTAACCACATTATATATATATATATATATATTTATATTATTACTATTATCGTATATTTTATAGAGACTTATATATATATTATAAAAACATCCCACATGTTATTAACTTATAAAAGTAAATGTTTAATGGAAGTTGGCAAGGAAAATCCTGGTTGTTTTTGACTCACAGGCAAGGAAAATCCTAGTGATTGTGTACAAAAGCTTGCGAAGATTTTAAGGACCAATTTAATAATAACACGCTCATTTTTATTTTGAGCAATAACTCACTAATTTCTTAATTATATATATATATATATATAATGTGCCTCTCTGGTTTATTCTTTGATATTACTTGCTCCTTCTAACATAACATTATATATATAACGAGCCCACCTAATACGTGTATTTCAAGGAAGTGCAAATGGGCTAGGATTTCTTAGAAAATATAAATGGGCCTGTTTGACACGAAATTATTCGTTCACCCAGCCCAGCAAATGGACTGTACATTCTAGAAAGCATGGGTAAAATATATGCCACATTTTTGCAGGCTGACATGTGGGCCAATAGGTCGAAGCCTAGACAGGGCGTTGTCAACTTGGTCAACAAATGATTGTGTCATCCACAGCCATTGGATTTATATCCAATGAACGACATGGACCTTCAATCTCTCGTCTTCTTCCTCTAGTGTCGCCGGGACCGCCTGGTCCGGCCTCCGGCGGCTAGCGGCTTTGCTTAGCGCGGATCGCTGCGAAGCGCTACCCCACTGCCGGCCAGGCTACCCCTCCACCCCTCGACACCTCCTATTATTCTCCACAGACTACCGCCCCACGTCGCAACAGAACTAGTTATAACCCTTTTCCTCCTCTCAATCTGCGACTCCACTGCCGCATTTTCCCATCTCTGAGTCGTTCCCGTCCGGGGCCTCGCCGTCGTCCACCGCCTCGCTATGTTTGGTGTGGCGTGGTCAACAAACGAGAGTCATCAAACATGGACTGTACGTGGAGAGCCTGACGGCTGGGACCCACGAGGTCCATGGTCGCAAGCAAGGAAAGTTCCTCCTTATTAAGCTGAAAAAAATGTTTCCTGCACCTGACAGCTGGGACCCACCAGCTGTATCTTCGCACGGAAGGAAGTGCCTCCTTGTTTTGCGAAAAAATTATTCATCCCGTTGATAGCTAGGACCCATCAGATTTGGTGACTGACTTGTGGGCCTACTAAGCGGACATGTACGCACGGCTTTGTCAACTTAATCAACAAATGATTCTAGCAGCTGGACCGTTGGATGTTAATCCAACAGCCGTGCTCCTTCTTCAACCTCTGTTCTTGCTCCTGTCTCCCGTGGGCGGCACCGCGGCTGTGCTACCGCGCACCCGAACCAGTGAAGTTTCCCACTCCTCTCCATCCGCGACTCCACTGCCCCATCTTCCCCATCTCTGGGTCGTTCCAGTCTGGGTGCGCTCGGCACAGTGTGGTCAATGTGGTCAACACCGAGAGTCATCAGAAGATGACTGTACGTGAGAGGCTGATAGTGGGGACGCACCACGCCCATGGACTCATGCATGCAACGGAACGCGGCGAGGTCAACATGGTCAAGGAACGACTTCCATCGGAAGTATACTGTACGTGGAGAGTCTCAGCTGGGTCCACGGCCGCAGCAAGTAAGTGCCTCCTTACTATGCGGAAAATAATGATTCCTCCAACTGACAGCAGGGACCCACTGGATGGGCCACCGTATTTTGCGAAAAAAACGTTTGCCCCCTGACTGCTGGGACCCACCTGATGGGCCACCGTATTTCGCAAAAAAACATTCCCCCCACTGTCAGCTCAGACCCACCGGAAGTGCCTCCTTATTACGCAGAAAAAAATGAATACTTCCCCGGCTAGCTGGGACCCACCTTGGTGGGAGGCTGACTTGTGGGCCTACTAAGTTGACGGGGACGAAGGGCTTTGTCAACTTAGTCAATATGAACGATTCTAGATCCAGTGACCGTACGATGTCCATCCAACGACTGTAGTGCTTTTTCAAGCATATAATATAGCATATAAAAACAAGGAAAAAAAAGAAACTGGCACTGGGTTCTAGGTTAATAGGTTAGTCTCAAAAATCATATAAAATAGCATATAAATGCATATAAGACATCCTAGATGGATAATATAATAGCATGGAACAATAAGAAATTATAGATACGTTCGAGACGTATCAAGCATCCCCAAGCTTAATTCCTGCTTGTCCTCGAGTAGGTAAATGATAAAAACAGAATTTTTGATGTGGAATGCTACCTCACATATTTTTCAATGTAATTTTATTTATTGTGGCATGAATGTTCAGATCCGAAATATTCAATACAAAAGTTTAATATTGAGATAAAAATAATAATATTTCAAGCAAACTAACCAAGCAATTATGTCTTATCAAATTAACATAGCCGAAGAACGCTCATCCCTACAAAATCATATAGTTTGTCCATGCTTCATTTTCATCACACAAAATGCTCCCGTCATGTACAACCCCGATGACAAGCCAAGCAATTGTTTCATACTTAGCCTTTTCAAACTTTTTCAACTTTCACGCAAATATGAGCGCGAGCCATGGACATAGCACTATAGGTGGAATAGAAAGGTGGTTGTGGAGAATACAAAAAGGAGGAAGATAGTCTCACATCAACTAGGCGTATCAATGGGCTATGGAGGTGCCCATCAATAGATATCAATGTGAGTGAGTAGGGATTGCCATGCAACGAATGCACTAGAGCTATAAGTGTATAAAGGATCAACAAAAGAAACTAAGTGGGTGTGCATCCAACTTGCTTGCTCATGAAGACCTAGGGCAATTTGAGGAAGCCCATCATTGGAATATACAAGCCAAGTTCTATAATGAAAAATTCCCACTAGTATATGAAAGTGACAACATAAGAGACTCTCTATCATGAAGATCATGGTGCTACTTTGAAGCACAAGTGTGGAAAAAGGATAGTAACATTGCCCCTTCTCTCTTTTTCTCTCATTTATTTATTTATTTTTGTTTGGGCCTTCTCTCCTTTTTTTATGGCCTCTTTTTTTCGTCCGGAGTCTTATCCCGACTTGTGGGGGAATCATAGTCTCCATCATCCTTTCCTCACATAGGACAATGCTCTAATAATGAAGATCATCACACTTTTATTTACTTACAATTCAAGAATTACAACTCGATACTTAGAACAAAATATGACTCTATGTGAATGCCTCCGGTGGTGTACCGGGATGTGCAATGAATCAAGAGTGACATGTATAAAAAATTTATGGATGGTGGCCATGCCACAAATACGATGTCAACTACATCATCATGCAAAGCAATATGACTATGATGAAGCGTGTCATAATAAACGGAACGGTGGAAAGTTGCATGGCAATATATCTCGGAATGGCTATGGAAATGCAATAATAGGTAGGTATGGTGGCTGTTTCGAGGAAGGTAAATGATGGGTTTATGGTACCTGTAACACCCCGGTAGTCAAGCTACAGTGATCTTCTGTAACGCCCCGAGACCGATGTGCCAGGTGTCTTCCAGTTATTTGCTGTTGTTGCCTTGTCATTGCTTGCGTGTCATGCATTGCATATCATGTCATCATGTGCATTTCATTTGCATACATGTTCGTCTCACTAGTAGAAAAAGGGTCAAACGTGAAGCACATTAGTGCCCGTTTGTATTTGAGCCGGTACTAATGGTACCATTAGTGCCAGATCGAACGGATTTGCATTAATGCCGGTTCGTGTTGAACCTTTAGTACCGGTTCGTGCCACGAACCGGTACTAAAGGGGTGGTGGCAGGCTAGCATCAGACCGAGGCCCCACGATCACCTTTAGTACCGGTTCGTGTCACAAACCGGTACTAAAGGGCTAACCTTTAGTACCGGTTCGTGCCATGAACCGGTACTAAAGGGGTCTGACCTATAGTACTGGTTGGAGACACAAACCGGCACTATAGGGCAATTTTCCAACTTTAAAAAATCATAACTAAATCATCCTAATTCAGAAAAATACATATAATATATCAAAATTTGCAGAACAAAAAGATTCACCTGGTTGCTGTTGTGACCTTTTGGTGCACTGCACAAAACTCTTCTTAAAAGAAGTGACTTTTGTGCTATTTAACTGGAATGTCAGAATGGAACAGTTGGTTCATTTTGGTGGAACTGCACAAAGGGAGATCTGTGTTCCAATCTTCATCATCCATATTTGCGCCATGACCTTCCTTTAGGTATGAATGATATTTAATGCATGTGTTCATCTCTATTTTCCGACTGCCATGAGAAAATAATGTTGTTTTTACTAGTACACTTGTACTCCCTCATGGACAAAACCAATTCTGAATTAGAAGGCCAATCATGTACTTGGTTTCACCAACTGGTGAGGAGAAAGAGAAACAGAGCATGAAGAGGAGGAAGAAGAAGAATAAACAGTGCCAAGGCGATCTTGCTGAAGCTAGAGGCCTCAGTCGAGGCCATTCAAGGGCTCCGGCAACGACTACCTTACATGTGAGATGATCCTACAGGGAGCCCTTCCACTTCTGTTGTCTCACTTAATTAATTAGGAGTACTTAAGTACCACTAATTTATTACTGCCTAATTTTCCTGTTAGAGTTAAACAAATTTTAGTAGGACCCTATGCTGAATCATGTACGTGTGTATGTTTGTCTATGGAGGTGAATCATGTGGTGGAGTAGGGAGGGAATATTATTAGTGTCATGACATAATAGTGCTATTATTTTGCATGTCAATTTATTGCCATTGGCTCAATGAGGCAATGTTTTGCGTATTGTCCATCATGAATTTGATGCTACTGTTTGAGTAATATGCTAATGTCTTCCTATCCTTTCTCACTATGCTAATGAAGGTTTTACCTTATACCTACTTGTGCAAACAGGGATCATGTTGTGCCAATCATACATTTTAGTGGAACTACACAAGACAATACAATGAACTGTATCCCAGCCAGTGCTTTAAATCTGCTGGAAGTTCTTGATAATCTTTCGATATAATCTCAGCACTGGTAAACAAGAGTGATTTCAACCATACATTTGAAGTGCACAAAAATATATACTATTGTGTGATTCCAGTGAGTGCTTTATCATCTCTTATGGGACTACATGAATAAGCTTTTTTCTCAGGTTGGTACGGGCCTAAGGCCTTCATCCATATTAGTTTGCTGTCATCTCTATTTGTATCGTGCTACTATCATGAGAAACTCCTTTATCTTTGCACATTAAAGTTTTGCAACCTATGATAAATGGCAATGCTTTGAGTGTTGAGTTGAGCTATTTGGCACTGATTAAATAAACTAATTCCTCTCTTTAAGCAAGACTACTATGTTGCTAACTTTACCCATTAAGATAATGAGGGTGCTTCTATTTGTTAGTGTATGTTTCATTAACTAGTCCCACTATTACGGTAATCTCACTCTCTCAATATATGTGCCAATAGGGATGCTCGATTTTGGTGGAATTGCACAAAAACTTTGGGTGCTTCATTGCCTCGACAGCTTCCATCCTTTCCTGTCAGTCGCTAATCCCCGCTTGATTTCTTCCTTTGCTATCAGTCGCTTGGCTTATCTCGGCTTCCAGTTAAAGGAAATAGTAATTTGATATGCTACCTCACACAGGTTGGTACTGGTATTTATCCTGATTATTGTGCCTGTCATATGTATTGGTAATTTGGTATTGTGCTACTGTTTGCCGATTTCATAAAGGAGTAATTTGGAGCCTGAACTCGAAGGCAAATCATTACATCGTGTGATTTCAGTAGAACTGCACAAAATGATTAGATGGACAGGTACTTATGCTGCTGCTATGTACTCCAAAGTTCACTTAAACAAGCATCGATGTTGACAAGAAGTGCATATATTCATTCGAGTATCAACCGGCGTCAACCAATTGTCAAACTCCAAGTATTAGGAGAGTGAACGCCAAAAATATTGCTTGGTGCATAGCCCAGAAAAATGCAGTCCAGTCTTTGGTCCCAACTTGTGCCTTTTGGTTATCGGCACATATGGTAGCGAACTATATGGCATGGAGTCTAAAGATTCCAGACAAGTTGGTTGACGCGTATATTCATCTGGCACTTAATCAGTCTGCATGCCAAGGATGCTCCATTTCAGTTGAGCTGCATAAAAAATTTGGGTGGTTCATTTTCTCAACCGCCTCCTTTCTCGTCTGCAATGTAGAAATTTGGCGAGATACAAGACCAAGATGAGCCAGTAAACTAGTTGGATGAAAGTAGTGGCCAAGTTGCTCAAACCTCCCTCGGCACGAGGCCACTATTTGAGGATAAAGCTACAAGCAAAGTTCAGATTATCTGTGTTGCCTCTTATGTACTCGAAAGTTTACTCGTACAAGAACTAATTTTAGCAAGAAATACCTCGGATTGAACACCATTTACCAGTCTGTACCCTAGGTAATTAAAGTTCGTCCATGGATCATATTGGTTGTGATATCAATCATTTGGATGCATAAACATACTGAACATGTGTATATCTGAATCTTTTTGTGAATTATGTATGAATATTGTCGCGTGATCTATCAATCATTTGGATGCATAGATATGCCGAGCTTGTGTATATATGAATCTTTTGAGTTGCTGATAGTGAATGTTGGCTATGAATATGAATGTGTCCTGTGAACCTGAGTTTGATATGAATGTTTACCTTTTTTGTTGTATTTGTGTGTGAACTTGTTAGTATGCCTACTGTGAGGTATAAAACGCAGGTCTCTTATAAAAGCAATGCGGTGTACAATTTATGTTTTCCCTTCTAACCACATAATATATATATATATATATATTTATATTATTACTATTATCGTATATTTTATAGAGACTTATATATACATTATAAAAACATCCCGCATGTTATTAACTTATAAAAGTAAATGTTTAATGGAAGTTGGCAAGGAAAATCCTGGTTGTTTTTGACTCACAGGCAAGGAAAATCCTGGTGATTGTGTACAAAAGCTTGCGAAGATTTTAAGGACCAATTTAATAATAACATGCTAATTTTTATTTTGCGCAATAACTCGCTAATTTCTTAATTATATATATATAAAATGTGCCTCTCTAGTTTATTCTTTGATATTAATTGCTCCTTCTAACATAACATTATATATATAACGAGCCCACCTAATACGTGTATTTCAAGGAAGTGCAAATGGGCTAGGATTTCTTAGAAAATATAAATGGGCTTGATTGACACGAAATTATTCGTTCACCCAGCCCAGCAAATGGACTGTACATTCTAGAAAGCATGGGTAAAATATATGCCACATTTTTGCAGGCTGACATGTGGGCCAATAGGTCGAAGGCTAGACAGGGCGTTGTCAACTTGGTCAACAAATGATTGTGTCATCCACAGCCATTGGATTTATATCCAATGAACGGCATGCACCTTCAATCTCTCGTCTTCTTCCTCCAGTGTCGCCGGGACCGCCTGGTTCGGCCTCCAGCGGCTAGCGGCTTTGCTTAGCACGGCTATCAATCATTTTGATGCATAAACAAACTGAACATGTGTATATCTGTAACGCCCCGAGACCGATGTGCCAGGTGTCTTCCAGTTATTTGTTGTTGTTGCCTTGTCATTGCTTGCGTGTCATGCATTGCATATCATGTCATCATGTGCATTTCATTTGCATACATGTTCGTCTCACTAGGAGAAAAAGGGTCAAACGTGAAGCACATTAGTGCCGGTTTGTATTTGAGCCGGTACTAATGGTACCATTAGTGCCGGTTCGAACGGATTTGCATTAATGCCGGTTCGTGTTGAACCTTTAGTATCGGTTCGTGCCACGAACCGGTACTAAAGGGGTGGTGGCAGGCTGGCGTCAGACCGAGGCCCCACGATCACCTTTAGTACCGGTTCGTGTCACAAACCGGTACTAAAGGGCTAACCTTTAGTACCGGTTCGTGCCATGAACCGGTACTAAAGGGGTCTAACCTATAGTACTGGTTGGAGACACAAACCGGCACTATAGGGCAATTTTCAAACTTGAAAAAATCATAACTAAATCATCCTAATTCAGAAAAATACATATAACATATCAAAATTTGCAGAACAAAAAGATTCACCTGGTTGCTGTTGTGACCTTTTGGTGCACTGCACAAAACTCTTCTTAAAAGAAGTGACTTTTGTGCTGTTTAACTGGAATGTCAGAATGGAACAATTGGTTCATTTTGGTGGAACTGCGCAAAGGGAGATCTGTGTTCCAATCTTCATCATCCATATTTGCGCCATAACCTTCCTTTAGGTATGAATGATATTTAATGCATGTGTTCATCTCTATTTTCCAACTGCCATGAGAAAATAATGTTGTTTTTACTAGTACACTTGTACTCCCTCACGGACAAAACCAATTCTGAATTAGAATGCCAATCATGTACTTGGTTTCACCAACTGGTGAGGAGAAAGAGAAACAGAGCATGAAGAGGAGGAAGAAGAAGAATAAACAGTGCCAAGGCGATCTTGCTGAAGCCAGAGGCCTCAGTCGAGGCCATTCAAGGGCTCCGGCAACGACTACCTTACATGTGAGATGATCCTACAGGGAGCCCTTCCACTTCTGTTGTCTCACTTAATTAATTAGGAGTACTTAAGTTCCACTAATTTATTACTGCCTAATTTTCCTGTTAGAGTTAAACAAATCTTTAGTAGGACCCTATGCTGAATCATGTACGTGTGTATGTTTGTCTATGGAGGTGAATCATGTGGTGGAGTAGGGAGGGAATATTATTAGTGTCATGACATAATAGTGCTATTATTTTGCATGTCAATTTATTGCCATTGGTTCAATGAGGCAATGTTTTGTGTATTGTCCATCATGAATTTGATGCTACTATTTGAGTAATATGCTAATGTCTTCCTATCCTTTCTCACTAAGCTAATGAAGGTTTTACCTTGTTCCTACTTGTGCAAACAGGTATCATGTTGTGCCAATCACACATTTTAGTGGAACTACACAGGACAATACAATGAACTGTATCCCAGCCAGTGCTTTAACTCTGCTGGAAGTTCTTGATAATCTTTCGATATAATCTCAGCACTGGTAAACAAGAGTGATTGCAACCATACATTTGAAGTGAGCAAAAATATATTCTATTGTGTGACTCCAGTGAGTGCTTTATCATCTCTTTTGGGACTACATGAATAAGCTTTTTTCTCAGGTTGGTACGGGCCTAAGGCCTTCATCCATATTAGTTTGCTGTCATCTCTATTTGTATCGTGCTACTATCATGAGAAACTCCTTTATCTTTGCACATTAAAGTTTTGCAACCTATGATAAATGGCAATGCTTTGAGTGTTGAGTTGAGCTATTTGGCACTGATTAAATAAACTAATACCTCTCTTTAAGCAAGACTACTATGTTGCTAACTTTACCCATTAAGATAATGAGGGTGCTTCTATTTGTTAGTGTATGTTTCATCAACTAGTCCCACTATTACGGTAATCTCACTCTCTCAATATATGTGCCAATAGGGATGCTCGATTTTGGTGGAATTGCACAAAAACTTTGGGTGCTTCATTGCCTCGACAGCTTCCATCCTTTCCTGTCAGTCGCTAATCCCCGCTTGCTTTCTTCCTTTGCTGTCAGTCGCTTGGCTTATCTCGGCTTCCAGTTAAAGGAAATAGTAATTTGATATGCTGCCTCACACAGGTTGGTGCTGGTATTTATCCTGATTATTGTGCCTGTCATATGTATTGGTAATTTGGTATTGTGCTACTGTTTGCCGATTTCATAAAGGAGTAATTTGGAGCCTGAACTCGAAGGCAAGTCATTACATCGGGTGATTTCAGTAGAACTGCACAAAATGATCAGATGGACAGGTACTTATCCTGCTGCTATGTACTCCAAAGTTCACTCAGACAAGCATCGATGTTGACAAGAAGTGCATATATTCATTCGAGTATCAACCGGCGTCAACCAATTGTCAAATTCCCAGTATTAGGAGAGTGAACGCCAAAAATATTGCTTGGTGCATAGCCCAGAAAAATGCAGTCCAGTCTTTGGCCCCAACTTGTGCCTTTTGGTTATCGGCACATATGGTAGCGAACTATATGGCATGGAGTCTAAAGATTCCAGACAAGTTGGTTGACGCGTATATTCATCTGGCACTTAATCAGTCTGCATGCCAAGGATGCTCCATTTCAGTTGAACTGCATAAAAAATTTCGGTGGTTCATTTTCTCAACCGCCTCCTTTCTCGTCTGCAATGTAGAATTTTGGCGAGATACAAGACCAAGATGAGCCAGTAAATTAGTTGGATGAAAGTAGTGGCCAAGTTGCTCAAACCTCCCTCGGCACGAGGCCACTATTTGAGGATAAACCTACAAGCAATGTTCAGATTATCTGTGCTGCCTCTTATGTACTCAAAAGTTTACTCGTACAAGAACTAATTTAAGCAAGAAGTACCTCGGATTGAACACCATTTACCAGTCTGTACCCTAGGTAATTAAAGTTCGTCCATGGATCATATTGGCTGTGATATCAATCATTTGGATGCATAAACATATTGAACATGTGTATATCTGAATCTTTTTGTGAATTATGTATGAATATTGTCGCGTGATCTATCAATCATTTGGATGCATAGATATGCCGAGCTTGTGTATATATGAATCTTTTGAGTTGCTGATAGTGAATGTTGGCTATGAATATGAATGTGTCCTGTGAAACTGAGTTTGATATGAATGTTTACCTTTTCTGTTGTATTTGTTTGTGAACTTGTTAGTATGCCTACTGTGAGGTATAAAACGCAGGTCTCTTATAAAAGCAATGCGGTGTCCAATTTATGTTTTCCCTTCTAACCACATTATATATATATTTATATTATTACTATTATCGTATATTTTATAGAGACTTATATATATATTATAAAAACATCCCACATGTTATTAACTTATAAAACTAAATGTTTAATGGAAGTTGGCAAGGAAAATCCTGGTTGTTTTTGACTCACAGGCAAGGAAAATCCTAGTGATTGTGTACAAAAGCTTGCGAAGATTTTAAGGACCAATTTAATAATAACATGCTCATTTTTATTTTGAGCAATAACTCGCTAATTTCTTAATTATATATATATATATAATGTGCCTCTCTGGTTTATTCTTTGATATTAATTGCTCCTTCTAACATAACATTATATATATAATGAGCCCACCTAATACGTGTATTTCAAGGAAGTGCAAATGGGCTAGGATTTCTTAGAAAATATAAATGGGCCTGATTGACACGAAATTATTCGTTCACCCAGCCCAGCAAATGGACTGTACATACTAGAAAGCATGGGTAAAATATATGCCACATTTTTGCAGGCTGACATGTGGGCTAATAGGTCGAAGCCTAGACAGGGCGTTGTCAACTTGGTCAACAAATGTTTGTGTCATCCACAGCCATTGGATTTATATCCAATGAACGGCATGCACCTTCAATCTCTCGTCTTCTTCCTCCAGTGTCGCCGGGACCGCCTGGTTCGGCCTCCGGCGGCTAGCGGCTTTGCTTAGCACGGCTATCAATCATTTTGATGCATAAACATACTGAACATGTGTATATCTGTAACGCCCCGAGACCGATGTGCCAGGTGTCTTCCAGTTATTTGTTGTTGTTGCCTTGTCATTGCTTGCGTGTCATGCATTGCATATCATGTCATCATGTGCATTTCATTTGCATACATGTTCGTCTCACTAGTAGAAAAAGGGTCAAACGTGAAGCACATTAGTGCCGGTTTGTATTTGAGCCGGTACTAATGGTACCATTAGTGCCGGTTCGAACGGATTTGCATTAATGCCGGTTCGTGTTGAACCTTTAGTACCGGTTCGTGCCACGAACCGGTACTAAAGGGGTGGTGGCAGGCTGGCGTCAGACCGAGGCCCCACGATCACCTTTAGTACCGGTTCGTGTCACAAACCGGTACTAAAGGGCTAACCTTTAGTACCGGTTCGTGCCATGAACCGGTACTAAAGGGGTCTGACCTATAGTACTGGTTGGAGACACAAACCGGCACTATAGGGCAATTTTCAAACTTGAAAAAATCATAACTAAATCATCCTAATTCAGAAAAATACATATAACATATCAAAATTTGCAGAACAAAAAGATTCACCTGGTTGCTGTTGTGACCTTTTGGTGCACTGCATAAAACTCTTCTTAAAAGAAGTGACTTTTGTGCTGTTTAACTGGAATGTCAGAATGGAACAGTTGGTTCATTTTGGTGGAACTGCACAAAGGGAGATCTGTGTTCCAATCTTCATCATCCATATTTGCGCCATAACCTTCCTTTAGGTATGAATGATATTTAATGCATGTGTTCATCTCTATTTTCCAACTGCCATGAGAAAATAATGTTGTTTTTACTAGTACACTTGTACTCCCTCACGGACAAAACCAATTCTGAATTAGAAGGCCAATCATGTACTTGGTTTCACCAACTGGTGAGGAGAAAGAGAAACAGAGCATGAAGAGGAGGAAGAAGAAGAATAAACAGTGCCAAGGCGATCTTGCTGAAGCCAGAGGCCTCAGTCGAGGCCATTCAAGGGCTCCGGCAACGACTACCTTACATGTGAGATGATCCTACAAGGAGCCCTTCCACTTCTGTTGTCTCACTTAATTAATTAGGAGTACTTAAGTACCACTAATTTATTACTGCCTAATTTTCCTGTTAGAGTTAAACAAATCTTTAGTAGGACCCTATGCTGAATCATGTACGTGTGTATGTTTGTCTATGGAGGTGAATCATGTGGTGGAGTAGGGAGGGAATATTATTAGTGTCATGACATAATAGTGCTATTATTTTGCATGTCAATTTATTGCCATTGGTTCAATGAGGCAATGTTTTGCGTATTGTCCATCATGAATTTGATGCTACTATTTGAGTAATATGCTAATGTCTTCCTATCCTTTCTCACTAAGCTAATGAAGATTTTACCTTGTTCCTACTTGTGCAAACAGGGATCATGTTGTGCCAATCATACATTTTAGTGGAACTACACAAGACAATACAATGAACTGTATCCCAGCCACTGCTTTAACTCTGCTGGAAGTTCTTGATAATCTTTCGATATAATCTCAGCACTGGTAAACAAGAGTGACTTCAACCATACATTTGAAGTGCACAAAAATATATACTATTGTGTGATTCCAGTGAGTGCTTTATCATCTCTTATGGGACTACATGAATAAGCTTTTTTCTCAGGTTGGTACGGGCCTAAGGCCTTCATCCATATTAGTTTGCTGTCATCTCTATTTGTATCGTGCTACTATCATGAGAAACTCCTTTATCTTTGCACATTAAAGTTTTGCAACCTATGATAAATGGCAATGCTTTGAGTGTTGAGTTGAGCTAATTGGCACTGATTAAATAAACTAATACCTCTCTTTAAGCAAGACTACTATGTTGCTAACTTTACCCATTAAGATAATGAGGGTGCTTCTATTTGTTAGTGTATGTTTCATCAACTAGTCCCACTAGTATGGTAATCTCACTCTCTCAATATATGTGCCAATTGGGATGCTCGATTTTGGTGGAATTGCAAAAACTTTGGGTGCTTCATTGCCTCGACAGCTTCCATCCTTTCCTGTCAGTCGCTAATCCCCGCTTGCTTTCTTCCTTTGCTGTCAGTCGCTTGGCTTATCTCGGCTTCCAGTTAAAGGAAATAGTAATTTGATATGCTACCTCACACAGGTTGGTACTGGTATTTATCCTGAATATTGTGCCTGTCATATGTATTGGTAATTTGGTATTGTGCTACTGTTTGCCGATTTCATAAAGGAGTAATTTGGAGCCTGAACTCGAAGGCAAATCATTACATCGGGTGATTTCAGTAGAACTGCACAAAATGATCAGATGGACAGGTACTTATGCTGCTGCTATGTACTCCAAAGTTCACTCAGACAAGCATCGATGTTGGCAAGAAGTGCATATATTCATTCGAGTATCAACCGGCGTCAACCAATTGTCAAACTCCAAGTATTAGGAGAGTGATGTCGGTGTACTAGAGTAGGGGTACCCTAGTACCCCGAACTTGTGCACGGGCAGTTGCAGCACCCCGCGGCAAGGCTTGCCGGGTGACCGCCAAGACCCCACGTGGTTCCCTTGAAGACCATTCAAGAACAAAGTACTCAAACCAAGGCCCCGGCAAGAGGAGCTTGCTGGGAAGGCCAACCAAGGCCCCGGCAAGAGGAGCTTGCCGGGAAGGCCAACCCAGGCCCCGGCAAGAGGATCTTGCCGGGAAGAGACAAGACCCCGGCAAGAGGAGCTTGCCGGGAAGGCCACTCAAGGCATACCAAGAAAGCTTGCCGCGATGCGCCCTGCGTCCCGGCAAGGCCCGGTGAGCAACAAGCTCCCAAACACGACAAGACGACGACCGCGGCAAGGAGCTTGCCGCGGGAAACCCCCACTTCGTGCCCGCGCTCCAGCACACCTGCTAACGTGTCGCTCTAGGACTCTCCCAAGCACACGTGGTAGGAGGCCGTGCAGCTAGGGGTACGCTGTGGCAAGTGGAGATGAAGAGGAGGCCATCATGGCGAACGGTGGCGCTCCTAACGGTCACTTTTTGCACTATTTAGGCAACTCAGACGGGCATTAAATGACCTTGTCCCCTGCCGTCAGAGTTAGGTAGGGTGCACTGTGTCCACAGTAGCGGTAGCTGCACCTACCGCATCCTTTTCCATTTTTACCCTTCTAGTCTACGTTGCCACCTGTCGGTGACCCCTTGAAAGTATAAAAGGAGGCCCAAGCGCAATGTAGAAGGGGTTCGGCTCATTCGAAACACCAGAAACACTCCCACGCTCAGTCTGATAGCGTCTATCGCTCCTAAGCAAGGATTCAATATACACAAACAAGCAGCAGTAGGGTTTTACGCATCCGTGCGGCCCGAAGCTGGGTAAAACCGCTCGTGTGTCCCGCCTCGATCCGCTCTTTGTGCGATCTCCGCCCCCCTCCGAACCGAAAGGGGCTCCGTCCCCATAGGTGTTGGTGGATCAGCTTCCCCGACATTTCTGGCGCGCCAGGTAGGGAGCGTCGAGATTGTGCGAACCCGATCTGGCATGCACGCGAGCTAAATCTTCATCGTCTTCATCGACATGCCACCGAAGAAGAAGGATTCGGAGGCAGCTGTTCCATCTGCATCACTTTCACCGCCTCCGGAGCAAACGGGTGGTGGAGTAGACGCTGGCGGAAGAATGGGCGTCGACGAGGGAGCCCTCAGTGCGGCCAAGTCCAAGGAAAAGACGGCACCGACCTCGGCGTCCATGCGCACACCGCGCCCCTCTCAGGAGGTGCGGGACCAGCAGCGTCATGGCGTTCGTAGCGCCATACGTCCGCTGGGCCCAGATCAAGCTGGTGGTTCTCGTGGCGCTCAAGACCAACATGCACGTCAACATGCTGGCTCGAGCGAAGTACGGTCGCCTGGACGGGGCACTGCTCCTTCTAACGTGGTTAGGAGTCCGAGCACGCCCCACTCCTCGCAACGTTCACCTCCGCCGCCCACCACTCCAGCAGAAGCCTTGGCGCGAGCTCAACTGCTCCTAGACTATCCTCCGATGGAGGACAAGACCGACGAATGGAGGGCCACTATCCAGAGCCTCATCGGCTTCGCCAACGGCGACACTGCCCGGCAACCAAGCACCTCGCTGCCGCGGCAGGACAGTCGGACGCGAGCCGATGGCAACAAGACCGGGGGAGGTGCGACTTCCATGCACTCTCCACTACGAAGGCCAAAATCACCGACTCGCCGGGTCCACCCCGACAGCGGCTCCACCGCGTCGTCGGACCCACGAGCTCATCACGACCAGCGCCATCTTCTCCATGAACGATAACAAGAAGACGCTCGAACCCGCATCGAGCGCCGAAGAGAAGCGCGACGTCAATCCGACAAGCGCGCTGGGCCTTCTGTTGACATGCATGCGCTAGGGGAACCAGGCGATCTGCCGTACACGGTAGGTTGTCCTGCGTTCACCCGTGAGCTGCGGCAAGTTCAGTGGCCAGCACAAAGAACTTCAAACCAGACGTACCAGAGAAGTACGACGGCAAGACGCATCCGTCGGAGTTCCTCAGCATCTACACCATTGCGGTGCAGGCTGCCGGAGGACGAGATGACAAGATCCTTGCCAACTACTTCCCGCTGGTGCTCAAGCCCAATGTCAGATCCTGGCTCATGCACCTGTCGGACAACTCCATATCCTCCTGGGCTGATCTGTGCCATCAGTTTGTCGGCGCCTTTACAGGCGGCCACAAGCCACATGGCCAAGAGAGCGATCTTCATCTGCTCGCCCAGAAGGAAGGAGAGCCACTGCGCAAGTACATTCAGAGATTCAGCCGTGTACAGCACAACATCCCAGACGTCCACCCCGCCGCAATCATCTGCGTGTTCCATCAGAACGTGCGGAACCGAAGGATGAGGGAGGAGATGGCGATGTGTAAGATCAGAGACGTCAGCGAGCTTTACGCCCTGGCCGACAAGTGTGCACGCGCTGAAGAGGGGAGGAGGCTCCCCGGAGAGAGTACAGGAGCAGGAGGATCCGACAGTGAGGATGCCACCCCGACGAGGAAAGGCCGGCGGCGGAACAACAGAAGGAAAAAGGGCAAGGAAGTGCTAGCTGTCGAGCAGTCCGGCAACGGAGGTGGCGCCAAGGAAGCTAAAGCTGGTGGCTCCGACAAGGAGGCCCAGCCTGTGGCGGCCGCCGACAAGCAGGACAACTCCGGCAAGCAGTATTGCAAGATTCACTGCACGAAGGGTCACGATCTCCAGAATTGCAAGAAAGTCGAACAGCTTGTTGAGCAACAGAAAGCTGAGTACGAACGGCGCGACAAGGAGAACGCCCAGGAAGGAACTGGTGGATCCGGCAAGAAACGTCCCGGCCGAGGAGGACGCCGCGGCAAGGCCAAGCAGCGGCAAGGAGATAGGCCTCCCCGTGGCCGTGACAAGGATGAAGATAGCGACGATGATGAAGACGTGGATGATGATGAGGCCGATGAGCAGGAATTTCAGAAAGCTACAGAGGTCCTGTGCGTCGACGGTGGTGCTTCTCTGCATACTTCGCACCGCCAACTCAAGCAGTGGATGTGGGAAGGGAATGCAGCAGAGCCATCCATAGAGTCACGCAAGCCTCTGAAATGGTCCAGCACGCCTATCATCTTCGACATTAAGGATCATCCTGATCGTGTAACTGCGGTCGGGTGCTTGCCGATGTTGGTTTCACCAACTATCTGCAACCTCAAGGTCACGAAGATGCTAGTTGACTGCGGGGCCGGCTTGAATCTGATCTCCTCTGCGGTCCTTCAGAAACTCCAGATCCCTGATAGCGAGCTCGAAGAGACCGGCACATTCCAAGGAATCAACCCGGGAAGGAGCAAGCCGAAGGGGAAGATCATGCTGCCGGTCACATTTGGTAGCGAGCTGAATTTCAGAACTAAGAGGGTCACATTTGACGTTGCCGATTTTCCATTGCCCTACAATGGGATCCTTGGCCGTCGAGCGCTCGCCAAGTTTATGGCAGCCTCTCACTATGCATACAACGTGCTCAAGATGCCAGGCCCGATAAGTGTCATCTCTATCCCCGGCGACAAGAAGGATGCCCTTATCTGCGCCGACAAGATCTACCGGGAAGCAGCAGCCGCAGCTGATCACAACACACTTGCCGCTGAAGCTCCCGGGGGGAAAAATAAGACCAAGTCCGGCAAGCGCACCTCTTCGGAGTGCTGCGCTACCGCGACCAAGTCCGGCAAGAGCTCTGATGCCCACTCCGGCAAGCGCACCTCTTCAGAGTGCTGCGCTACCGTCGAGGACGCACCATCGAGCTCCACCGGCAAGTGCAAGAAGACGGTGGCAGCTCCACCTGAGACCAAGAAGGTGTCCGCCAAGGAGGACGGCACTGGTGGTACCTTCACCATCAGCGCCACTCTTGACCCCAAATAGGAAAGCGCGCTCGTTGCTTTCCTGCGGGCAAATGTCGACGTGTTTGCATGGCAACCGTCTGATATCCCCGGTGTTCCCAGGAAAGTGATTGAGCACCACCTTGCCGTCTGTCCTCATGCGCGGCCCGTCAAGCAGAGAGTCAGGAAGCAAGCAGTGGAGCGCCAAGAGTTCATTGCAGAAGAGATCAGGAAATTGGAAGCAGCAGGCCTTGTCAGAGGAGTGCTCCATCCCACGTGGTTGGCCAATCATGTAGTCGTGCGCAAGGCGAACGGGAAATGGAGGCTTTGTATAGACTTCACTGATGTCAATAAAGCTTCTCCCAAAGATCCATTTCCCTTGCCGTGCATTGACCAGATTGTTGACTCCACAGCTGGATGTGATTTGCTTTCATTTCTTGATGCATATTCAGGATACCATCAAATCTTCATGGCAGAAGAGGATGAGGAAAAACCGCATTTATCACCCCCTGCGGCACATACTGTTTTGTACGGATGCCCTTTGGGTTGAAGAATGCTGGTTCAACATTTGCAAGGGTAGTCCATGTCGCTTTTGAGCCACAGATATACAGAAATGTGGAAGCCTACACGGATGACATAGTGGTCAAGAGCAAGAACAGGGCGACCCTGATCCAAGATTTAGACGAGACATTTGCAAATCTGCGCAAGATCAACCTCAAGCTTAACCCCGAGAAGTGCGTGTTTGGAGTCCCTTCTGGCAGGCTTCTCGGGTTCTTCGTGTCTCAGCGGGGAATTGAAGCCAACCCCGACAAGACCAAGGCCATCGAGTAGATTGAAGCACCGAAATGCGTCAAGGATGTGCGAAGGCTTGCCGGTTGCGTGGCTGCTCTCAGCAGGTTTATCTCTAAGTCTGCTGAGCGCGCCCTGCCATTTTTCAAAATATTGAAAAAGGCAGGTCCAATGAAATGGACTCCGGAAGCGGAGGATGCGCTGCAGGACTTGAAGAGGTACCTGTCCTCCACTCCAATACTTGTCGCACCTAAGCCACAAGAGAAGTTGCTGCTGTACCTAGCGGCAACCAATCAAGTGGTTAGTGCTGCGTTAGTGGCGGAGAGGGAGGCAGATGATGAGCCAGCAACCATGGCAGTTCCATCCAGCGACAAGCAGGGGGCTTCGCCGACAAGCTTTGGTCCGGCAAGCTCTTGTCCCGACAAAGTTGAGTCTGCGCAGGCATGCAAGGAGGTGCAGAAGAAGATGGTGCAGCGCCCAGTTTACTTTGTCAGCTCCCTTCTCCAGGGGGCTAGGTCGAGGTACTCTGGTGTGCAAAAATTGCTTTTCGGCCTTCCATGGCCTCGAGAAAGCTGCGCCATTACTTCCAAGCACATGAGATCACAGTCGTCACTCGCTTTCCGCTGAAAAGGATACTGCAAAATCCAGAAACAACAGGCAGGATTGTCGAGTGGGCGCTGGAACTGTCAAGCTTTGGCCTCAAGTTTGAGAGCACTGCAACGATCCAAAGCAGGGCATTGGCAGAATTCATAGCAGAGTGGACGCCAACCCCAGACGAAGAAATTCCAGAGACGAGCATCCCTGTCAAAGAGGCAAGCAAAGAGTGGCTGATGTACTTTGATGGTGCCTTCTCGCTACAAGGCGCCGGTGCTGGCGTGCTGGTTATCGCACCCACCGGAGAGCACCTCAAGTACGTAGTCCAGATGCACTTTCCCAAGGAGCAAGCAACGAGCAATACTGCAGAGTATGAGGGTTTGCTTGCCGGCCTCAGAATCGCAGCCGACCTTGGGATCAAGAAACTCATTGTAAGGGGTGACTCGCAGCTTGTCGTCCGCCAAGTGAACAAGAACTACCAGAGTCCATTGATGGAAGCTTATGTTGATGAAGTGAGAAAGCTAGAAGCACACTTTGACGGCCTGCAAATGGAACACGTTCCACGAGCTCAGAACGATATTGCTGATGGCCTGTCAAAGTGCGCTGCACTAAAGTTGCCTGTGGAACCAGGGATCTTTGTGCTCAAACTGACTCAACCATCCGTGACACCATCAACTGGACAGAATAAGAAGAGGAAGTTGGTTTCTGGTGACTACTTTCCGGCAGAGCTCCCCAAAGTCGCCGCCAAGAAGGTCCCTAAGATCGACGCCAAAAGTGCTGAGGAGCAGTCTGCTCCGGCGAACCTCTTCGTTTGTTCCGTTGAAGCAGACGCTCCCGACAAGTTTTGCTCCGGCAAGCTTGCCGGGGAATATCACGCTCCGGCCGAACCGCAGGTTCTTGCCGTAGAAGCGGATGTTCCTACAGCAACAGATATGCCTTTAGTCCTTGTTGTCGAGCCACAAGCTCCAGCATGGGCGCAGCAGATTGTCCGTTTCCTTCAGACAGGAGAGCTTCCCGAAGAGCAAGAAGAAGCTGAAAGAGTAGCCCGGCAGTCAAGTGTGTACAAGTTTGTCGACAACACACTGTACAGAATAAGACTCAACGGTGTGAAATTGAAGTGTATTCGCCAGGAAGATGGACAACAGCTGTTGGCAGAGATACATGGAGGCATATGTGGTCACCACATTGGCGCAAGAGCACTTGCCGGCAAAGCTTTCCGACAAGGTTTCTTCTGGCCGACAGCCCTCCAGGATGCAACTGCACAAGTAACCAAGTGTGAAGCGTGCCAGTTCCATTCCAAACAGATACACCAGCCAGCTCAAGCTCTCCAGACGATCCCTTTATCTTGGCCATTTTCGGTCTGGGGGCTCGACATCCTCGGCCCCTTGCCCCGAGCTGTCGGGGGCTTTGAGTTCTTGTACGTTGCAATCGACAAGTTCACAAAGTGGCCGGAAGTGGAACCAGTGAGGAAGGTGACAGCATAGTCAGCAGTCAAGTTGTTCAGGTCGATTGTTTGCCATTTCGGGATCCCTAACAGGATCATCACCGACAACGACACGCAATTTACAAGCCACACCTTCATGCAGTACGTCCAAGACCTTGGCGCCAAGGTCTGCTTCGCTTCTGTTGCTCACCCGAGAAGCAACGCTCAAGCGGAGAGGGCAAATGCTGAAGTGCTGCGAGGCCTCAAGACCAGAACTTTCGACAGGCTGCACAAGTGCGGAAGAAACTGGATCGAGGAGCTGCCGGTGGTTCATTGGTCGATCAGGACGACGCCAAATCGAGCCACTGGCCAGACACCCTTCGCTCTAGTCTACGGAGCGGAGGTAGTTCTCCCCACGGAACTCGTATACGGGTCACCTCGAGTGCTCGCTTATGATGAGCTTGAGCAAGAGCAGCTGCGCCAAGATGACGCACTACTCCTTGAGGAAGACCGTCTTCAGGCTGCTGTGCGAGCCACTCGCTACCAGCAAGCTTTGTGTCGCTACCATAGCCGCAAAGTTAAGGCCAGAAGCTTCGAGGAAGGCGACCTTGTTCTTCGGCGTGTTCAGTCCGCCAAGAATTCCAACAAGTTGACGCCGAAGTGGGAAGGCCCTTATCGGGTGAAACGAGTCACTAGGCCCGACGCTGTCCGCCTTGAGACCAAAGATGGCATTCCGGTGAGCAACTCCTAGAACATTGAACATCTTCGTAAGTTTTACCCGTAGGGCGCGGTTGCCGGAAGCTTTTCCGGCAACCACCTTTTGTACAAGTCTTGCCGCTGTTGCATGTAATCCTTTGTACAAAGCCGGGCGCAGACCCCATGCACCAGTAAAGTTCGTGTGCCCCGCACATCTTGTCAGTATTATTTTATGCTATAATCCTTTTTCACATATGTTATCTGACACCTTGTGCAGCACCAGAGCCCGGTAAGCAATAACGAGCCCAAGGCTCCATATCATTACTTTATTTCTCTGTTTCTTTCTCAAAAGATGGAAGGTTCCCTCGCCCACAAGGTTT
>NC_041392.1:74718436-74781751 GCF_002162155.2 Triticum dicoccoides
TTCAAGAAAGTTTCTCCTTGCCGGGAAGCAGACGACAGAAAAGCTAAGTTGCTAAAGCTTGAGCAATCAGTTTTTTAAGTTTTTGAGTTATTTTCCTTGAACGACCGTGCTTTGTATGGAAAACCTGTGCGCGGAGGAACCAACTCGTAGCTAGTTGCGCCTTTACTTTGTTTCGAGTCCGCTCAACAACTTAAGTGAGCTGCTAGCGCCCTTACTTTGCTTCGAGTCCGCTCAGCAACTTAAGTGAGCCGCTAGCGCCCTTACTTTGTTTCGAGTCCGCTCAACAACTTAAGTGAGCTGCAACTAGTTGCGACAAGGTTGCTTGTCGGTAGCGACCCCGCCAGCAGGCTGCTGAAGTTCCACACTCGGCGCTCGCGGCAAGGGTGCCTGCGCCGGCAAGTTTCCCTAGAAAGCGTAGGGCAGAACCATACAAAGCCAAGAGTCGAGTAAAGGAAGTAACACAGCAATCATTCCTAAGATAGAGGTATATTACAAAAATAACTTGTCGCGCCTCTAATAAAGTGTTCCCATGACATGACTGGCAGCGACAAGAAAAGAAGAAAACGGACGTCCTAATCTACGGGACCGCCGTCAACCCTTTTGACCTCGTTCACCCTGTCCACAATGGGTGCGACGAGGGCCTTAAGTGCGTCAAGATCAGCGTCCACCGGCAACCTCTTGAGGACATTGGTGAGGTTGAGGCCCGGATTGTAGAAGGCCACCTTCACCAGCACCTTCTCCAGAACTCCGGCACAAATCGAGCGTGACTCGTCGGCCAACTGCTTTGGGATCCGTTCCCGGAGTTGCTGGAGCGCCGCCGCCACGCCTTTGAAGAACAGAGTGAGCTTGGCGCTGGGTTGGAGGTTCTCGTCGGAGGAGTACCCGAAGCCTTCCACCCCCAATTGCACCAGCTCCTCTTCGATGACTGCAGCAATGTTCACGAGGCCCTCCGTCTAGAGCTCCACGGTATCTCTGAGAATATTCTGGGTTTCGGCGGCCCTCGCTAGCAGCGCCTCGTTGGCCTTGATGTCCTTCTTCAAGTCTGCCTCCCGTTTCTTGGCGCTGTCCAACGTCTCCGTCAAGGTGGCCAGCTTCAGCGTCAGATCTGCATTGGAATCCTTGGCGGCGCTCAGTTCCTTGCCCCTCTCGGCGAGTCGGCCCTGCAGCTCACCGTGGGCAAGGTTGTCCTTCTCGCGCTCTAGCTTGAGCGCGGCAAGCTCTTCGCCACCAATCTTAAGATCAACTTCTAGCTGCGCCACCTTTGCCTCCAATTCTTTCTTGGCGGCCTCGGCAGCCGCAGCCGCATCCTTTGCCTCTTGGAGTGTCCCACGAAGTGCCCGTTCGCGTGCGGCAAGCTCCTCTTCGTGGCTGTCGAGGTTCACTTTCCGCTGAGTCAGCTCGCCTTCTCGCGCGTACAGCTTCTCGCCGGTGAGCCGCTGCTGCTCTTCAGCCTCAGCCTTCTCAAGGAGGAAGGCCTTTCGCTCCTCAGCAAGCTGCTCCCGCTCCTCCGCCAAGGCCCGGAGAGTTTCTTGGCGAAGACCCCGGAGCTCCTCCGCACGCTTCTCTATGTCCACTCTCGCCCTCGTGACAAGCGCTTCCCGGGACTCCAACTTGACTTGGCGGGCGCGGTAGAGCGCCAGCAGCCTCCGTAGCAGCCGCTCCTCCTTAGGCTCGCCGCTGCTGCTTCCCGGCGCGTCGACAATCGACAACCCGGTGGAGGCAAGCACCTCCCCACCCAAAGCTTCTCCTTCCACCGGCGCCCTGGAGCTCGGCGCCCAGGGGAGCTTGATGAAGATGCTGGGGCGTAGCCCAGAAAAATGCAGTCCAGTCTTTGGTCCCAACTTGTGCCTTTTGGTTATCGGCACATATGGTAGCGAACTATATGGCATGGAGTCTAAAGATTCCAGACAAGTTGGTTGACGCGTATATTCATCTAGCACTTAATCAGTCTGCATGCCAAGGATGCTCCATTTCAGTTGAACTGCATAAAAAATTTGGGTGGTTCATTTTCTCAACCGCCTCCTTTCTCGTCTGCAATGTAGAAATTTGGCGAGATACAAGACCAAGATGAGCCAGTAAACTAGTTGGATGAAAGTAGTGGCCAAGTTGCTCAAACCTCCCTCGGCACGAGGCCACTATTTGAGGATAAACCTATAAGCAAAGTTCAGATTATCTGTGCTGCCTCTTATGTACTCGAAAGTTTACTCGTACAAGAACTAATTTTAGCAAGAAGTACCTCGGATTGAACACCATTTACCAGTCTGTACCCTAGGTAATTAAAGTTTGTCCATGGATCATATTGGCTGTGATATCAATCATTTGGATGCATTTACATACTGAACATGTGTATATCTGAATCTTTTTGTGAATTATGTATGAATATTGTCGCGTGATCTATCAATCATTTGGATGCATAGATATGCCGAGCTTGTGTATATATGAATCTTTTGAGTTGCTGATAGTGAATGTTGGCTATGAATATGAATGTGTCCCGTGAACCTGAGTTTGATATGAATGTTTACCTTTTCTGTTGTATTTGTGTGTGAACTTGTTAGTATGCCTACTGTGAGGTATAAAACGCAGGTCTCTTATAAAAGCAATGCGGTGTCCAATTTATGTTTTCCCTTCTAACCACATTATATATATATATATATATTTATATTATTACTATTATCGTATATTTTATAGAGACTTATATATACATTATAAAAACATCCCACATGTTATTAACTTATAAAAGTAAATGTTTAATGGAAGTTGGCAAGGAAAATCCTGGTTGTTTTTGACTCACAGGCAAGGAAAATCCTGGTGATTGTGCACAAAACCTTGCGAAGATTTTAAGGACCAATTTAATAATAACACGCTCATTTTTATTTTGAGAAATAACTCGCTAATTTCTTAATTATATATATATAACGTGCCTCTCTGATTTATTCTTTGATATTAATTGCCCCTTCTAACATAACATTATATATATAATGAGCCCACCTAATACGTGTATTTCAAGGAAGTGCAAATGGGCTAGGATTTCTTAGGAAATATAAATGGGCCTGATTGACACGAAATTATTCGTTCACCCAGCCCAGCAAATGGACTGTACATTCTAGAAAGCATGGGTAAAATATATGCCACATTTTTGCAGGCTGACATGTGGGCCAATAGGTCGAAGCCTAGACAGGGCGTTGTCAACTTGGTCAACAAATGATTGTGTCATCCACAGCCATTGGATTTATATCCAATGAACGGCATGCACCTTCAATCTCTCGTCTTCTTCCTCCAATGTCGCCGGGACCGCCTGGTCCGGCCTCCGGCGGCTAGCGGCTTTGCTTAGCACGGATATCAATCATTTGGATGCATAAACATAATGAACATGTGTATATCTGTAATGCCCCGAGACCAATGTGCCAGGTGTCTTCCAGTTATTTGCTGTTGTTGCCTTGTCATTGCTTGCGTGTCATGAATTGCATATCATGTCATCATGTGCATTTCATTTGCATACATGTTCGTCTCACTAGTAGAAAAAGGGTCAAACGTGAAGCACATTAGTGCCGGTTTGTATTTGAGGCGGTACTAATGGTACCATTAGTGCCGGTTCGAACGGATTTGCATTAATGCCGGTTCGTGTTGAACCTTTAGTACCGGTTCGTGCCACAAACCGGTACTAAAGGGGTGGTGGCAGGCTGGCGTCAGACCGAGGCCCCACGATCACCTTTAGTACGGGTTCGTGTCACAAACCGGTACTAAAGGGCTAACCTTTAGTACCGGTTCGTGCCATGAACCGGTACTAAAGGGGTCTGACCTATAGTACTGGTTGGAGACACAAACCAGCAGTATAGGGCAATTTTCAAACTTGAAAAAATCATAACTAAATCATCCTAATTCAGAAAAATACATATAATATATCAAAATTTGCAGAACAAAAAGATTCACCTGGTTGCTGTTGTGACCTTTTGGTGCACTGCACAAAACTCTTCTTAAAAGAAGTGACTTTTGTGCTCTTTAACTGGAATGTCAGAATGGAATAGTTGGTTCATTTTGGTGGAACTGCACAAAGGGAGATCTGTGTTCCAATCTTCATCATCCATATTTGCGCCATAACCTTCCTTTAGGTATGAATGATATTTAATGCATGTGTTCATCTCTATTTTCCGACTGCCATGAGAAAATAATGTTGTTTTTACTAGTACACTTGTACTCCCTCACGGACAAAACCAATTCTGAATTAGAAGGCCAATCATGTACTTGGTTTCACCAACTTGTGAGGAGAAAGAGAAACAGAGCATGAAGAGGAGGAAGAAGAAGAATAAACAGTGCCAAGGCGATCTTGCTGAAGCCAGAGGCCTCAGTCGAGGCCATTCAAGGGCTCCGGCAACGACTACCTTACATGTGAGATGATCCTACAGGGAGCCCTTCCACTTCTGTTGTCTCACTTAATTAATTAGGAGTACTTGAGTACCACTAATTTATTACTGCCTAATTTTCCTGTTAGAGTTAAACAAATCTTTAGTAGGACCCTATGCTGAATCATGTACATGTCTATGTTTGTCTATGGAGGTGAATCATGTGGTGGAGTAGGGAGGGAATATTATTAGTGTCATGACATAATAGTGCTATTATTTTGCATGTCAATTTATTGCCATTGGTTCAATGAGGCAATGTTTTGCGTATTGTCCATCATGAATTTGATGCTACTGTTTGAGTAATATGCTAATGTCTTCCTATCCTTTCTCACTAAGCTAATGAAGGTTTTACCTTGTTCCTACTTGTGCAAATAGGGATCATGTTGTGCCAATCATACATTTTAGTGGAACTACACAAGACAATACAATGAACTGTATCCCAGCCAGTGCTTTAACTCTGCTGGAAGTTCTTGATAATCTTTCGATATAATCTCAGCACTGGTAAACAAGAGTGATTTCAACCATACATTTGAAGTGCACCAAAATATATACTATTGTGTGATTCCAGTGAGTGCTTTATCATCTCTTATGGGACTACATGAATAAGCTTTTTTCTCAGGTTGGTACGGGCCTAAGGCCTTCATCCATATTAGTTTGGTGTCATCTCTATTTGTATCGTGCTACTATCATGAGAAACTCCTTTATCTTTGCACATTAAAGTTTTGCAACCTATGATAAATGGCAATGCTTTGAGTGTTGAGTTGAGCTAATTGGCACTGATTAAATAAACTAATACCTCTCTTTAAGCAAGACTACTATGTTGCTAACTTTACCCATTAAGATAATGAGGGTGCTTCTATTTGTTAGTGTATGTTTCATCAACTAGTCCCACTAGTACGGTAATATCACTCTCTCAATATATGTGCCAATAGGGATGCTCGATTAGGGTGGAATTGCACAAAAACTTTGGGTGCTTCATTGCCTCAACAGCTTCCATCCTTTCCTGTCAGTCGCTAATCCCCGCTTGCTTTCTTCCTTTGCTGTCAGTCGCTTGGCTTATCTCGGCTTCAAGTTAAAGGAAATAGTAATTTGATATGCTACCTCACACAGGTTGGTACTGGTATTTATCCTGATTATTGTGCCTCTCATATGTATTGGTAATTTCGTATTGTGCTACTGTTTGCCGATTTCATAAAGGAGTAATTTGGAGCCTGAACTCGAAGGTAAATCATTACATCGGGTGATTTCAGTAGAACTGCACAAAATGATCAGATGGACAGGTACTTATGCTGCTGCTATGTACTCCAAAGTTCACTCAGACAAGCATCGATGTTCACAAGAAGTGCATATATTCATTCGAGTATCAACCGGCGTCAACCAATTGTCAAACTCCAAGTATTAGGAGAGTGAACGCCAAAAATATTGCTTGGTGCATAGCCCAGAAAAATGCAGTCCAGTCTTTGTCTCCAACTTGTGCCTTTTGGTTATCGGCACATATGGTAGAGAACTATATGGCATGGAGTCTAAAGATTCCAGACAAGTTGGTTGACGCGTATATTCATCTGGCACTTAATCAGTCTGCATGCCAAGGATGCTCCATTTCAGTTGAACTGCATAAAAAATTTGGGTGGTTCATTTTCTCAACCGCCTCCTTTCGCGTCTGCAATGTAGAATTTTGGCGAGATACAAGACCAAGATGAGCCAGTAAACTAGTTGGATGAAAGTAGTGGCCAAGTTGCTCAAACCTCCCTCGGCACGAGGCCATTATTTGAGGATAAACCTACAAGCAAAGTTCAGATTATCTGTGGTGCCTCTTATGTACTCGAAAGTTTACTCGTACAAGAACTAATTTTAGCAAGAAGTACCTCGGATTGAACACCATTTACCAGTCTGTACCCTAGGTAATTAAAGTTCGTCCATGGATCATATTGGCTGTGATATCAATCATTTGGATGCATAAACATACTGAACATGTGTATATCTGAATCTTTTTGTGAATTATGTATGAATATTGTCACGTGATCTATCAATCATTTGGATGCATAGATATGCCGAGCTTGTGTATATATGAATCTTTTGAGTTGCTGATAGTGAATGTTGGCTATGAATATGAATGTGTCCTGTGAACCTGAGTTTGATATGAATGTTTACCTTTTCTGTTGTATTTGTGTGTGAACTTGTTAGTATGCCTACTGTGAGGTATAAAACGCAGGTCTCTTATAAAAGCAATGCGGTGTCCAATTTATGTTTTCCCTTCTAACCACATTATATATATATATTTATATTATTACTATTATCGTATATTTTATAGAGACTTATATATACATTATAAAAACATCCCACATGTTATTAACTTATAAAAGTAAATGTTTAATGGAAGTTGGCAAGGAAAATCCTGGTTGTTTTTGACTCACAGGCAAGGAAAATCCTGGTGATTGTGTACAAAAGCTTGCGAAGATTTTATGGACCAATTTAATAATAACACGCTCATTTTTATTTTGAACAATAACTCGCTAATTTCTTAATTATATATATATAAAATGTGCCTCACTGGTTTATTCTTTGATATTAATTGCTCCTTCTAACATAACATTATATATATACGAGCAGGGAAGAAAACATCTATCGATAGCCTGTCCTACGGTAACGGACACTTGGAGTTGTATCCCGATCGATACAAGTAGAACTGGATACTTGAGGTGATAACTAGATAGTATGGCTCTGGGATTGCTTTCTCGCAGGGAGTCGAGAAAGGATCTCTATCCGAGGTTGATAACACTACTACTACTACTTTACATTATGTTGATCTACACTCTTCTGTATGCTGCAAGATGCTTGAGGTGCTTGAAAATGCTAGTCTTTGATAGGCTAGGTTTTCCCCTTCTCTTCTGGCATTCTGCAGTTTAGTCCACAGATACAACCCATTTCCTTGGATACAGATGCATACTTAGTTTAGGTCTGATGTAAGTCTTGCGAGTACTTTGTGTTAGATTTCGGGTTCCGGCAGACCCTTGAGGTTCGAACACTGGGGTGCGCACGGAGATCTCTCCCCTACCGATCTACGTCCAATTTCCTCGCGTGATCTAAACTGGAAATAACGAACAACACAAGGGACACAAGGTTTATACTGGTTCAGGCCACCGTTGTGGTGTAATACCCTACTCAAGTGTGTGGTGTGGTGGATTGCCTCAGGGGCTGATGGTGAACAGTACAAGGGAAGAACAGCCTCGCGAGAGGTGTTCTTGAGCTGGTGCGATGAACTGCTTGGGTGAGTTCAGTCGCCTCTCTCTCTCTCTCTGCTAGGGTTCTATCAGATCTCTAGCCCTCTGGTGTGTTGATCTCTCCGGGGTCTCTCTACTTTGTGGTGGCTAGCTCTATTTATAGAGGCCCTGGGCCTCTCCCCAAATAATGAGCGGGAAGGGCGCCAACAATTGGCCATTTTGAAGGGGAACATATAGTACAAGTTATCCTGACCAAAGGTGGTCTTCAGCTGCCAAAAGTACTGGTGATGATGCCGTCTTGGGCTCCACGGTGACCTCCGTCCTGCCGCTCTGCTGGTCTTGGTCTCGTTGCACCGGAATGGCAACCTTTGCCCGGTGCCTTGGCCTGTGCTTGCCCCCTTTGCACCAAAGGGGAAACAAGGACACTGCACAGGCCGGCGCCCGCCTGGTCTCGATCATCATGGCTTGCATCACGGGCTCCTCGTGAGGTACCCCTGCCTTGATCTCTCCGCCTCCTCACAAGCCTGCCCGACAAGGCTGCCTCTGAGGAAGCTTCCTGTCATCCGCCCCGCGAGGATTGGCCCCTCGCGAGGGTCTTGAGCTTGAGCTGATGAAGATGGGTCGCGCTGGGCCCCCAGTTGAGCCACGCCGCATGCCGCGGGCAGGCAAGTCTGGGGACCCCCGTTCCCAGAACGCTGATAGTAGCCCCCGGGCCCAAGGCGCGCCCGGGCTTGGCCTAGCAGGGAAGCGACGGGGCAAGCACGAAGCGCCGCGGGCCCTAACAGCCTACGGCCTTGGGCGCCGCGTGGCGATTGATTGGACGTGGGCGTCTGTGCTTCCCACGACGCTTCAGCAACTTTCCATCTGACAAAAGAGGTGCCCAGGCCAGGCTTACTTGCTTTGTTCTTGTTCGCCTCGCCCCAGATCCCCTTTCTCGCTTTCCTCCTTCTTGCTTCCGAAATACTCCAGATCTGTCTCAATCCTTCTCGCCCGGCACGCCATGGCGCCTCACAAGTCCCCGACCGAGGCCTGGTACTCGCTAGCCCTGGATTCCCCGAACTTGCCAGAGAAGAACCTCGCCCTCACGCGCCTGATGACGGTGGCGCAGGGCAGCAAGGGGGTGACTGTGCTCAAGGCCGGCTCCGACCAGCCTAAAAGCAGGGGGAGCACCTTCTATCCGCTTTTTGCGAGTGCCATCGTCTCCGGTCTGGTGCCTCCTTTCTCCGAGTTCTTCTTTGCTGTTCTCCGCCAGTACAACTTGCAGGCTCTGCATGTCCACCCCAACTCTGTTCTCCTCCTGGCGATTTTTGCTTACTACTGTCAAGCTTATGTCGGGGTAAAGCCCTCGGTGGATTTGTTGCGCCACTATTTTTCCCTCCGGGTTTCTGGTGGCCATGTCTCCGCATGTGCGA
The DNA here is from genome assembly GCF_002162155.2 of Triticum dicoccoides. Lineage (NCBI taxonomy): Eukaryota > Viridiplantae > Streptophyta > Magnoliopsida > Poales > Poaceae > Triticum > Triticum dicoccoides. Next base: position 74,727,470 of record NC_041392.1, read on the forward strand.
GCTTCATCGCGTACTCCAATTCCAATGCTATCTCGAAGCCTGGGAAGAGAATCGAAGGCTTCCAGAGCAAGTGGGTCATGGTGGACGTCGGGCGCCTCCACCCCCGTCTGGTGTTGCCTACGGGGCAATCCAAGGCTGTCGACGTGTGGTCCCGCATGGAGCTCGCCGACCCCCGTGCAAGGGCGGTTGCTGAAGAGGATGAACGCGGACCTGAGGCCGAGCAACTTGGGGACGACGAAGCTGACTGGAGCCACGCTCCTGAGGGAGTTCTTGGAGCACCGGGTGGCTCCACTCCAGGAGCACTCGCTCCCGTTGTGGAGGCTTGGGGAAGTGGACGCCGCCTTGCGTTTAAGCTCTGAGGCCCTGACCGATGAGAATCTAGTTGCGGCCCTCCATTCCTTGGTTGGGGGAGACGTGGCGAAGCCGGTGGGTGCCCCCGTCCCCCTGTTCCTTCGTGACGACTGGGAGCAGGTGGTGAACGCCATGCCCACCTTTAATGGCGATGGGCTGGTGCCCGTGGAAGCTCCCGAGGGTCTTGCGGCGCTGGCGATGGTGAACGTGTCCTCCGGTAGCTCCAGCGGGAGTTTGGAGGAAGAAGATGCGGAGGAAGAAGAGTCTGACTTTGAGGCGACTGGCGAGGAGTCGGGGCAGTCCTTCCCTCGGCTCAGGTCTCGGGCCCTCTACTCCATGCCGGATGACGACGATGCCAGCGCCAAGCAAGGAGGGGAGGACTCTCCCTTGGTCACAAGGAAGGGCAGGTCGGGGCTGGTTCCCCCAGGGTCCGCTCTAATCCCTGGGCGGTCTGAGGCCAGCCCCAACCTTCCCGACATGGCTTCTGCTTCCGGGCCTCCCGAGGCTGATCCCAGCAACAGGCTCTTGGGCTTCAAATTCGGCCGGAGGTTGCTTGGGTCCGCGAGCGACAACCAGTAAGTGCTTGATTACTGCTTTGCTTGGTTTCTGCCGCCGAGGCTTGACGTCCATATTCTTTTGTTAGACCGGCGCCTACGGTGAAGAGGTTGAAAGGGGCTTCTGCGGCCCTGCTTGGGGTGAGTCCACCTGCCGAGATGGCGCCTTCGCCCACTAAGGGGAAAGACAACGCGGCTCACGCTTCCCCTGCCCGGTCGTCCTCGTGAGGCTAACTGGGACGCTTCGGCAAGGAGTCAACTGTGCTCGATGCTGTAGCCGGGGCAGCCAAGGCCCAGGGGGTTCCTTCCTACCAAATCGTGATCACGCTGCCATCCTCTTCGCCCTCTCCGCCAGTTCCCGCTCCTTCTGTCCCATCTGCCGTCATCTTCGACCAGGTCGCCAGCGAGCTGAGCCAGCTGCGGGAGGATCTTCTGAGCATGGACCCTAGCCTAGTGGTCGGGCGCCTAGAGCTAGCTTCTGGCTGGGCCCGTTCCGCTGCCTCCGTCCGAGCAGCGCCGAGCCAGGCCGTGGCAGCCTCCGATGGGGAGAAGCATGCCGCCAGCCAAGCCAAGGCCGCTCGCGATGCTGCCCTGGGCGACGCTGAGGCTGCCAAGGCTCGCTGCAAGGAGCTGGAGGTCGAGCAGCAAGGCCTGCGCGACGAGCTCGCCAAGGAGGTCCATGGCCGCCAGGAGAAAGAGAAGGAGATGAAGGCTCGGGAGGCTGCCGTCAAGGACCGGGACATCGAGCTTGATGACCGCCATGGCCGATTGGAGACGCTGGAGCGGTCGCTGCAGGCGGAGAGGACCGAGCTGGACGCTAAGGCTAAGGTCCTGGCAGAGGATAGGGTGGCCTTCGCGAAGATGGAGAAGAGGGCTCGTGCCGCGCTGAATATGCTTTACAAGAGCGGCTTGGAGGAGCCATTGGCCGGCGTGGAGGACGGCCCCGCCAAGCTACTTCCCTTCTTGATACGTGCACTTGAAGATGTTGTAGACGACCTTGGCCCCACGGCCGAGGCTGAGGCGCGCACCTTGTCTTCGGCGGCGCTGACGCATGTCCTCAGCCACGTCTACCTGCGCGACCCCAACGTCGACCTTGACAGCCTGCTGGAGCCCATGAGCCGCGACCTTGCCGCCGCTGCCGCTGAGGCCGTGAAAGGTCGAGTCGAAGTTTTGCTGGGGAGGTTCCGCGCCTTTAGCATCTTTCCCGGGTGCGGTGCTGCCAGCTCCGCGGCCCCAGGAGGCGGCGCCACTGGAGAGTGATCCCTTCGCGGCTTCTGTCCTGCTTTTATTCCTGCAACATGCACCATGCCTCGCGGAGGCGTTTAAACTTGTGTTTGGCGTCGTGAAACAATCTATGGCTTGTAATATTTGCTTTGAATTTCCTGAAATTTGCATTTTTCTCCCCTACTTGCTCGTGCTCTACGTCGGCAGGGCCCGGCCCTACGCATACCTCACCCAGCTTTAGCCCGACCGGAAACCAGGATGGGACTAAGGATTGAGGGGCTACGTGGCAAGTTAGGATCCTGAGTTGCGATGCTCAGGAGTCCCCCTTGACGCACAAGCAGCAAGTAGGAAAGGGGGGAACAAGGAGTGGATTGATCGTTCTGCGTCGGCAGGGCCCGGCCCCGCGCATACCTTACCCAGCGTTAGCCCCGACCGGAAACCAGGACGGGACTAAGGAGTGAGGGGCTACGGGGCAAGTTGGGCTCCTGAGTCGCGATGCTCAGGAGTCCCCCTTGACGTTCAAACGGGTTTCTGTACCTTGGCTCCGCTCGAGGAGGGGCGCGTGACGACCAGGTCCGAGGGACCTGGCTAGGTGGCGTGCGCTCGGGCAAGACCAGGGCATAGCCCCCGTGTCCAACCCCCTCGCGTGGTGCTCCCGAGGGGAGGCGTTGCGATGGTGCCGGACACTGAGCTCTGGGCTCCCTGAGGTTGGTACGGTCGTAGGCCGCCCTCAGTTGTTTATCACCAGCGCGGAGCATAGCGCTTCCGTATGTGTACGGGCATAGCCGCTCCTTGGTAGTGTCATCAGCCAGCGTGGAGCATGGTGCTTCCACTAGTACGTGGGAGGGGGCTCCCCTCCGGGAGGAGCCCGCGGGGCATGTACAGCCCCGCCCTGACACGTGGCCGGCACGGTAGGGCTAGGAGAGGTGTATCTGGGCACTCGTGAGCCAGCGCGGGATTCACGAGGCCCTACCTCGAGGCGGGTTGCACCTGGCTCTGGGCCTTTATCAATGGTGTGTTCCTGCAGGGTGGTTAGAATGCAAATGCTCTACATCCTCAGGTCCCGGCCCTTGAGCTAGCTCAGTCGCCGCTGGTATGATAGGCCGCGATGCTGTGGGTCAAGGCCAGGGGGTGAGGGCTGGAGAGCTAGTAGGAGCCCATGAGTCGCGATGCTCAGGTACCCCCGTTTTAACGTGCAAATGCCGCTGGGCCAGGCCCGAGCAGCTCGGGGATGATGCAGCCCGAGGGGCGCCCCCAACAAGGTAAGTAAAGAGCATAAGCAAAACAGATACATGCGGCAGGGACGGACCCATGTGGCCTGGGAATGATGCGGCCCTGTGGGCGCTCCCAGCTAAAAATGGGACTTAGAAAGATGTCACCTGGTGCCGTTGAATATGAAGTGATGCTGAAGAAGCGGGTGATGTGCGATGAAGACGTGGATCCTCACGAGCCCCCAGGCCCAGGAGCCTCGGGAGGCTCCGGGGCACAGGTGGGTTCCCGAGGGCCATCTCCATCTCCGCCAGGACCGCACGATGCCTGACCTCCTGAGCCTCCAGAATGCTCCTCGGCAGGTGCTGATGAGCAGCGACCGCGTTCGGCAGGCCAAAAGGCATGCGAACGTAGCTATGAGGTGGACCCTCGCAACGCCCCACGTGTGAAGGCCAGAGGTACTCCTGAGACGCGGCTCAGTTGAGCCCTGGCACGTCAATGAAGATGCGCAACCCACCATCCTTGCTTGACGTGGGGCTACGGCGGGTAAGCGGCGGCTGCCGCGCATGACTGTCGACTCCTGTAGCTCCTGGGTGTTGCTTGGGATGAACTCCTGAGGGTTTGGTCTTCCTTGCCTTGTACCTTCATGAGGGAAACGTGCCTGGAAGCACCCCTCCAAGTGGTGCCCGAGCGCCTCCCTCGCGACCTCGGCAAGGTCGGTGGCTCTCCAAGAAAGAGCCCCCGAGCCCTGCCTGAGGAGGGCGCCGGGCGCGCCTTCCTATGCGAGAGAGGGTGGCGCTCCTTGATTGGGCGCAGATCCTGACGCAACACCTCCGGTGGCGCCTGCCTCCTTATGGCTTGTGTCAGGCGAAACCTTCTTCTTCTTAAGGGTCACCTCGGGAAGCCTTCCGTTCCTATGGCCCGGGCATTCGATTGCTGCGGCTTGGAACGCACGCTCAAGTGAACACACTGCGTCCCTTTCTTCACAGGGTACAGTGATGACTCCACCGCTTCCTGGCATCTTGAGGACATTGTACCCATGGTGAGTCACTGCCATGAACTTGGCCAGGGCTAGGTACCCGAGAATGGCGTTGTATGGCAGACGGATGTGGGCGACGTCGAAGTCGATGAGCTCCATGCGGTAGTTGTTGCGCTGCCCGAAGGTGACTGGAAGGCGAACCTGCCCTATCGGAACAGTGGAACCATCAGTGACTCCTGAGAATGGCTTGGTTGGCTGAAGCTGATCGTACGACACTTGGAGATTGTCGAACGTCTCCACGGACAGGACGTTGAGTCCTGCTGCACCGTCAATGAGGGTCCTGGTGACATGTACATTGCTGATCATTGGGGAGCAAAGCATCGGGAGGACTCCGGCCGTTGCCGCGCACTTGAGCTGATCCGCTGAGCTGAACGTGATAGCGCACACAGACCGCTTGAGAGGGCGCGTGGACTCAAGCTTGGGGAGGACTGCATTCACCTCGTGAGCAAACTGCTTGAAAATGCGTTCTGAGGCTGGGGCCTGCGTGCCACCCAAGATGCAAGCGATTGCGCGCGGCTCCTGGAAGCCCCCAGCCCCCTCGTCTTGATGTTGGTCTTCGTTCCTCCTTGGCGGTGGCGGCAGAGGAGGAAGGCCAGCGTTGCCATACGGGCGATCCTCACAAGGCTGATCTCTTTAGCTTCCCTCGCGAGACTGGTCCTGCCAGTGATCCTCGCGAGGTCGGTCACACCACCCTTGCCGAGGGCCACGGTCTTCCCATCGTCCGCCACCTCTTCCTCCTCGGCCATAGCCCCTGTCGTTACGCTCGGGGCGTCGGCCAACACGTCCATCTCTCACGGCCCTGAGCTCTTGACATTCATTGGTGTTGTGGGTGTGGAGGTCGTGGTACACACAGTACCAGCTGCCCTTGGATGACTCAGGCTGATCCCTGCCTCACTTGGTGTCTGGTTCCGCGGCAAGCATGGCAGCCCCCTTGCGCTTCACGTCCTTGGCCTTGGGCTTCTTCTCTTCTGGGTTGGCAGCCGGGAGTTCGAGGAGGGAAAGGCGCCCTTCCTCAGCCCTGGCGCACTTGGTCGCCAAGTTGAACAGCTCCAGGGATGTGCACAGGTCTTCATGAATTGCTAGCTCCTACTTCATCTTGATGTCACGTACGCCATTGGAGAAGGCCGAGATGATGGCTTCTTCAGTCACCTTGGGGATCTTGAGGCGAGCGTTGTTGAAGCGCTGGATGTATTTCTGCAGGGTTTCCCCTTGCTGCTGCTTGATGCGGCAGAGATCGCTCACGGCCGGGGGCCAGTCGCGAGGGCCCTGGAAGTTGGCGATGAAGCGAGTGCGCATCTCGTCCCAGGAGGAGATTGTGCCAGGAGCCAGGTTCAGGAGCCAGGTGCGGGCCCTGTCCTTGAGCGCCATGGGAAACCAGTTCGCCATGATCCTTTTGTCTCCGTTGGCGGCTTCGATGCATAGCTCGTAGAGCTGTAGGAACTCCGTGGGGTCCGTCGTGCCATCGTAGCGAGGGGGCAGGTCAGGCTTGAATTTTCCTAGCCATGCGACACCACGTAGCTCGGGGTGAGGGCGCGGCAGCCTGTCGTGGCCACCGGTGCCTTTTGCTGGTGCTGGGCTTGTTCCTGGGGATTACCGCGCGCCGCTGCTTGGAGCAGCGCGGGGTCTTGGCATGGAGGCGCAGGGACGTGATCTTGGCGCGCCGGCACTGGGAGCGCGTGAGCACCTTCTTGGGGACGAGGGATCTCTTGGCAGCTCCTTTCTTGCTGCGGAGGCGCCGGACGCGGAGGGTCTCACCCTGGGGCTGCGCGCCTTGGAGCCAGGGCGCCTTCTTGGGGAGGAGGTGGTGGAGGCGCCTCCTGATCCCCTCCTCCTGCGTGGAATGGAGCGCGAGGTAGCGAGAGGGACGGCAAGGGGGAGCCCCCTGCGGTGCTGACGAGCTTGGTGATGCGGCCGAGCCAGTCCTCGTAGAGGTCGTCGACGGGGCGGTACTGCAAGAGCTCTCTTGCCATGAGCAGCGCAGCGTGCGTGTCCGTGGGGGCGCGACGGGCGTGGGACGACGAAGCGGCTGGAGTCAGCGACGGTGTGGCGGTGCGGCCCTCCCGCCGCACCGAAGGATGCTGGGAGGAGGCCTGCTCCTCGTTCCCCGCCGGGCCGGTGGCGGCGTTGGCGGCAGGCGATGGGGAACGACGAGGACGTCTGCCGACAGGCGCCATCTGAGCGACGCGGGTGGCGAGAGCAGCCCAGCGCTCGGCGCGAGCCCGACGACCGTCAGCCATGGACACGACGGAGGATCGTACGCCAACAGCGGAAAAAATATTCCGGCGCACCCCTACCTAGCGCGTCAAATGTCGGATTTTGGGTTCCGGCAGACCCTTGAGGTTCGAACACTGGGGTGCGTGCAGAGATCTCTCCCCTACCGATGTACGTCCAATCTCCTCGCGTGATCTAAACTGGAAACAATGAACAACACAAGGGACACAAGGTTTATACTGGTTTGGGCCACCGTTGTGGTGTAATACCCTACTCCAGTGTGTGGTGTGGTGGATTGCCTCAGGGGCTGATGATGAATAGTACAAGGGAAGAATAGCCTCGTGAGAGGTGTTCTTGAGCTGGTGCGATGAACTGCTTCGGTGAGTTGAGTCGCCCATCTCTCTCTCTGCTAGGGTCTATCAGATCTCTAGCCCTCTGGGTGTGTTGATCTCTCTGGGGTCTCTCTACTTTGTGGTGGCTAGCTCTATTTATAGAGGCCCTGGGCCTCTCCCCAAATAATGAGCGGGAAGGGCGCCAACAATTGGCCATTTTGAAGGGGAACATATAGTACAAGCTATCCTGGCCAAAGGTGGTCTTTGGCTGCCAAAAGTACTGGTGGTGATGCCGTCTTGGGCTCCACGGTGACTGCCGTCCTGCCGCTCTGCTGGTCTTGGTCTCCAGAATGGCAACCTTTACCCAGTGCCTTGGCCTGTGCTTGCCCCCTTTGCACCAAAGGGGAAACAAGGACACTGCGCAGGCCGGCGCCCGCTTGGCACTCTACTGGTCTCGATCGTCATGGCTTGCGTCACGGGCTCCTCGTGAGGTACCCCTGCCTTGATCTCTCCGCCTCCTCGCAAGCCTGCCCGACGAGGCTGCCTCTGAGGAAGCTTCCTGTCGTCCGCCCCGCGAGGCTTGGTCCCTCGCGAGGGTCTTGAGCTTGAGCTGATGAAGATGGGCCGCGCTGGGCCCCCACTTCAGCCATGCCGTAGGCCGCAGGCAGGCAAGTCTGGGGACCCTCGTTCCCAGAACGCCAACACTTTGGATGAGTACTCACAGTTGCTATGCTACCTCTTTTTCCCCCATACCCGATTATTGCGACCCGATGACGGATCCCAGGAGACAGACGACACCATTGATGACTACTATTACCCCGAGGGTGCCTACTACTACGTTATGGCCGCTGACGACCTGGAGTAGTCAGGAGGCTCCCAGGCTGGAGGCCTTGCCTTTCCGATCGTTGTTGCTTTTGTGCTAGCCTTCTTAAGGTAGACTTGTTTAACTTATGTCTTTACTCAGATAATGTTGCTTCCGCTGACTCTTGTGCATTCGAGCTTATGTATTCGAGCCCTCGAGGCCCCTGGCTTGTAATATAAAGCTTGTATTATTTTAATTTGTGTCTAGAGTTGTGTTGTGATATCTTCCCGCGAGTCCTTGATCTTGATCATACACATTTGCGTGTATGATTAGTGTACGATTGAATCGAGGGTGTCACAAGTTGGTATCAGAGCCGACTACCTGTAGGTAGCCCCCTTCCAACTCCTTGGCCGAAGTTGAGTCTAGTCATTGCAAAACTTTTACTAACATGGTTGTGTGGCTTACGAGCCCACATCGCCATTGGGTGGTATTAGGATCTTTTATTCCTCGTCTATACTCTGGGACTCTGATCTCTCTTATATTCGGGTTAAATGATTTTGCAAAAAAAACTAACTTTTGGTTCTTGAAAATACTTTCTCCTGGAGAGCCCCTCACTCCAGATGATCAATTTTTGCACCAGAACATTCCGAAGAGACTCTCTGAAGTTCTCTCGAGACTATGTGCCCATTGCTTTTGCAATTTCTTACCACCGAAATATCCCTATGGATAAATACATGCACCTGTCGTTCTTACTTCTATTCCCAGTTGATCTTGTTATTACAAGATACCCCGAAATTCTCTCTATTGTTCCGAGAATACTTTGTGCCACTACCTTACAGATATTTTTGGCATGAATACCCCTACAAATAATTCGTGACACTGGTCGAGGATTTGTTCATTCCTAGTTGATAATGTGTTTCACAAAATTCTTCATAATACTATTCGATCTTCCGAAAATTCTTAGTAGCTTATTGCTCTTGAAATTCTTGCTTGCTTACATTATGGTTAGTCCCATAAGTATAGTAATCGTATTGGCATTTGTAGTCACTACCATTTTGAGTCCATTGATTCAATATGTTGCGAATGCTCGCAATCCCCATTCAGATCCTAGAATTCATCCTTCCGGCTCAGACGTCATTTAAACATGTGCTGGATCTCGACCAATCAATTTGCCATCGATAGTACCCTAAGCCTATAAACCTTAAGCATCCTTAATCAGACCGTTGGCTTCTGATCCCTTGATTTCGAAATCATAATTCCTTTGCATTTGAGATTTAAATTAGTCAATTGTTTCTATAATCCAATGCACTTGCATTCCTTCTTTCTCTGATAGAGTACCGATACTCACATCAGCTCCATTGTAGACCATAGTACCAGCGAAAGTTGCACAGCACAAGAGAGGCTAGCAATGGTGGAAGGGTGAGAGTGCGTATAATCCATGGACTCAACATAAGTCATGAAGAACTCACATACTTATTGCAAAAGTCTACAAGTCATAAAAATCAAGCACTACGCGCATGCTCCTAGGGGGATAGATTGGTAGGAAAAGACCATCACTCGTCCCCGACCGCCACTCATAAGGAGGGCAATCAAAAAAATACCTCATGCTTCAAATTTGTCACACAACGGTTACCATACATGCATGCTACGGGACTTGCAAACTTCAACACAAGTATTTCTCAATTTCACAACTACTCAACTAGCACGACTCTAATATCACCATCTTTATATCTCAAAACAATTATCAAGTATCAAACTTCTCATAATGCACTCTATATGAAAGTTTTTATTATATCCCTCTTGGATGCCCATCATATTAGGACTAATTTTATAACTAAAGCAAATTACCATGATGTTCTAAAAGACTCTCAAAATTATATAAGTGAAGCACTAGAGCAAATGACAAACTACTCCGAAAGATATAAGTGAAGATCAATGAGTAGTTGAATAATTATGTAACTATGTGAAGACTCTCTAACATGTAAGAATTTCAGATCTTAGGATATTATTCAAACAGAAAGCAAAACAAAATGAAATAAAATGACGCTCCAAGCAAAACACATATCATGTGGTGAATAAAAATATAGCTCCAAGTAAGGTTACCGATGAACGAAAACGAAAGAGGGGATGCCTTCTGGGGCATCCCCAAGCTTAGGATCTTGGTTGTCCTTGAATATTACCTTGGGGTGCTGAGGGTGTCCTGGATTAGGGGGTCTCCGGACAACCGGACTATATCCTTTGGCCGGACTGTTGGAATATGAAGATACAAGATTGAAGACTTCGTCTCGTGTCCGGATGGGACTTTCCTTGGCGTGGAAGGCAAGCCTGGCAATACAGATATGTAGATCTCCTCCCTTGTAACCGACTCTGTGAAACCCTAGCCCCTCCGGTGTCTATATAAACCAGAGGGTTTAGTCCGTAGAACAACAATCATACCATAGGCTAGCTTCTAGGGTTTAGCCTCTACGATCTCGTGGTAGATCAACTCTTGTAATACTCATATCATCAAGATCAATCAAGCAGGACGTAGGGTATTACCTCCATCGCGAGGGCCCGAACCTGGGTAAACATCGTGTCCCCCGCCTCCTGTTACCATCCGCCTTAGACGCACAGTTCAGGACCCCCTACCCGAGATCCGCCGGTTTTGACACCGACATTGGTGCTTTCATTGAGAGTTCCACTGTGCCATCACCGTAAGGCTTGATGGCTCCTTCGATCATCGGTAAAGATGCGGTCCAGTGTCACATCCCTAGTCCTGGTATGACCTAGGCTAGCTACTCATGTGTGCATCATGTTTAAATTCCATTTAAATTTGAAATGGAGATTTGTAAAACCCTCAAAATCATTTCTGGAAATGACCCAGATAAAAATTTCTCCAAAAAGGTCGAAGAAAATGTTCATATCTCTCTCTGAAAATATTGGGCAGAGGTAAAATTCAAACCAATATTTTTAGGGGCTCATAAATATTTATTTTGGCCATTTGGAATTAATCCAGTAATTATTTGCGTTGGATAAATATATATATATATATATATATATATATATATATATATATAATATTGTCCAATAATTCCGAATTTTGATGAGGGGATTTGGAATAATCCTTTAGGCCCCTGCAAAAAGATTCAGAAGAAAATAACTTGATTTTGTATTTTTATTAAATCAAAACAAAGGTCAGAAAATAGAAAAGAAAACAGGAAATAAGAAAACTTTTACCTGACTTACCTGGCGGCCTAGCTGGCCAGCCCACCTGGCGGCCCAGCCCACCAGGGGCAGCCCTGTCTTCTACCTCTTGCCAGTAGGCAGAGGAGAAGCCGGGCACGACGCACGCCGTTGCCACGTCTCCCCGCCACCTCCTGCTTCCCCTCCTCGTCGCTCTGGCCTCCCTGGACGATGCCACGCGCCGCCCCGTTCCCCTCTCACTCTCCCGTGCCCATTCCTCTCCTCTCCCTCGCTCTCTCTCTCACCGCGCCCGAGCGCTGCCATCACCGCCGTTCGCCATAGCCGCAGCCACCGCCTCCCCCTCGCCTCTCCGACAAGCCCGAGAGCTTCGCCGCATCTCCCTCTTCCTCTCCGTCAAGCCACAAGACGCCGGACGCCCTATGGAGCCGCCGTCGCCATCGTCTTCCTCCTCGGACGCCGCCGACCGCCGACTCCGATTCGCCATCTTCAGCGCCTCCCCGAGCCCACTGGCCTGCTCAGCAACTCCGCCGTGAGCTCCCACCTCGAATACCCCTCTCCCCCTTGTCTTTTGCACGCTGCAGCCGCGATTCCGGTCGAGGCCGAACTCCGACCGCCGCAAAAGCTGCCGCCGCCGTCGATTTAGTCCACTCCGGCACGAGCCGTTGCCTCCTCTAGATGCGCGAGACCTTCAGCTACCCGTAGACGCAAACCACGCGCAAAACCGAGCCCCGTAGCTGTTTTCCGGTGAGTTTCCGCCGCAGTTGAGGTCGTCGCCGGCCAAACTCCGGTGGGCTGACGTGGACGTTTAGTTAGGCGCTAATCACCACTAACCCCTTTCTAACAGACACTGGCAGGCGGACCCCGCAACAGGTCAAATCCCAGTCAACACGGGATTAACTCCCAGTAAACAATGAGCCAATGACATGTGGGACCCGGTCGTCAGGTTTGACCAGTCAGTGCTGTTGACTTGCTGATGCAAGCATGACGCAGTGCTGACACAATTAATCGTTTTCTGGATTTAGAATAATTCAGAAATTCCAGAATATATTCAAAACTTCAAAAATTCATAGAAATTCAACCGTAGCTCAGATTGATATAATTTATATATGAAAAATTATCAGAAAAATTCAATCTATCCATCTGTACCATTTTCATGCATGAAAAACCATCTATACATGCTGTATATATGAAAACACACTTATGGCATATTTAAGAGCTTATTTTGGAGTTGCATTTGAATCTTTAGTTCAAATGGACTTTAACCAAATGAATGCTAGTTGCATTAGCTCAAGAAACATCACATACTCATGCCATGTTCATGCATCATAGTGTTGCATATGCTTGTGTTTGATTTCCGACACCGTTCCTTCTCGATAGGTCCTGCTCCGGAAAGTGTTCGAGAGTACCTATCAGTGGAGCAGTGCCCCCCTGTTGATCTACCAGGCAAGCAAACCCCCTTGTTCATTCCGATACAATCCTACTCTCTCGCTCCTGCTGTCATTATTGCATTAGGACAACAACGATTCAACTGCTACTTTACACTGCGGTAGTTGAACCCATTCCTCTGCATGACCTGTCATTGCCACAGTAAATAGTTAAAACCCACTAGCATGTGTAGGAGTTGATTGAGCCATGTTGTGTTCTTGCCATGCCATGCCTGCTATTGCTTAGAGTTGTGTCAGGTCTGATTCATCGGGAATGAATTGGAGTGGTACGATATGTTCTGGTGCTGAGAGTTAAGCGTGTGAACACGATTTGGTAAAGGTAGCGGTGAGAGGCCATGTAGGAGTACATGGTGGGTTGTCTCACTGGAACCGTCCTTAAGCATTGAGTTCTGTGTATATTGTCCAATGATTAGCTACTACCACACATTGGGCTCCCCGCACTCCAAGCTCTCTCGACTTATTAACCAACTTGATCTTTGTCCAGGAGTTGCAATTAGTTTCTGGTGTTTGTAGGTAGTGTTAGTAGTCTACCAAGTGGCACCCGGCCAGGTGGGCTTGGGACAGACTAGGCACAAGTGGCATGGTGTACCAAGCGTAGATCCATCCGGCGAGGTGGGCTTGGGAACCCTGCACACATCGTTTGGGGCCGTGAGCGACACCCCGGCCGGATCTCCTTGCGGATGGAACCCGAATAGGCGATAAACCTGGACTAGAGTCTTGTGTGGTTAGTCAGGTCGTGGCCGACACCCTCGCCAGGCTTCCGCTTGAAGGTTGCCGAGATACATGACGTGTACATGGTGATAAGTGGTGAGAGCGTGTGTGAAGAAGTACACCCCTGCAGGGTTATCATGATCTATTCGAATAGCCGTGTCCTCGGTTACGGACTTCTTGGATGCTTACGTGGCAGATAGACAACTTGAAGTGGATACTCTAAAATGCTCAAGACAAGTGTGAGTGCTATGGATGGCCTTCTCATAGGAAGACGGGAATGAATCCATAGTAGTGTATTGACGTGGTGATTAGTGGACTCGTGTGCGCCACCTCAAAAGAGTTACCAGCAGTCGTAGTACAGGATAGCCACTGAGTCAAAGCTGGCTTGCTGCAACTAAACTCCACATTACCTTCTTGATACAAGTGCATGTATGATAGGATCTGATGTAAGTCTTGTTGAGTACCTTTGTACTCATGTTGCTTTATTTATGTTTTTGCAGCGGAGACTTCGGTCTTACTAGTTTACGTGGACTTCGACACGTAGCTTGTACCTCAGCTACGATCTTGATCGGATGTTGTAGATAGTCGGGCTCCTCAGCCTTTTTCATTTGTAGTTGTCTGTACTCAGACATGTAATGCTTCTGCTTGTTGCTTGTATGCTCCGAATGATGGGTCATGTGACCCTTGCTTGTACTTAATGCTATGTGGCTCTTTTGGGCCTTTATCTATATGAGTTTGCGTTATGTTGTGATGACATGTTGTACAGCACATACTTGCATGTTATGTGTACGTGTAACGTGTATTGCTATGCGTGGGATCCGACAATCTGGTTGTTTATCCTTGGCAGCCTCTCTTATGGGGAAATGTAGTCTAGTGCTTCCTTGAGCCATAGTAGTCCGCTACAGCCCGGTTCACCGGAGTCCTGCTAGCCCAGCACTACTGCTCAGGACACCTGACTGGCCGGCATGTGTTTCACTTTGTTCCTGTGTCTGTCCCTTCGGGGAAATGTCACGCGGTGACTTCCGGAGTCCTGCCTAGCCTGCTACAGCCCGGGTTCCCCGGAGTCCTGTTAGCCCAGTGCTACAGCCCGGATTCATATGGTGTTGACCGACATGCTCGATGTGATTCATGTATGCCTGTCCCCATAGGTTAGCACCGCTTTGGGTTCATGACTAGCCATGTCGGCCCAGGTTCTTTGTCATATGGATGCTAGCGACACTATCATATATGTGAGCCAAAAGGCGCAAACGGTCCCGGGCCAGGTAATGTCGCACCCGTGGGAATACCATGCGTGAGGCCGCAAAGTGATATGATGTGTTACATGCTAGATCGGTGTGACTTAGGATTGGGGTCCCGACAGCTTTGGTATCAGAGCCTGACTGTTTATAGGATTTCCAAGCCAACCTGGTCGAAGTTGAGTCTACAAATTCTTTAGTTATGTAAGGGAATTGATTGTGGAAGGGAACGTAAGGCTCTTTTTACTCCTTATATCTCATGCCGTTCTGATCTGAGTCATCCTATCTTTCCTATGGGGTTAAGGAACTAGGTTTTCTTTTCTGTCTATCAGGATCACGTGTTACTACTCCATAGTCTCTTAGGATTGGTTGAGCAGAGTCATATCCCAGTTCGAGTATCTCCGGTGTAGCTTGTTTAGTAATATTTTTGAACCTTGAGTGATGATGTTGAGGTTGGTGCTACCCGTCTTTGCAGAATGTTTCATTTTGAGCATTCTACTGCCGTTATGCTGCCGGAATTGTTCTAAGAGTTTGAGAGATACTAAATTCTTGTGCTACCCTCTGCAACCTATAGTTGATGCTGAGTCCATCCTTGTCTTCCTTGGTTTCATTCTTCAGAATGTTGCCGGTTAACCGAAGTTCTATTTCTCGTAGCCGGAACCATGGAGATGGTAGGGATGAGGATCCTCCCGACCAACCTTCATTGGCAGAGTTCATGATAGAGATGGAGAGGAACAAGCGTGAGTCTAACCGCTTGTTGGCACGTATCGAGGAGAACACCGCACATCGGTGCAAAGAGTCAGCGACCATCCAGGATTTCATTGATCCGAAACGACCCACCTTCCACCATTCCATTGAGCCACTCGATGCAGATGACTGGCTCCATAGTAT
The DNA here is from genome assembly GCF_002162155.2 of Triticum dicoccoides. Lineage (NCBI taxonomy): Eukaryota > Viridiplantae > Streptophyta > Magnoliopsida > Poales > Poaceae > Triticum > Triticum dicoccoides. Next base: position 74,742,657 of record NC_041392.1, read on the forward strand.
CACACACAAGCTGCATTCTGCGAACCTTTGGAGGAGGTTGGCGTTCCATGGTCGTTCCGACTCCTTGCCGGAGTCGTCTCTCTTTCGTGCCTTCAGCTTCTGCGCGTCGATCAGGTAGTAGGAGTCGTTGCCTAAGGCTCTGCTGATGACGAAGGGGCCCTCCCAAGGGGCCGAGAGCTTGTGCTGACCGGCTATTCGCTGGATCAGCCGGAGCACAAGATCACCCTCTTGGAAGACTCTTGGCTTGACCTTCCGGCTATGGTAGCGGCGCAGGCCCTGCTGATAGATGGCGGACCGGCTGAGGGCTAACAGCCGGCTTTCTTCCAGCAGGTCGACGTCGTCTTCTCGTGCTTCCTTGGCCTCCGCTTCCGTGTACATGGTTACTCGAGGCGAGTCGAACTCGATGTTAGTTGGGATGACCGCCTCGGCACCATACACGAGGAAGAAATGGGTGAATCCGGTTGACTTGTTTGGTGTGGTGCGCAGACTCCGGAGGACAGTCGGCAGCTCATCGAGCCAATAGCCGGCTGAACGCTCCAGTGGTACGATCAGTCGAGGCTTGATGCCGGAAAGGATGAGGCCGTTGGCTCGCTCGACCTGGCCATTTGACTGCGGGTGGGCGACGAATGCTAGATCCAACCGGATGCCTTGCGTCGCGCAGAAACGTGCCAAGGATCCCTTGGCGAAATTTGTGCCATTATCGGTGATGATGCTGTGTGGCACACCGTACCGAGTTGTTATATCTGCGATAAATGTGACGGCAGTCGGCCCATTCAGCTTCTTGATCGGCTTTGCTTCAATCCACTTGGTGAATTTGTCCACGGTGACAAGCAGATGTGTCATGCCGCCGCGCGCTGTCTTGAATGGGCCCACCATGTCCAGTCCCCAAACGGCGAAGGGCCAAGTGAGGGGAATGGTCTTGAGTGCTGAAGCCGGCATGTGTTGCTTGGAGCTGAAGAGTTGGCACCCTTTGCAATGTTTAACTAACTCCTTGGCGTCATCCAAAGCAGTCGGCCAAAAGAAACCATGGCAGAAGGCTTTGGCGACGAGTGATCTTGAGGCCGCATGGTGGCCACATTCTCCTTGGTGGATGTCTCTGAGGATTGCAATGCCCTTCTCTTGCTCGACGCATCGCTGGAGGACTCCAGTGACACTGCGCTTGACGAGCTCTCTATTAACGATTGTGTATGCTCCGGCTCGGCGTTGGACTTGTCTTGCCTCTACTTCGTCAGCCGGTAGATCTTGGTTTATTAGGAAGTTGAGGATGGATTGAGCCCATGACGGAGCTGCGACTTCTTCTATTGCCAAAACGGCTACTGCGACCAGGGCGGGCGGGCTGGGCGGTGAAATGCTGGAGTCGGCCGCCGTCTGTTGTGTTGGTGTAGTCTCCGGGCCGACTACCGCAGTCCCCGAGCTGGGTGAGGCAGTCCCCGGGTCGGGCGAAACTACGGAAGTCCCCGAGCCACCTGCTGATACCCCCTGGCCGACTATCAAAGTCCCCTGGCCACCTGCTTGGTTCTTCGAGCCGGACCCGGCCGCTTCGGCGTCAGGCGGCACGAAGATGGAATCGGACTCTGGAGACGGCTTGATAGACGGCTTGAGGAGGCGTTGTAGAGAGACGCCGGTTGGTATTGCTTCCCAGGTGGAGCCTATTTGAGCCAGAGCATCAGCTGGCTCGTTGTCGGCTCGCGGTACATGGAGGAACTCGCATCCTTCAAAATACCCACTGATCTACTGAACGAGGAAGCGGTAGCTTACCATATTTGCGTCCTTGGCGTCCCAGTCGCCGGATGATTGCTGGACCACCAAGTCCGAGTCGCCATAACATAGGATCCGGCGAATGCCGAGCTCTTTGGCAAGCCGGAGCCCGTGTATGAGAGCCTCGTACTCGGCTACATTGTTGGAGGCGGGAAAGTGGATTTGCAGCGTGTATCCGAGCTTGTCGCCTTTGGGAGAGGTGAGGACGATGCCGGCTCCCAAGCCGGTGCGCATCTTGGACCCATCAAAGTGCATGCGCCAATGAGTGGAGTCGGGAGCAGGCGGCAGGTACTGGGTCTCGGCCCAGTCAACGAGGAAGTCGGCCAATGCTTGGGATTTGATGGTGGTGCGAGGCAGGTAGAAGATCGCGTAAGGGGCCAGCTCGATGGCCCATTTCGCCACCCGGCCGGACACATCCCGGCTGCCTATGATATCGGCCAGCGGGGCGGTGCATACAACCGTGATGGGATGCTCTTGGAAGTAGGGCTTCAGCTTCTTGGCGGCGAAGTACACGTCGTAGCACATCTTCTGGTAGTGCGGGTAGTTCTGCTTCGAGGTAGACAGCACCTCGCTCAGATAGTACACCGGCCTCTGGACCGGCTGGGCTCGGCCTTCTTCTGGGCGTTGGACTATGATGACGGTGCTGACCACCCGGCTGGTTGCAGTAATATAGAGGAGCATGGGCTCTTTCTCAGTCGGCGCCGCCAGGATAGGCGGCGTGGCCAGCATCTTCTTCAGCTCATGAAAAGCTTGATCGGCTTGGTCATTCCACTCGAAGTGGTTGGTCTTCTTCATGAGGCGGTAGAGAGGAAGAGCTTTCTCTCCGAGCCAGCTGATGAAGCGGTTCAGGGAGGCCAAGCATCCGGTAAACTTCTGGACGTCTCGAAGTTGGGAATCGCCATTCTCTCAATGGCCTTGATCTTTACTGGGTTGCATTCGATGCCACGTTTGGAGACCAGGAAGCCTAGGAGCTGGCCAGCTGGCACTCCGAACACGCATTTCTCGGGGATAAGCTTGATTTGGAACCGGCGTAGGTTCTCAAATGTTTCCTTGAGGTCTTCCAGCAACGTGCCGCGCTTCTCCGTCTTCACCACAATGTCGACTACATAGACGTGGGCATTTCTACCGAGTTTCTTGAGGAGGCACTTCTGCATGCAACGTTGAAAAGTGGCACCGGCATTACTTAAGCCGAATGTCATAGTCAGGTAGCAGAAGGCTCCGAATGGCGTGATGAAGGCGGTCTTCAGGCGGTCTGCCGGATCTAACTTTATCTGGTGATACCCTGAGTAAGCATCTAAGAAACTCAACAGCTCGCATCCGGCTGTGGAGTCTATCACTTGGTCAATCCTTGGCAGGGCAAAGGGATCTTTGGGGCAGGCCTTGTTGAGGCTCGTGTAGGCTATACACATGCGCCACTTGTTGTTCTTCTTTAGCATGAGGACCGGGTTGGCGAGCCACTCTGGAAAGAAAACTTCCATAATGAAGCCGGCTGCCAGAAGCCGGGCTATCTCCTCTCCCACAATCCTGTGTTTTGTCAGGACCCCGATCCTAAGTCACACCGATCTAGCATGTAACACATCATATCACTTTGCGTCCTCACGCACGGTATTCCCACGGGTGCCACCTTACCTGGCCCGGGACCGTTTGCGCCTTTTGGCTCACGTATATGATAGTGTCGCTAGCATCCATATGACAAAGAACCCGGGCTGACATGGCTAGTCGTGAAACCAAAGTGGCACTAACTTACAGGGACAGGCATCCATGACCCAGCATCGAACGTGTCGGTCATCATCGAGTGAATCCAGGCTGTAGCACTGGGCTAGCAGGACTCCGGTGAACCGGGCTGTAGCGGGCTAACAGGACTCCGGTATTCATCGCGTGACATTTCCCCGAAGGGACAGACATAGGAACGAAGAAGGACACATGCCGGCCAGCCTAAGTGTTCCGGAGCAGTAGCAAGCTACCATGGCTCGGTGGAAACACTAGGAGACATTTCCCGGTAAGAGAGGCTACTAAAGATAAACAACTAGATAGTCAGATCCCACACATACCAAGCATTTCAATAACATACACACAATATGCTCGATATGTGCAATACAACATGGCATCACAAAATGACTCTACGACTCAGTAGTTTTTATTCAATAGGCTCCGAGGAGCGAGATATTACAATCATGGGTCTCATGACCCAACACTCAGAGCATACAAGTCAAAGCACAAGCGGAAGCTATCATGTCTGAGTACAGACATTTATAAATGAAAAAGGCTAAGAAGCCTGACTATCTACCAGATCATGCCGAGGGCACAAGATCGTAGCTGAGGTAACAAGCTAAACGTCGAAGTCCACACGGAACTACTAGTGAGACTGAAGTCTCTCTGCAAAAACATAAATTAAGCAACATGAGTACAAATGTACCCAGCAAGACTTACATCAGATCTAACTACATATGCATCATTATCAACAAAGGGGGTGATGGAGTTTAACTGCAGCAAGCCAGCTTTGACTCGGTGGCTAACCTGAACTACGACTGCAAGTAACTCTTTTGAGGTGGCGCACACGAGTCCACATATTCACCATATCAATACACCACTATGGATCCGCTACCGTCTCCCTACGAGAACGCCATCCATAGCACTCACGCTTATCTTGCGTATTTTAGAGTATCCACTTTCACTTGTCTATGAACTATGCAAGGGGTCCAAGTTTCCATATCCGAGGAATCCGGCTATTCGAATAGATAATGCTAACCCTGCAGGGGTGTACTTCTTCACACACGCTCTCGCCACTTATCGCCCTGTACACGTCATGTACCTCGGCAACCTTCAAGCGGAAGCCGGGCGAGGGAGTCGGCCACGACCTGACTAAACGAACAAGTCTCTAGTCCAGGTTTATCGCCTATTCGGGTTCCATCCGCAAGGAGATCCGGCTGGGGTGTCGCTTACGGCCCCAAACGATGTGAGCAGGGTTCCCAAGCCCACCATCCGGGTGCCACTTGGTACACCGTGCCACTGTGCCTAGTCTGTCCCAAGCCCACCTGTACCGGGTGCCACTTGGTAGACTACTAACACTACCTACAAACACCAGAAACTAGTTGCAACTCCTGGACAGAGATCATGTTGATTAATTAGTCGAGAGAGTCAATTAAGGATCCCAATGTGTGGTAGTAGCTGTCCATGCATCACAAACACAGAACTCAGTTCCTGAGGACGGATGCAATGAGACAACCCACCATGTACTCCTGCATGGCCTCTCACCGCTACCTTTACCAAATCGTGTTCACACACTTAGCTCTCAACAGTAGGACATGTTCACACGCCTCTGATTCATCCCCGATGAATCAGACCTGACTCAACTCTAAGCAGTAGCAGGCATGACAAACAAGCATGAATGAGTAGGCACAACAGGGCTCAAACAACTCCTACTCATGCTAGTGGGTTTCATCTATTTACTGTGGCAATGACAGGTCATGCAAAGGATAAAGGGGTTCAGCTACCGCAACAAGTAACAAATATGTCGTTGTTGTCCTAATGCAGTAAAAGAGAGCAGGAGCGAGAGAGTGGGATTTTATCGGAATGAACAAGGGGGTTTTGCTTGCCTGGCACTTCTGAAGATAATATAGCTCTTCATCGGTGTCATCGATCACATCGTCGGTATCACGTCTATCGAAAGGGGGCAATCACCGGCAACTGAGGAAAAACACAATCAATGCAATGCACAATATGATGCATGAAGGTGACATGGCAATATGCTGTGGTTTGTGCTAATGCAACTAAAACCAGATTAAATGAAGTTGGTTTGAATCCAAGATTCAAACTCAAACTCCATATGTGGATATTTAAATGCCATTAATATGATTTGTGCTAAACAGCAGCTATAAGTTGTTCTAACATGCATGAAAATGGTACAGATGGATAGATTGGATTTTTCTGATCATTTTTCATATATAATTTATTTAATTTGGAGTTACGGTTGAATTTCTATGATTTTTAGAAGTTTATACAATTTTCTGGAATTTATAAATCATTTCCTAATTTATTTTAATTCCAGAAAGGAATTATTGCGTCAGCATGACGTTGGCATGACGTCAGCAGGTCAACAGGGGCTGGCTAGGGTCAAACCTGACGTGTGGGGTCCACACGTCAGTGACACGGGTTAAACAGGGGGTTTAGTTTAGTTTAATTAAAGATTAGGGGCACTAGGGCCCACATGTCAGTGTCAGGGGGTTAGATTAGGTGGTGATTAGCTTAAGCTAATCACCTGATGGCGGGGTCCACCTGTCATGGACCCAGGGGAGGTCAAACCCCAGGTCAGTAGGGTCAATCCCGCCGGCGTCTCGACGCCGGCGAGGCCCGGGACGGTGGCGGCCGTCGGAAACACGCTACAGGGCACGGGCGAGGCCGTGCTTGGGCTCGTTGGAGAGCCCTTGCTCCCGCGCGTCGAACGGTGGTGGTGGCCGTGCCTGTGGTGGCCGGTACCGACGACGGCGAGCTCGTGAGCGGCGGCCGGAGTTCGGGTGCGGTCGGGTTCGGCGCTGCTGCTCGCAAGCAAGGGAGCTGAGGCGCTGGAGGGGCTCTACGGGTCGCGGCAAGCACAACGGGTGCACGCCCGTGACCAAATGGTCACCGGGGCTTCGCCGGCGACGAGCCCGTGCGGCGGAGCGTCTCAGCTCCGGTAGAGGGGCGGCTAGAGCTCGAAATCGGACATGGGGTTAGGGGGAAACGAAGCAGGGGCTCATGGGGATCATGCAGGGAGGGTCAGCGAGCTCGGGGAAGCACGAACGGCGGCTAATCGACGGCGACCATCGGCAGCGGTCGAGGACGAAGACGATGGCGTGGAGGCGATGCAGAGCTTCCCGAGGGGCTTGGCTTGGTGGGGAGGAAGAGGGGGTCGAGGCGGAGCTCCTGAGCTCAGCGGAGGGGTGAGGGAGGGCTAGTGGCTGCGGCTATGGCGAACGGCGGCGACGGCTGCGCTCAGGGATCACAGGGAAGAGAGGGAAAGAGAGAGCCAGAGGAGGGGGAGGGAGTGCAGCGAGTGAGGGAGAGGCGAGAGGGGACAAGGGGCGTCGTCGTGGCATCGTTAGGGAGGCCGGGGGAAGCAGGAGGTGGCCGAGGCGGCATCGGCGCTCGCCACCGAGCTGCTTCGGTGCGAGGGGAGGAAGACGACAGGGGTTTAGCGGTGGCGGGCTGGGCCGCCAGCTGGAGTTGGGCCAGGTGGGCTGAGGTGAGCGCCAGGTAGTTCTGTTCTGTTTCATATTTTTCTACTGTTTGTTTATTTTGCCACTGTTTTGAATTTAAAAATAATTCAAACAATGCCAAAAGCTCCTCTGAATATTTTTATTTTGCTAGATGGACTTTTCCAAAAGCTCATAAAATATTTCAGGGATATTTGAAATTATATTCTAATTATATGAATATAATTCAAATTCAAATAGCTAATGATTTAAATTCAAAGTCCCAAAAATAAATCCTTAAAAATGTTCAATATTTTGGTTGGGACCAGAACCCTTGCCAAAAATTATCAAACATTTAAGAAGAGCATTTTGGAACAATGAATGAGATTTTTAGGGTTTTTGCCCTTCTTTTATTTAGGGTTTTGAGGCTTCCAAATTTCCTCAGTTCAGACTTCAAAAATTTAAACATGATGCACACATGGAAGCAAGCATAGATCAGGCCAGAACTAGGGATGTGACAACTCACCCCCACTAAACAAAAATCTCGTCCCGAGATTCAAGTGTAGGGTAAGACGATGGGGAACGCAAACTAGCACAATCTTCACGATCCAGGTTGAACTTCATAGGAACGTTGATTCGATCACCATCTTCGTCTTGACGTCTAGCTCTGAGAACTCCAACTAGCATGACAGCAAGAGGAAAAGGACAACTCCGGAAGAATCGACCTTCTCAAAGGTCGAACAACTCAGGATTAACTCTCGGAATGTGACATAGCAACATCTCTCGAGCTGAGAGACGAAGCATACCTCTAGAGGGATGGAGTGGAGCAGATGACGAGGTTCACTAGGTAGACAACAATTCCACACCTAAGAAGGTGGTAAACGATTGTCAACGTAGCGAGGAGTTGAGTTGCACAATACCATAACGGGGCACCTTAGGGAAGGTGACTTGTGGAAATATCCCCTTAAGTGGCAAAAAGAATTACCTTTGATTCAATGATCATTGAAACTCTTTAAACCAACCTAAGGCAATTCTCGACCGATCGTTTGGAGGGAGTCGGTAGAATGGCATACTCGGACTTGGATGATGTGGATTACCTTGTTGAAGACAACGTAATGGATGATTTTGCATACCACCGGAAATGGAAGAGACCCATGGTAGAATGGCACATGGGCGGTGCAAGTTGGGAACAAAATGCAAATGCTGGGAATGATTCTAGTAACTGGGGAAGAACCCAACAATAGAGAGTGAATTCACTGTTTGAAAAGGTCATAGCATTGCCGAGGGAACTGAGAGGAATCCCAGTTAGTGCTGATGATAACACGTAGCGCTTGTGCGTGCTCTCAAGAACTTGAGCATTTCCACAATCATCAAGGTTTTATCAACATCCGTGTCAAGGGTTCGGTAACACAACTTACTACCATGATGAATGGTGATGGAGGATGCAGATGCAAAGGAAGATAACACCTTCTCAGATTTCACCTTAACAAGGCCAAGGGGACGAAATTTGGATGATCGACCGAGAGACATTTAGCACTCCGCTTCTAATGTTCTCCTTGACGTGCTAGTGTATCCCATTCATAGATATGGTTTGATAACTAGAAGATCAAGTAAAGGTCGGACTTTGAGAGCAATAGAATCCATAAGGAACAGTTACGGAGGTAAATCCTATGAAATCCTTATGGGGAGGTGGCCAACTTCCTCAAACAAGATACTACAATAATAGGTCTTCCGGCTGGGTGTGTTGGCCACGACATTCACTTTACCGGTTATCGAGGGACCAGTATTGTAGCTCTTGGGAAATGTTCCAACCATTATATCTGCCTGAGATTCAGATATGGTTGGTGTCAGGATATTCCAGACTCATCGAGTCTAGGAAGAAAAATGAAAGTTTGCAACACAAATCGACGAAATGACGTTGCGAGATTCTCGGGAAATGAACTACGATAGCAAGCTCCAAAACATGAGCTGGTTTTGCTACAAACATGTGAACATGTTGTCCCAGACAAGCATGACCACATGGTAGTCTTATAATAAAACACTACCGAGTTCTGGTTGGGAACCATCACCGAGGATATCAAAGTTCTTGATTAAGCCCGGGTTAGCTCTTAAAAGAACTCCTTCTCCTAGAACAAATCAATTAGTGGCTTGGTGTGCTAGGGATACATATGGAATGAAGATGATTAGTCTTTCAGACCATAGAATACTTCGCACATGCATGACTGACTTGCGATGATTCCAAAGGAAACAACATTGACTTTCTCGAGTCCACGGCGGCAACTTGCATCAAATGCACATGAACTGGAGGAAGTCACTTCTTACATCCGAACATATGCTTCATTAACTAGCATGAAGAAATGCTTTCAAAAGTTTTCCAACACTAGCTTAATGTTCAACAAAATCATGGAGGAGATAAGGATGTTGTCAATGGGCTCAACAACAATTCATCGGAATTTCCATATCACTGGACTTCCACCATCATGTGAACACGGTGATAGTATTGGTCAGACCAAAATATGTAATGGTATATGCTCGAGGGATCAACCACGAGTAAGACAACATTACGAGCATCGTTGGTACTGATTTGATTGACGATAGCCCACACTCAAATCAAGGGATTGATAAGACAATAGGTCCAGCAACTGATCACAGGGACCAATCGATGAAGATATCATCTTCCTTCAACACACACTACACAAGAATATCCCTTTGGAACGAGCTAAGTCAGGCAAGCTTTTATCTTCCAACTCTCCAAGTTGTTGTTTAGCTTATCCAACTAGCTCAGGGTATCCAACACGGATTCTTGGAGAAGGGGTGGTTTACAGGAATAAACCAACTTGATCACGAGCTCAACATAACAGTCAAGGGACAACCTGGTAATACTTCCGAGAAGATATACGGAAAATCACGAACCACCGATATGTTACTAAGCTTGAGAACAATCTTGCCTTTCAGGGCAAGACGATATGATCAAATGAGCGAGGACTTAACGAAATCCTATCTCATCAATCGAGGAGTGCACCAGGAAAATGGACTAGGTAGCACGATCAACCTTAGGGTGATGATTCAATAGTCAACTCGCTAAGGATGACGTTATTGTCCATTTAACTACCAAGCAACGGAGTTGCTAGGAGTATTGATTTCACACACCACGATTCACTTGCCGGCATTCCGGTTATAATAACACGGAAACCGAGAAATTATCAATGATGATAAGAAGTATTACTGCGTCAAGAATTCATAAGATGGTGTGCAATTCCCATGATATTCCTGATATAAAGATGGTAATACTTCAAGGTAGAACAGACCAGAAGCTGGATTGCAACTTGATCTGCGGAATACAATTGCTTTGACCCAATCCTAGATATGGATGAGGTTCTGGAGTTTGTTTCTCCTATTCATCCTGAATGGAATGGCTTGACAGACCACAAGAGTAGTGGCAACGATGAACAGGATGCATAACTACTCCTGAATATCAATTGATATACAAGGGCCAGAAAACAACTAAAGATGGACAACTCAAAGGAACATACGATTTTCTGAGTTGTGGATGCATGGTTTAGCATGTCGAATGAAGTTCAACATATTTCTTCCGGATAACCCATGCAGAAAAGTAGAACTGGCAGAGCCACAATATATAATGGAGAACTCATCAAGAGCACTCTGGTTGTGATCGTTCAGTTCAACGAGGAACTTCTGCCATAAGTAGTTCATGGTATTTGGAAGAAGAAGAAACCACGGACTTCAAGGACTATCGCAAGGTTACTAATAACCTAAGGGAGCTAGCAATTACTATCAACATGAAGTAAGTAGGGTGAATCTCGGGTTCAAAACCCAGAAGTGAAATGCCTACTAACTAAGTGGCATCACGGGATGCTTACAAGAATGATGGCCAGAATCATCACACTGGGAACACAAAACATGGCTAGACTACTAGATGATCCCCTGAGACACCTAGGGTCATAATAATAACTCCAACATAAAGGTCGAGGCAGTAGAGTACCTCAACTCAACAATTTGTGTGATTAACCTGGCCTAAAAGACATTGAAACCAGAGGAAAAGGATTTTGCAAATGCATCAGACTCTTTGGAAACCTGGGATGACTCGGACAGCATAACGGCTATAAATGCTCAGAAAAGATTTGAGACATTCACAAAAATGATGGCATAACCACTCAGAAGCACAATACCAAGGTTTCGAGATCAACAATTAACATGCAGAAGTTGTAGGAACTGAACTCAAGCTTAAATCCAACAATCTTATAAGTCTACGGATTAGTAACACGTGATACTGATAGAAAGATGAGAAGACCTAGTTCCTTAACCCCGTAGGAAAGATAAGATGACTCAGATCAGAAGGCATAAGGTACAAGGAGTAAAAAGAGCCTTACGTTCCATCCCACAATCAATTCCCTTATATAACTAAAGAATTTCTAGACTCAACTTCGACCAGTTGGCTTGGTAATCCTACAGGCAGTCAAGCTCTGATACCAACGCTGTCAGGACCCCGATCCTAAGTCACACCGATCTAGCATGTAACACATCATATCACTTTTTGGCCTCACGCACGGTATTCCCACGGGTGCCACCTTACCTGGCCCGGGACCGTTTGCGCCTTTTGGCTCACGTATATGATAGTGTCGCTAGCATCCATATGACAAAGAACCCGGGCTGACATGGCTAGTCGTGAACCCAAAGTGGCACTAACTTACAGGGACAGGCATCCATGACCCAGCATCGAACGTGTCGGTCATCAGCGAGTGAATCCAGGCTGTAGCACTGGGCTAGCAGGACTCCGGTGAACCGGGCTGTAGCGGGCTAACAGGATTCCGGTATTCATCGCGTGACATTTCCTCGAAGGGACAGACACAGGAACAAAGAAGGACACATGCCGGCCAGCCTAAGTGTTCCGGAGCAGTAGCAAGCTACCATGGCACGGTGGAAACACTAGGAGACATTTCCCGGTAAGAGAGGCTACTAAAGATAAACAACTAGATAGTCAGATCCCACACATACCAAGCATTTCAATAACATACACACAATATGCTCGATATGTGCAATACAACATGGCATCACAAAATGACTCTACGACTCAGTATTTTTTATTCAATAGGCTTCGAGGAGCGAGATATTACAATCATGGGTCTCATGACCCAACACTCAGAGCATACAAGTTAAAGCACAAGCGGAAGCTATCATGTCTGAGTACAGACATTTATAAATGAAAAAGGCTAAGAAGCCTGACTATCTATCAGATCATGCCGAGGGCACAAGATCGTAGCTGAGGTAACAAGCTAAACGTCGAAGTCCACGCGGAACTACTAGTGAGACTGAAGTCTCTCTGCAAAAACATAAATTAAGCAACGTGAGTACAAATGTACCCAGCAAGACTTACATCAGATCTAACTACATATGCATCATTATCAACAAAGAGGGCGGTGGAGTTTAACTGCAGCAAGCCAGCTTTGACTCGGTGGCTAACCTGAACTACGACTGCAAGTAACTCTTTTGAGGTGGCGCACACGAGTCCACATATTCACCATATCAATACACCACTATGGATCCGCTACCGTCTCCCTACGAGAACGCCATCCATAGCACTCACGCTTATCTTGCGTATTTTAGAGTATCCACTTTCACTTGTCTATGAACTATGCAAGGGGTCCAAGTTTCCATATCCGAGGAATCCGGCTATTCGAATAGATAATGATAACCCTGCAGGGGTGTACTTCTTCACACACGCTCTCGCCACTTATCGCCCTGTACACGTCATGTACCTCGGAAACCTTCAAGCGGAAGCCGGGCGAGGGAGTCGGCCACGACCTGACTAACCGAACAAGTCCGTAATCCTGGTTTATCGCCTATTCGGGTTCCATCCGCAAGGAGATCCGGCCGGGGTGTCGCTTACGGCCCCAAACGATGTGAGCAGGGTTCCCAAGCCCACCATCCGGGTGACACTTGGTACACCGTGCCACTGTGCCTAGTCTGACCCAAGCCCACCTGTACCGGGTGACACTTGGTAGACTACTAACACTATCTACAAACACCAGAAACTAGTTGCAACTCCTGGACAGAGATCATGTTGATTAATAAGTCGAGAGAGTCAATTAAGGATCCCAATGTGTGGTAGTAGCTGTTCATGGATCACAAACATAGAACTCTGTTCCTGAGGATGGCTGCAATGAGACAACCCACCATGTACTCCTACATGGCCTCTCACCGCTACCTTTACCAAATCGTGTTCACACACTTAGCTCTCAACAGTAGGACATGTTCACACGCCTCTGATTCATCCCCGATGAATCAGACCTGACTCAACTCTAAGCAGTAGCAGGCATGACAAACAAGCATGAATGAGTAGGCACAACAGGGCTCAAACAACTCCTACTCATGCTAGTGGGTTTCATCTATTTACTGTGGCAATGACAGGTCATGCAAAGGATAAAGGGGTTCAGCTACCGCAACCAGTAACAAATATGTCGTTGTTGTCCTAATGCAGTAAAAGAGAGCAGGAACGAGAGAGTGGGATTTTATCGGAATGAACAAGGGGGTTTTGCTTGCCTGGCACTTCTGAAGATAATATAGCTCTTCATTGGTGTCATCGATCACATCGTCGGTATCACGTCTATCGAAAGGGGGCAATCACCGGCAACTAAGGAAAAACACAATCAATGCAATGCACAATATGATGCATGAAGGTGACATGGCAATATGCTGTGGTTTGTGCTAATGCAACTAAAACCAGATTAAATGAAGTTGGTTTGAATCCAAGATTCAAACTCAAACTCCATATGTGGATATTTAAATGCCATTAATATGATTTGTGCTAAACAGCAGCTATAAGTTGTTCTAACATGCATGAAAATGGTACAGATGGATAGATTGGATTTTTCTGATCATTTTTCATATATAATTTATTTAATTTGGAGTTACGGTTGAATTTCTATGATTTTTAGAAGTTTATACAATTTTCTGGAATTTATAAATCATTTCCTAATTTATTTTAATTCCAGAAAGGAATTATTGCGTCAGCATGACGTTGGCATGACGTCAGCAGGTCAACAGGGGCTGGCTAGGGTCAAACCTGACATGTGGGGTCCACACGTCAGTGACACGGGTTAAACAGGGGGTTTAGTTTAGTTTAATTAAAGATTAAGGGCACTAGGGCCCACATGTCAGTGTCAGGGGGTTAGATTAGGTGGTGATTAGCTTAAGCTAATCACCTGATGGCGGGGTCCACCTGTCATGGACCCAGGGGAGGTCAAACCCCGGGTCAGTAGGGTCAATCCCGCCGGCGTCTCGACGCCGGCGAGGCCCGGGACGGTGGCGGCCGTCGGAAACACGCTACAGGGCACGGGCGAGGCCGTGCTTGGGCTCGTTGGAGAGCCCTTGCTCCCGCGCGTCGAACGGTGGTGGTGGCCGTGCCTGTGGTGGCCGGTACCGACGACGGCGAGCTCGTGAGCGGCGGCCGGAGTTCGGGTGCGGTCGGGTTCGGCGCTGCTGCTCACAAGCGAGGGAGCTGAGGCGCTGGAGGGGCTCTACGGGTCGCGGCAAGCACAACGGGTGCACGCCCGTGACCAAATGGTCACCGGGGCTTCGCCGGCGACGAGCCCGTGCGGCGGAGCGTCTCGGCTCCGGTAGAGGGGCGGCTAGAGCTCGAAATCGGACATGGGGTTAGGGGGAAACGAAGCAGGGGCTCACGGGGATCATGCAGGGAGGGTCAGCGAGCTCAGGGAAGCACGAACGGCGGCAAATCGACGGCGACCATCGGCGGCGGTCGAGGACGAAGACGATGGCGTGGAGGCGATGCAGAGCTTCCCGAGGGGCTTGGCTTGGTGGGGAGGAAGAGGGGGTCGAGGCGGAGCTCCTGAGCTCAGTGGAGGGGCGAGGGAGGGCTGGTGGCTGCGGCTATGGCGAACGGCGGCGACGGCTGCGCTCGGGGATCACAGGGAAGAGAGGGAAAGAGAGAGCCAGAGGAGGGGGAGGGAGTGCAGCGAGTGAGGGAGAGGCGAGAGGGGACACGGGGCGTCGTCGTGGCGTCGTTAGGGAGGCCGGGGGAAGCAGGAGGTGGCCGAGGCGGCGTCGGCGCTCGCCACCGAGCTGCTTCGGTGCGAGGGGAGGAAGACGACAGGGGTTTAGCGGTGGCGGGCTGGGCCGCCAGCTGGAGTTGGGCCAGGTGGGCTGAGGTGAGCGCCAGGTAGTTCTGTTCTGTTTCATATTTTTCTACTGTTTTGTTTTTCAATTTATTTTGCCACTGTTTTGAATTTAAAAATAATTCAAACAATGCCAAAAGCTCCTCTGAATATTTTTATTTTGCTAGATGGACTTTTCCAAAAGCTCATAAAATATTTCAGGGATATTTGAAATTATATTCTAATTATATGAATATAATTCAAATTCAAATAGCTAATGATTTAAATTCAAAGTCCCAAAAATAAATCGTTAAAAATGTTCAATATTTTGGTTGGGACCAGAACCCTTGCCAAAAATTATCAAACATTTAAGAAGAGCATTTTGGAACAATGAATGAGATTTTTAGGGTTTTTGCCCTTCTTTTATTTAGGGTTTTGAGGCTTCCAAATTTCCTCAGTTCAGGTTTCAAAAATTTAAACATGATGCACACATGGAAGCAAGCATAGATCAGGCCAGAACTAGGGATGTGACAGGTTTCTCCTCCGACAGTCGGCGGAGGGGTTGTTTGACTGGCTTTGCGTCTTCTCGGACGTGTAGTTTGTGCTCGGCGAATTGCTTCGGAACGCCCGACATGTCCTTGGGGGACCATGCAAAGATGTCCCGATTCTCACGGAGGAAATCGGCGAGCTCGCCTTCCTATTTCTGTTTAGGTTTCCCCGATGATGGCAAACCTCTCTGGGTGCTCGGGGTCAAGAGGTATCTTCTTCGTCTCCTTGGCCGGCTGGAAAGATCCTTGAGCATCATGCTCCTTGGGATCGGGGGACAAGGCCGACTGCTTGCCGGCTATGGCCGCGACTCGGTCCAACATCTTCTTTTCTTCGGCAATCACAAGGGACTCGGCCAGCCGGCTGCTGGCTGCTGCGCACTCAGAGGACTTCTTGTAATCGCCGGCTACGGTGATGACGCCTTTGGTGCTTGGTATCTTCATCTTGAGGTATGCATAGTGGGGAACTGCCATGAATTTGGCCAAGGCAGGTCGGCCAAGCAATGCATGGTAAGGGCTCTCCAGGTCCACCACTTCAAACCAGATTGCTTCCCGGCAGAAATGCTCCTTGTCCCCCAAAGGTACATCAATCTTGATCTTGCCAATGGGGGCGCAGGACAGGCTGGGTACGATGCCATGGAACACTGTCCGAGTAGGCATGAGCTGCTTTGTCTTAAAGTTCAGCTTCCCCAGGGTGTCGCGGTACAAGATGTTGATGCTGCTCCCACCGTCTATCAACACACGGGAGAAGCGGGCGGCGCGTCTATATGTTGCAAGGGTGGCATCCAGAACCAACGCATAAGAGCTGGGAGATGGCATCACCTCTAGGTCGTCGGCCCGGCTCCAGCTGATAGGTTTTTCTGACCATTGCATGTGCTCAGCGGGGTTGGCAGCAACCATGCTGACTTCCTGGTTCTCTCGGCATTTGCTGCGCCGGTCTTTGGGCTGGCTTGTAAAGACGATGTAGGCGGCATGCTCGTCGGGGAACTCATCATGCACGGCTCCGACTGCGGGCCGAGCAGCCGGCAGCGGCGGAACCGGAGGCGGCGGGCCGGCAGGCAGAGGCGGCATGAGCCCTTCGCCTTTGGAGATTTGGGTGAGCCAATGGCACTTCCGGGTTGTGTGGTTGGACGGCTTCGCGCCGCTGTGGAACTTGCACGGGGCGTCGAGAGTTTGCTCGTAGGAGAAGGCCAGCTGCCAAGCCGGCCTGCCGCCCTTGGGTTTCTTGGGCGCGGGCCGCCCTTCGGGTGGCACCTCTTCGACTGTGGCCACCTGCCGACAGGCGGGAGGCGGCGCGGGGCCCTTGCGCTTGTGGTCGTTCGAGTGTGGGCATCGGCCGGAATCCCCAGCCGGCGTCTTGGGCACTGGGTTGAGTACTTTTCCGGACGCGTCTACCCAGGGCTCGGTCTTCATTGAGGAGTCGGCGGTGGCGTACTTGTCCGCTATGTCCAGAAGCTCGTCGAGGGTACTCGGCACGTCGCAGAGAAGCTTGTGCTTGAGGAGGGAGCCTTCTCGGCACCCGGCTATGAAGTATTCTATGGCTTGCACCTCGTGCACCCCTTTGCAAGAGTTGCGGAGCTCGGCCCAAAGTGTGAGGTAGTCGCGAGTTGACTCGGCGGGGCCTTGTACGCACAAGGAGAGCTGTCTGGGCTTGGGAGCTCGCTTGTAGGTGCTGGTGAAGTTGCGGACGAAAGCTTCTGTGAAATCTAGCCAGCTGTTGATGCTGTGTGGTTTGAGGCTGTTGAGCCAGGTCCGCGCCGTGCCTTGCAGCATGAGGGGCACATACTTCACGGCAACGCGCCGGTTGCCGTTGGCTATGCTAACCGCCGTGGAGTAGTCGATCAACCAATCTTCCGGATTCACGGAGCCGTTGTACTTGGGCGTGTCTCTTGGGAGCGAGAACCCTTTGGGGAAGGGCTCGTCGCGGATGCGGGGGCCGAAGCAAGGCGGACCAACATCGTCTTCTTCTTCCAGCGCCAGGGATCGCGCCAGGCGGTCAATCCTATGGTGGGCGTCCTTTTCGCCGACTCCTTCACGGCGACCTAGTCGGCCACTGAGAGTTGGATGCACCACAGGCGGAGGGGTGGGATATCTCTCTCCACGGGGCCGAGGTGGAGGCGGATTTCCCCGCCACTCCACGGCCCGAGGGTGGCCTTCTGCGTCTCGCTCGATGGAGATTCGGGTTTGGCTTCGGCTAGCAGCTGGCTCTTTCTCGCGCCGCGCGCGGTCTCTACCCGTAGTCGGCGTCCAGGACGTCGCACCGTGATCTCGGCGCGGGGAAGGGATTTCTGCGCGGGTGTCGGCTTCATGCCGCTGCGCGGTTGCATCGATCAGCTACTGGATGCGTCGGGTCATGTGGGGGAGTTCTTCGGCCCCCAGTCCGTCTAGCTCGTCTACGGCCGCCTGGGCGGCGCGCAGGTTCTCGAGTGGAGTGGCGTAGACTGGGCGGTCGACTCCTAATGTGTCGGCAACGGCAGCGCCGCGCTGTGTGACAACGCCGACTCGGCTGGGCCCGCCTTGGGGCGGCGTGCCAAAGGCGGCGCGGTCAGCCTCGCGTCGGTGGGCCTTAGCGAGGCATCTCATCGAAACCAACTTGCGGCCCTCCGCCAGGAGGGCGAGGCGGCAAGCCTCCAGTGCTTCAGCGTCGGCGTCGGCCGGGAGGGGGATGGACAAGTCGTGGACCACCGCGTGCGGGGCGTCATGGGCACTCTCGTCAGCAGCGCTGTCGTGGCCGATGACCATCACCTCGGTGGTGACAGCGTCATAGCCATCGGCTCGGGGAAGCGGGTCATTGTAGATCGTGACGTTGGTGGGGAAGGTGTCGAATGAGGCCGTGTCGGAGTCGACAGGCATCGGATCGGTGGAGCAAATCGACTCCAAGTCCACAGCAGGCTCGCCGGAGACATGGAGCCGACCGAGGAGGTTGACGAGGTGGTCGGTGCCCGCGTCGGAGGCGAGCTCGTCGGAGATGAGGGTCTTGTCGAGGAGATCAGCGAGGCTGCTCGCCGCGCAGGCGTTGGTGACGCCTTGCAGTGCGTCGTGGCAAGCGCCATCGGGCGTGCCGGGCTGGCTACGCTCGCGGGGGAGGAAGAGGGTTCCCGTCCAGAACAGGTCTCCGGACGACGGTGCACCTGGCCCCAAGGTGGGCGCCAAATGTCGGGTGGTAGGTGCGACATATGCCAACGGGTGGCTTATCATTATGGGAGCCAGTAAAACATCGCCGGTGCCTGGAAACGGGATGAGGCGGAGACATGCACGCCGGCAAATCTTACCCAGCTTCGGGGCTCTCCGTGGAGATAACACCCCTACTGCTGCTCTACGGGGTCTCCGCATGATCACTAGATGAACAAGTAGCTACACGATGCTCCTTGAGCTGTTTGGCGAGAGGAAGAAGAAGGGCTCTGCTTGCTCTCTTCTCCTCCCTCCGTGGTGTCTAAAACTAGCAGGGATCCATGCTTTGCATCGGTGTCCCGGGGGGTTTATATAGGCCTTCCCCCTGGGGGTACAATGGTAATCCGGCTGGGCGTGGGGCCCAGCCGTCTGTGTCTTCGCTCTCTGGCTTCTGCGCCGGCTGGTGGGGCCTGCCGGCTGGTGGGTCCCACCGGCTACCGGCTCCTTGGTCGACAGGCAGGCCCCACTGTCCAGGGCCTTGTCGGTGGCTGGTTACTGTTGCTCAATCTTGGTGACGAGGGCTTCGCCGAGGTAAGTGTGGCTACAGTGCTGCCGTCCGGCGGGTTACCACTGTAGCCTCACCGTGTCTTGTCTCCTTAATAGGGCATCTCCTTCGAGGGGGTGGCAAGCCGGCTGGAGAGAGCCGGCTCCGTCTTGGGCCGACTGGGGGAGGCCAGGCCGCCTTCGGGTGTCTCTCTGCCCGAAGGGGCCCACCGCCCGTGGGCCGTACTGGTAGCCCGTCGTGGATGACATCAGGGTCAATGTGGCAACAGTGCTGCGCCGGACGGGTCATGGCCACCCGTACGGCGCACTGTGCCAGGCGCGCTCCGGGATTCGGGGGTGGCAGGCTTCACTGTAGCCACGCCCCGTCACATCGCCGTTATGTGGATGCAGACTTCGAGGGTACGGTCTTGACCGCTTTATGGGAGCCGGCTCCTTGGAGTCGGCCTTCTCGCAGCCGGCTCCTCGGAGCCGGCCCTCCCGCGGTGTTCTTCATGAGGGCTGAAGTCGGGCCGCCTTCCAATAGCCGGCCTGGGAGACAGCCGTCCAGGGGAAGGCGGCCCCATGTCTTGGATTCTTGAGAGCCGGATCGGCTCGTAATTTTTTCAGAAAGGCCAGGGGGAGCCGGCTAGGCTACCCGTGGTCACTTACTCCGACAGTTCTCATACAACAACAGCTACCAGGCCAGTTTGAAGATGGCACCGTTCGAAGCATTGTATGGGAGAAGATGCCGAACACCATTGATGTGGGATGAATTTGGAGACTGCCAGTTGTTTGGACCAGATTTGATTATGGAATCAGAAGACAAGGTTAAACTATTTCTACATAGACTGAAGGTAGCTCAGTTTCGACATAAGAGTTATGCAGATCCAAAACGCATGGAGGTAGTCTATGAAATCAAAGACAGAGCGTATCTGCGAGTGTCAGCTCTTCGAGGTGTTAAACATTTTGGTGTTAAGGGGAAATTAGCCCCGAGATTTGTGGGACAGTACCGTGGTTTGGAACGCATGTGAGAAGTTTCCTACAAGTTGGAGTTACCCAAAGGACTGTCAGGAGTACATGATGTGTTTCATGTTTCCTAGTTGAAGAAGTTTCATGCGGAGATGGCCGATATTCCTCTGAGAGATACGGTGCCCCTGG
This sequence comes from Triticum dicoccoides, assembly GCF_002162155.2. Taxonomy (NCBI): domain Eukaryota; kingdom Viridiplantae; phylum Streptophyta; class Magnoliopsida; order Poales; family Poaceae; genus Triticum; species Triticum dicoccoides. Next base: position 74,763,075 of record NC_041392.1, read on the forward strand.
AAGCAATTCAGTTGGACAGTGATTTGACGTATGAGGAGAAGCCTGTCAAGATTCTAGAGTTTGCTAGCCGAGTTACTCGCAGCAAGGTTATCAAATTTTGCAAAGTTCAGTGGAGCCACCATACTGAGGATGAAGCCACCTGGAAACGAGATGATGATATTTGCAAAGACCACCCACACCTATTTCCTAGCCAACCCGAATCTCGAGGGCGAGATTCATATTAAGGGGGGTAGGTTTTTAACATCCCAAATTTTCAATTTGGAATGTTATACGTAGGTCATTCATGCATATCATATTTTATTTTATTTTCGTTTCGCGATCCTCAAAATTCTAAGAAACTCAAGGACCCTCGGAGAGAGTTGAGGATTTCATGGTTTTCATATTTGAATTTTATCAAATATCGAAACGAGGATCAATTGTTTTATTATTTTTCTCTCCAAAAATATTTCATATTAAGATATATGAGAGGAGATAATATGACTTCTCCAAAATAAACGAAATATTGGAGGAAAAATATTAAAATCAACTTTTTGATTTTATTCGGATTTTATTGCTATTTTTATTTGCATAGGAAAAATATGCATTTTTCAAAAATTGCATTTTAGGCCAAGAAAATGTTCACCTTCTTCGAAATATTCTATTTAGACGGTGATTTTTTTTGATATTTTGATATTTTTTATTTTTCTAGGATTTCTTTTCGGCAAAATATGTTTAAAAAAAAGAGGACGCCCGCCGGACCGAACTGGGCCGCGGCCCAGCTAGCCCAGCCAGCCCCGCGCCGCTGTCGTATCAGAGTCGGACGCCTCGAGGGAGTTCGAGCCGCCGCCATGACCTCGACCCCTCCCACAAGCTGCCTCCCCCCCTTTAAATGCTGGACCTGGGCCCCCCTTGGAGCCCAAGCCGCCACCGCTGCCAGCCCCCGCAAGCCGCGCTGCTTGCCCCGCCGCCTCGGGCCACCACCGCACGCCGGCGCTCGCCGCCTGCTGCTGCACCGCCACCAAGCCCCTGCTGCACCGCCCTCCGCCGCCCCGCACCGCACCCCCGCCGTTGCCCGCGCCGCCGCCCACTCGCCGGATGCCGCCAGAGCCGCGCCGGAGTTTGAATCTCGCAGTTCGGTTTTTTTTGGTTTAGGTAAAAACCGCCAATTTTTTTAAAACCCTAGTTACATTTTTTAGACCGATTCATTGCTTTTCTTGGTTTAGTTTATTCAGCGGACGTTCGTCCGTATGTTCGTTTTATCACAGGATTTCGCCCGTTAGTAATAGACAACGAACGTTCATTCGTTAGCATGTTTGTCCGTTTTTCTTTTTCTCAAGTTTTTCGCGATTATTTTCGATCACGATTTCTGATCTGATTTTCGTTTTAGTTTTTCTTTTCGCTCGTTTATCAGAATCAGGCGATTCAAGCGCCTAGATCTTCGCCTCGAAGCCCTCTTTTCGTTTAACCAACTTGAACAAGATTTTGGTACAGTAAAATTTGACTTTAGTCCAGATTAGTAATCGGATCTTGTTTCTTTCGCAGTTTGTGTTTCGTTGCTCCGTTTGATTTGATTCTTTTTGCAAACCGGAGTTCTTAAGTTGAACTTTCTCGTTAGATATTCTTATTTGAGTTTTACCCGTGCATCTTTGTTTGATTGCTTATGTATGCTATTGTTTGTCTATGACAGAACACCCGGAGTGAGAAGCGTGCTACTACGAGTCTCTAGGTTTCATGGATCATCAGCAAGGCAAGTAACACTTTGATCATACCCCTTTATTACCCAGTTTTTATGCATTAGTTCCAATCCTGAAACACTGCATGATTAGGATGTGATTAACTTGTGGGTTTGGGAAGTAGATGATGAGGTAGAACCTATTACCTGTTTTATTATCAAACCCTCGGGAGTTACCTCTACGTTCCTTATATTGCTATGCTATGCTCGTAGACATGGATTGAGTTTGAGTGTATCCATGACAGATGTGAGATTGTTAATTAATGGTTCAACTTAAGGTGGCAACTGTTTGAAATATGCCCTAGAGGCAATAATAAATTAGTTATTATTATATTTCATTGTTCATGATAATCGTTTATTATCCATGCTAGAATTGTATTGATAGGAAACTCAGATACATGTGTGGATACATAGACAACACCATCTCCCTAGTAAGTCTCTAGTTGACTAGCTCGTTGATCAATAGATGGTTATGGTTTCCTGACCATGGACATTGGATGTCGTTGATAACGGGATCACATCATTAGGAGAATGATGTGATGGACAAGACCCAATCCTAAGCCTAGCACAAAGATCGTGTAGTTCGTAAGCTAAATATTTTCTAATGTCAAGTATCATTTCCTTAGACCATGAGATTGTGCAACTCCCGGATACCGTAGGAGTGCTTTGGGTGTGCTAAATGTCACAACGTAACTGGGTGGCTATAAAGGTACACTACGGGTATCTCCGAAAGTGTCTGTTGGGTTGGCACGAATCAAGACTGGGATTTGTCACTCCATGTAACGGAGAGGTATCTCTGGGCCTACTCGGTAGGATATCATCATAATGTGAACAATGTGATCAAGGAGTTGATCACGGGATGATGTGTTACGGAACGAGGAAAGGGACTTGCTGGTAACCGACGATCGAATCTCGGGCAAGTATCGTACCGCTAGACAAAGGGAATTGTATACGGGATTGATTGAATCCTTGACATCATGGTTCATCCGATGAGATCATCGTGGAACATGTAGGAGCCAACATGGGTATCCAGATCCCGCTGTTGGTTATTGACCGAAGAGTTGCCTCGGCCATGTCTGCATGACTCCCGAACCCGTAGGGTCTACACACTTATGGTTCGATGACGCTAGGGTTATAGGGAAAGTATGTACGCGGTTACCGAATGTTGTTCGGAGTCCCAGATGAGATCCAAGACGTCACGAGGAGTTCCGGAATGGTCCGGAGGTAAAGATTGATATATAGGAAGTATGGTTTTGGCCACCGGAAGTGTTCCGGGCATCACCGGTAGTGTACCGGGACCACCAGAGGGGTCCGGAGGTCCACCAGGTGGGGCCACCAGCCCCAGAGGCCTACATGGGCCAATAGTGGGAAGGGACCAGCCCCTAGGTGGGCTGGGGCGCCTCCCACCAAGGCCCAAGGCGCAAGGGAGAGTGGGAGGGGGCAAACCCTAGGTCTAGATGGGCCTTAAGGCCCACCCTAGGTGCGCCCCCCTCTCCCCCCCTTGGCCGCAACCCTAGATGGGTTTTGGGGCTGCCGCCACCCCTGGGGAGGGAACCCTAGATGGGGGCGCGGCCCCTCCCCTTCCCCTATATATACTTGAGGTATTGGGGGCTTCAACAAACTCGATTCGATCTCCCTCTTGGCGCAGCCCTACCTCTCTCCCTCCTCGTCTCTCGTAGTGCTTGGCGAAGCCCTGCTGGAGTCCCGCGCTCCTCCACCACCACCACGCCGTCGTGCTGCTGCTGAACGGAGTCTTCCCCAACCTCTCCTTCTCCCCTTGCTGGATCAAGGCGTAGGAGACATCATCGGGCTGCACGTGTGTTCAACGCGCAGGCGCCGTGGTTCGGCGCTTAGATCGGAATCAACCGCGATCTCAATCGCTACGAGTACGACTCGTTCATCCGCGTTCTTGCAACGCTTTCGCTTAGCGATCTACAAGGGCATGTAGATGCACTCTCCTTCCCCTCGTTGCTAGATTACTCCATAGATTGATCTTGGTGATGCATAGAAAATTTTAAATTTCCGCTACGATCCCCAACAGTGGTATCAGAGCTAGGTCTATGCGTAGTTTCTATGCACGAGTAGAACACAAGTTGTTGTGGGCATCGATTTTGTCAATTTACTTGCCGTTACTAGTCTTATCTTGATTCGGCGACATCGTGGGATGAAGCGGCCCGAACCGACCTTACACGTACTCTTACGTTAGACTGGTTCCACCGACTGACATGCACTAGTTACATAAGATGGCTAGCGGGTGTCTGTCTCTCCCACTTTAATCGGATCAGATTCGATGAAAAGGGTCCTTATGAAGGGTAAATAGAAATTGGCATATCACGTTGTGGTTTTGGCGTAGGTAAGAAACGTTCTTGCTAGAAACCTATAGCAGCCACGTAAAAACTTGCAACAACAATTAGAGGATGTCTAACTTGTTTTTGCAGCATATGCCTTGTGATATGATATGGCCAAAAGGATGTGATGAATGATATATTTGATGTATGAGATTGATCATGTTCTTGTAATAGGAATCACGTCTTGCATGTCAATGAGTATGACAACCGGCAGGAGCCATAGGAGTTGTCTTAATTTATTTATGACCTCCGTGTCAACATAAACGTCATGTAATTACTTTACTTTATTGCTAAAGCGTTAGCCATAGTAGTAGAAGTAATAGATGACGAGACAACTTTAAGAAGACACGATGATGGAGATCATGATGATGCAGATCATGGTGTCATGCCGGTGACAATGATGATCATGGAGCCCCGAAGATGGAGATCAAATGGAGCAAAATGATATTGGCCATATCATGTCACTATTTGATTGCATGTGATGTTTATCATGTTTTACATCTTATTTGCTTAGAACGACGGTAGCTTAAATAAGATGATCCCTCTCTAAAATTTCAAGAAAAGTGTTTCCCCTAATTGTGCACCGTTGCGAAGGTTCATTGTTTCGAAGCACCACGTGATGATCGGGTGTGATAGATTCTAACATTCGAATACAATGGGTGTTGACGAGCCTAGCATGTACAGACATGGCCTCGGGACACATGCGAAACACTTAGGTTGACTTGACGAGCCTAGCATGTACAGACAAGGCCTCGGAACACGGAAGACCAAAAGGTCGACCATGAGTCGTATAGAAGATACGATCAACATGAGATGTTCACCGTTGATGACTAGTCCGTCTCATGTGATGATCGGACATGGCCTAGTCGATTCGGATCATGTTTTACTTAGATGACTAGAGGGATGTCTATCTGAGTGGGAGTTCATTACATTAATTTGATTAGATGAACTCAATTATCATGAACATAGTCTAAATTGTCTTCGCAAATATGTTGTAGATAAATAGCTCACATTGTAGCTCCCTGTTTCAATATGTTCCTAGAGAAAGATTAAGTTGAAAGATATTGTAAGCAATGATGCGGACTAGGTCCGTAGTCTGAGGAGTGTCCTCACTGCTACACAGAAGGCTTACGTCTTTGATGCACTGCTCGATGTGCAAACCCCTACAACGTCGTCTGTGGATGTTGTGAACACCTGACAGACACATTTTGATGACTACCTAATAGTTTAGTGCACCATACTTTACGTCTTAGAATCGGGATTCCAATGACGTTTTGAACGCCATAGAACATATGAGATGTTCCAAGAGCTGAAATTGGGATTTAAGGCTCATGCCCGTGTTGAGAGGTGTGAGACCTCTGACAAGTTCTTTTGCCAACAAGATGGAGGAGAATAGCTTAGCTAGTAAGCATGTGCTCAGAATGTCTGGGTGCTACAATCACTTAAATCAAGTGGGAGTTAAACTTCCAGATAAGATAGTGATTGATAGAGTTCTCTAGCCACTATCACTAAGCTACTAGATCTTCGTGATGAACTATGACATGCAAGGGATGGAGTTAATCCCGGAGCTCTTCGCGGTGCTTAAGACCGCAAAAGGTAGAAATCAAGAAGGAGCATCAAGTGTTGATGGTTTAACAAGACCACTGGTTTCAAGAAGGGCAAGGGCTAGAAGGGAAACTTCATGGATGGCAAACCAGTTGCCGCTCCAGTGAAGTAACCCAAGGTTGAACACAAACCCGAGACTACGTGCTTATATTGTAAGGGGAACGATCGCTGGTAGCGGAATTACCCCAAATGCATGGTAGATAAGAAGGCTGGCAACTTCAAAGTATATACGTGTTATTAATGTGTACCTCACTAGTACTCCTGGTAGCACCTGGGTATTGGATACCGGTTCAGTTGCTATTATTGGTATCTTGAAGCAAAAGCTACAGACTAAACGGGGATTGGCTAAGGGCGAGGTGACGATGGGTGTTGGAAGTGTTTCCAAAGTTGATGAGATCACCATCGCACGCTCCATCTGCCTTCGGGATTAGTATTGAACCTAGATAAATGTTATCAGGTGTCTACGTTGAGCATAAATATGATTAGATCATGTTCATTGCAATACGGTTATTCATTTAAGTTAGAGAATAATGGTTATTCTGTTTACATGAATAATACCTTTCATGGTCATGCACCCTATGTGAATGGTTCATTGAATCTCGGTCGTGGTAATACACATGTTCACGCCAAAAGATGTAGAGTTAATAATGATAGTACCACTTTCTTGTGGCACTGCCGCTTAGGTCATATTGGCATAAGATGCATGAAGAAACTCCATGTCGAAGGATGTTTGGAGTCACTTGATTTTGAATCACGTGACACATGCGAGCCATGACTCATGTGCAGGATGACTAAGACCCCGTTTTCAGGTACAATGAAACGGGCAAGTGACTTGTTGGAAATCAAACATGCTGATGCGTGTGATCCAATGAGAAATTGAAGCGTGTGGTGGATATCGCTATTTTCTCATCTTCACTGACAATTTGAGTAGATATAGGTATATTTACATAATGAAGCACAAGTCTGAAACGTTTGAAAAGTTCAAGCGATTTCAGAGTGAAGTTAAGAATCATCATAACAAGAAGATCAAATTCCTACGATCTGATCAATGAGAATTTCTGAGTTATGAGTTTGGCAAACACTTAAGACATTGTGAATTGTTTCACAGTTGAAGCCACTTGGAACACCACAGCGTAATGGTGTGTCCGGATGTCATAATCGAACCTTATGAGATATGGTGCGATCTATGATGTCTCTTACCGATCTACCATTTTCATTTTGAGGTTATGCGTTAGAGACAGCTGCATTCACTTTAGATAGGACACCATCTAAGTCCGTTGAGACGACATCATATGAACATTGGTTTGGAAAGAAACCAAAGTTGTCGTTTCTTAAAGTTTGGGGCTGCTATGCTTAAGGCTTCAGCCGGAGAAGCTCGAACCCAAAAGTGGACAAACACATCTTCGTAGAATACCCAAAGGTGATAGTTGGGTATACCTTCTATCTCAGATCCGAGGGCAAATTGAACGGGTCCTTTCTCGAGAAGGAGTTTCTCTCGAAAGAATTGAGTGGGAGGAAGATAGAACTTGATGAGGTTGTCGAACCTTTGTTTCAACAAGAGAGTGATGCAACACAGAAAGATGTTTTCTGTGGTGCCTACATCTGTTGAAGAGGAAGTTAATGATAGTGATCATGAAGCTTCGGATGAAGTTGCTATCGAACCTCATAGGTCGACAAGGATATGTACTACTCCTGAGTGGTACGATAATCCTGTCTTAGATATCATGTTGTTAGACAACAATGAACCTACGAGCTATGGAGAAGCAATGGTGGGCCCGTATTCTGACAAATGGTTAGAAGTCATGAAATCCGAGATAGGATCCATGTATGGACTTTGGTGGACTTGCCCGATGATCGTCAAGCCATTGAGATAAATGGATCTTTAAGAAGAAGACGGACGTGGGCGGTAATGTTACCGTCTATGAAGCTCGACTTGTGGGAAAGAGTTTTTTTTCACAAGTTCAAGGAGTTGACTACGATGAGAATTTCTCACCCATAGCGATGCTTAAGTCCGTCGGAATCATGTTAGCATTAGCTGTATTTTTCGATTATGAAATCTGACAGATGGATGTCAAAACAAGTTTTCTTACCAGCTTTCGTAAGAAAAAGTTGTATGTGATACAATCAAAGTTTTGTCGATCCTAGGGATGCTAAAATGTATGCTGGCTCCAGCAATCCTTCTATGGACTAGAGCAAGCATCTCGGAGTCAGAATATATGCTTTGATGGAGTGATCAAAGCTTTTAGGTTTATGCAATGTTTGCTAGAAACTTGTATTTACAAGAAAGTGAGTGGGAGAACTACAACATTTCTAATAAGTATATGTGGATGACATATTGTTGATCCGAAATAATGTAGAGTTTCTGGAAAGCATAAACCGTTGTTTGAAGAGTGTTTTTCAAAGGAAGACCTGGATAAAGATGCTTACATAATGGGCATCAAGATCTATAGAGATAGATCAAAACGCCTGATGATACTTTCAAAGAACGCACACCTTGACATGTTTTTGAAGGAATTCAAAATAGATCAGTCAAAGAAGGGGTTCTTACCTGAGTTGTAAGGTGTGAAGTTGAGTAAGACTCGAAGATTGACCACGGCATAAGAAAGAGGAAGGACAAAGGCCGTCCCCTATGCTTTTGTCATAGGCTCTATACGGTATGCCATGCTGAGTACCGCACCTGATGTGTACCTTGCCACATGTCTGGCAAGAGGGTACAAAGGTGATCTAGGAGTGGATCACCAGATAGCGGTCAAAATTATCCTTAGAGGAATAAGGAAATGTTTCTCGGATATGGAGGTGATGAAGAGTTCGACGTAAAGAGTTACGTCGATGCAAGCTTAAACACCTATCCGGATAGCTCTGAGTAGAGATACCGGATATGTATAATGGAGCAACAATTTGGAATAGCTCCAAGTGGAACGTGGTAGCAGCATCTACGATATAAAGTTTTGCGAAATACATAGGGATCTGAATATGGCAAGACCCGTTGACTACAACCTCTCTCACAAGCATAACATGATCAAACCCAAAACTCATTGAGTGTTAATCACATAGTGATGTGAACTAGATTATTCAGTCTAGTAAACTCTTTGGATGTTGTTCACATGGCGATGTGACCTGTGAGTGTTAATCACATGGCGATGTGAACTAGATTATTGACTCTAGTGCAAGTGAGAGACTCTTGGAAATATGCCCTAGAGGCAATAATAAATTAGTTATTATTATATTTCATTGTTCATGATAATCGTTTATTATCCATGCTAGAATTGTATTGATAGGAAACTCAGATACATGTGTGGATACATAGACAACACCATGTCCCTAGTAAGCCTCTAGTTGATTAGCTCGTTGATCAATAGATGGTTACAGTTTTCTGACCATGGACATTGGATGTCATTGATAACGGGATCACATCATTAGGAGAATGATGTCATGGACAAGACCCAATCCTAAGCCTAGCACAATGATCGTGTAGTTCGTATGCTAAAGCTTTTCTAATGTCAAGTATCATTTCCTTAGACCATGAGATTGTGCAACTCCCGGGTACCGTAGGAGTGCTTCGGGTGTGCCAAACATCACAATGTAACTGGGTGGCTATAAAGGTACACTGCGGGTATCTCCGAAAGTGTCTGTTGGGTTGGCACGAATCGAGACTGGGATTTGTCACTCCGTGTAATGGAGAGGTATCTCTGGGCCCACTCGGTAGGATATCATCATAATGTGCACAATGTGATCAAGGATTTGATCACAGGATGATGTGTTACGGAACGAGTAAAGAGACTTGCCGGTAACGAGATTGAACAAGGTATCGGGATACCGACGAACAAATCTCGGGCAAGTATCGTACCGCTAGACAAAGGGTATTGTATACGGGATTGATTGAATCCTTGACATCATGGTTCATCCGATGAGATCATCATGGAACATGTAGGAGCCAACATGGGTATCCAGATTCCGCTATTGGTTATTGACCGGAGAGTTGTCTCGGCCATGTCTGCATGACTCCCGACCCCGTAGGGTCTACACACTTAAGGTTCGATGACGCTAGGGTTATAGGGAAAGTATGTACACGGTTACCGAATGTTGTTCGGAGTCCCGGATGATATACCGGACGTCACGAGGAGTTCCGGAATGGTCCGAAGGTAAAGATTGATATATAGGAAATACGGTTTTTGCCACCGGAAGTGTTCCGGGCATCACCGGTAGTGTACCGGGACCACCGGAGGGGTCCGGGGGTCCACCAGGTGGGGCCACCAGCCCCGGAGGCCTACATGGGCCAATAGTGGGAAGGGACCAGCCCCTAGGTGGGCTGGGGCGCCTCCCACCAAGGCCCAGGGCGCAAGGGAGAGTGGGAGGGGGCAAACCCTAGGTCCAGATGGGCCTTAAGGCCCACCCTAGGTGCGCCCCCCTCTCTCCCCCTTGGCCGCAGCCCTAGATGGGTTTTGGGGCTGCCGCCACCCCTAGGGAGGGAACCCTAGATGGGGCACAGCCCCTCCCCTTCCCCTATATATACTTGAGGTATTGGGGGCTGCAACAGACACGATTCGATCTCGTCTCACGTAGTGCTTGGCGAAGCCCTGCTGGAGTCCCGCGCTCCTCCACCACCATCACGCCGTCATGCTGCTGCTGGACGGAGTCTTCCCCAACCTCTCCTTCTCCCCTTGCTGGATCAAGGCGTAGGAGACGTCACCGGGCTGCACATGTGTTAAACGCGGAGGCGCCGTGGTTCGGCGCTTAGATCGGAATCAACCGCGATCTGAATCGCTACGAGTATGGCTCCTTCATCCGCATTCTTGCAACGATTCCGCTTAGCGATCTACAAGGGTATGTAGATGCACTCTCCTTCCCCTCGTTGCTAGATTACTCCATAGATTTATCTTGGTGATGCGTAGAAAATTTTAAATTTCTACTACGATCCCCAATAGCAACTTTAATACACTCTGGGTGGATTGCTTGTTTGGGCACTTGGAGAATCCAGTGTTGTCCTAGGATATCCCGGAGTACCTGTGTGATCATCCTACGGCCCGCCACCCAGGCTTAAAGAGATCTTAAGATTATTCATGCTAGAAACTTCCGTGTGCAGCCACAAGTCATTATGGGCTCTGGCATAGTATGAGTAAGTTGTGTGACCTCTTTCAGTGGTGGGCTAGCAGATGTAGAGGGAAAGTAGGTGTAACTGTCCACCCAGAGTAAAGGGTAAATGCTTCTGAAAGACTGTGTCTCAGTCATCCGTTTCTCAAACATCATATAGTGTGAGAAATCCAATGGGGGAGATTGAGTCTTGTGGGGAAAAATGCACAAACCTCTGTAGAGTGTACAATCTAATCATGGTTGGCCGTGTCCCCGGTTATGGACATCTTCAGTATCTAGTACTTAGATTTTCCTATTATATCTCATCACTCTAAATTAATTTGTTGGGTTAATGAACTACTTTAATTGGGATTTAGTTGGAGGAACCTTCTCAGTGATGTTTCAACTACCATGATAGTTAAAATAAAACTTATTCCTTTGTTATAGGGAAAAATTGGCTTTTCAAAAAACATTATAACCATACAGCCTCCACCAGCCAGATATGCATATAGTGTTAGCATTATTTCTGTTCACTGCTCTACTACGTTACATTGCCAGCATATTCCATGTGCTGACCCATTTTCGGGCTGCAACATATCTCGTTGCAGACTTTTCAGACTTGGAGTAAGGTTCGCTAGGTCGTTGTCATGCAGCTCAGCTATGCCGTTGGAGTTGATGGGCTCACTTTATCTTCCAAGCCTTCCACTGTTATCGTATTAGATGGCCTTAAGCCATATTTATTGTAATAAGTTCTCTTTTGGAGACATTTGATGTAATAAGTGTGTGATTGCTACTCTGTTATAAATCCTTCGAGTACTGTGTGTGTCAGCATTATCGATCCAGGGATGACACTGAAGCACAGAGACTTGACCATTTGAGGTCGGGTAGCTACATGGGGGTCATTGATGAATACTGGTAAGATGACTTGTTTGTTCTCATCGGTGCTCTGGAGTTGGTGATGATGATTTCTTCGAAGTCCCCTTGCTGGAGGCGGCAAATCTCTCCTAAAATAGCCCTTTCGGAGAGAAAAAAAAATTAGGTTTCTGTCTCATAGAGGCGGTGGAAAATTCTTCTAAAAATTATACTCAGGGTTTCTCCTCAATGGGGAATCATAGCAACCTGGCAGGGTAGGAGTGCTTGTGGGCCATAGGCCCCCTTTAGGCATCCCTGTAAGGAAGGCACCTAGGCCCCCAAGGGCTCCCTTGGTTGGCTCCTTCTGGCTCATGGGCTCATCCCTTGTGAAAACCATAATTTTCTTCTATTTTTATATGGTCTTGAAAGTGTAATTTCTTCATGAAGCTCCAAATTCCCCTGACAACATATATGGTAATTATTCCAGCAATCCTCTACATTATAAATAAACCATACTTACTTCAATGTAAAGGCAACTAAATAAACATAAAAGTAAAGTATTTATCTTCTAAAATAGTGATGTAAAATGAATGTATAACACATGTAGGCTACAAACTCTAGAATCCTAAATCAATCAAAATAGTCCCTCTAAGTATCAAGATATATAGATGATGTGAGATTTAGAGGAGGGGGAGCAGACATAGTAGTTTTGGAATCCATGGCAACCAACGATGAATCAGAGGGATTCTTCTCGAGGAGATCGATCCAATGCATCGGTGTCCTTGAATAAAATAGGAAGAAGGAAGATGGAACACACATAGAGGTTGCATGTTTCAACTAGGTCAATCCATTCCAACAATAGTTCTTTGAATTAAGTTTGCCAGTGTTTCTTGTTTTGTAAGGCATCACCTTATTTCTAGCAATTTCACTGCTGATTTATTTTAATGATGTACGTATATTTTTATGGTACAAACGTACAACTAATAAAGAGTAGCAACCATGTTCGTGTATGTACTTGTCAAGAAAAAGAAAGTGAATCAAGTAGCACCCACATCCTTTTTGATAAATTTATTTTTCGTTGAAGCTATATACACTGATGGTGTAAGGCCAAATAATCTCATGTGTGAAGTCGCCACAACAACGCAACACAACCTAGCCTTAGGGAGTATCTACACTGCTAAGTATTTCTAACATGAAGAAAAAACTTACTAGTGTAGATATTTACTAAGGCTCAAGTGATTTAATGCTTTGTGTGTACATCTTAATTAACTCGAAGGAAAAATTAGATCACAATTATAAAATCTCTAAAACTACCAATATTATTTCATGGTTTATTTGATGCAAAGAATTAATTCCATCATAACCAAAGGAAATACATAAGATCATAAGATTGTGAGGCCTTGTACAAAATTCTCAGTTGACCTAAATTAGCAAAATCAAAAATAAAAATAGTGTTAGTTTCTAAACTCACCATCTTTACAACTATTTAGGGTCTCTATGATTCAAAGCTTTTTCACATGCTTTACCTTTTCCTTCATGCATAGGCGGCTAGGGAAAACTTCCCCTCCCCTCCAAGCTTCGTGTCACTTGGTGTCACTTGGGAGCCTCCGACAAGATTGTGGAGTTGAACCAAGGAGTTTGTAAGGGCAAGGAGATCGCCTACTTCGTGAAGATCTACCGCTAGTGAGGAAAGTCCTGTGTGGGCGATGGCCATGGTGGGATAGACAAGGTTGCTTCTTCGTGGACCCTTTGTGGGTGGTTGCTACTTCGTGGACCCTTCGTGGGTGGAGCCCTCCGTGGACTCGCGCAACCGTGACCCTTCGTGGGTGGAGCCCTGTGTGGACTCCCGCAACCGTTACCCTTCGTGGGTTGAAGTCTCCATCAACGTGGATGTAGGATAGCACCACCTATCCGAACCACGGGAAAAACATCCGTGTCTCCAATTGCGTTTGAAATCTCCAAACCCTTCCCTTTACATTCTTGCAAGTTGCATGCTTTACTTTCCGCTGCCAATATACTCTTTGCATGCTTGCTTGAATTATGTGATGATTGCTTGACTTATCTTAAAATAGCTAAAATCTGCCAAGAACTAAAATTGGGAAAAGGTTAAGTTTTTATTTGGTCAAGTAGTCTAATCACCCCCCTATAGACATACTTTCGATCCTACACTTTCTGACCAGTGCATGTGCTCAGCGGGGTTGGCAGCAACCATGCTGACTTCCTGGTTCTCTCGGCATTTGCTGCGCCGGTCTTTGGGCTGGCTTGCAAAGACGATATAGGCGGCATGCACGTCGGGGAACTCATCATGCACGGCTCCGACTGCGGGCCGAGCAGCCGGCAGCGGCGGGACCGGAGGCGGCGGGCCGGCAGGCGGAGGCGGCGTGAGCCCTTCGCCTTTGGAGATTTGGGTGAGCCAATGGCACTTCCGGGTTGTGTGGTTGGACGGCTTCGCGCCGCTGTGGAACTTGCACGGGGCGTCGAGAGTTTGCTCGTAGGAGAAGGCCAACTGCCAAGCCGGCCTGCCGCCCTTGGGTTTCTTGGGCGCGGGCCGCCCTTCGGGCGGCACGTCTTCGACTGTGGCCACCTGCCGACAGGCGGGAGGCGGCGCGGGGCCCTTGCGCTTGTGGTCGTTCGAGTGTGGGCATCGGCCGGAATCCCCAGCCGGCGTCTTGGGCACTGGGTTGAGTACTTTTCCGGACGCGTCTACCCAGGGCTCGGTCTTCATTGAGGAGTCGGCGGTGGCGTACTTGTCCGCTATGTCCAGAAGCTCGTCGAGGGTAGTCGGCTCGTCGCAGAGAAGCTTGTGCTTGAGGAGGGAGCCTTCTCGGCACCCGGCTATGAAGTATTCTATGGCTTGCACCTCGTGCACCCCTTTGCAAGAGTTGCGGAGCTCGGCCCAACGTGTGAGGTAGTCGCGAGTTGACTCGGCGGGGCCTTGTACGCACAAGGAGAGCTGTCTGGGCTTGGGAGCCCGCTTGTAGGTGCTGGTGAAGTTGCGGACGAAAGCTTCTGTGAAATCTAGCCAGCTGTTGATGCTGTGTGGTTTGAGGCTGTTGAGCCAGGTCCGCGCCGTGCCTTGCAGCATGAGGGGCACGTACTTCACGGCAACGCGCCGGTTGCCGTTGGCTATGCTAACCACCGTGGAGTAGTCGATCAACCAATCTTCCGGATTCACGGAGCTGTTGTACTTGGGCGTGTCTCTTGGGAGCGAGAACCCTTTGGGGAAGGGCTCGTCGCGGATGCGGGGGCCGAAGCAAGCCGGACCAACATCGTCTTCTTCTTCCAGCGCCAGGGATCGCGCCAGGCGGTCAATCCTATGGTGGGCGTCCTTTTAGCCGACTCCTTCACGGCGACCTAGTCGGCCACTGGGAGTTGGATGCGCCACAGGCGGAGGGGTGGGATATCTTGCTCCATGGGGCCGAGGTGGAGGCGGATTTCCCCGCCACTCCACGGCCCGAGGGTGGCCTTTTGCGTCTCGCTCGATGGAGATTCGGGTTTGGCTTCGGCTGGCAGCTGGCTCTTTCTCGCGCCGCGCGCGGTCTCTACCCATAGTCGGTGTCCAGGACGTCGCGCCGTGATCTCGGTGTGGGGAAGGGCTTTCTGCGCGGGTGTCGGCTTCATGCCGCTGCGCGGCTGCATCGATCAGCTACTGGATGCGTCGGGTCATGTGGGGGAGTTCTTCGGCCCCCAGTCCGTCTAGCTCGTCTACGGCCGCCTGGGCGGCGCGCAGGTTCTCGAGTGGAGTGGCGTAGACTGGGCGGTCGACTCCTAATGTGTCGGCAACGGCAGCGCCGCGCTGTCTGACAACGCCGACCCGGCTGGGCCCGCCTTGGGGCGGCGTGCCAAAGGCGGCGCGGTCAGCTTCGCGTCGGTGGGCCTCAGCGAGGCATCTCATGGAAACCAACTTCCGGCCCTCCGCCAGGAGGGCGAGGCGGCAAGCCTCCAGTGCTTCAGCGTCGATGTCGGCCGGGAGGGGGATGGACAAGTCGTGGACCACCGCGTGCGGGGCGTCATGGGCACTCTCGTCAGCAGCGCTGTCGTGGCCGATGACCATCACCTCGGTGGTGACAGCGTCATAGCCATCGGCTCGGGGAAGCGGGTCGTTGTAGATCGTGACGTTGGTGGGGAAGGTGTCAAATGAGGCCGTGTCGGAGTCGACAGGCATTGGATCGATAGAGCAAATCGACTCCAAGTCCACAGCAGGCCCGCCGGAGACATGGAGCCGACCGAGGAGGTTGACGAGGTGGTCGGTGCCCGCGTCGGAGGCGAGCTCGTCGGAGATGAGGGTCTTGTCGAGGAGATCAGCGAGGCTGCTCACCGCGCAGGCGTTGGTGACGCCTTGCAGCGCGTCGTGGCAAGTGCCATCGGGCGAGCCGGGCTGGCTACGCTCGCGGGGGAGGAAAAGGGTTCCCGTCCAGAACAGGTCTCCGGACGACGGTGCACCTGGCCCCAAGGTGGGCGCCAAATGTCGGGTGGTAGGTGCGACATATGCCAACGGGTGGCTTATCATTATGGGAGCTAGTAAAACATCACCGGTGCCTGGAAACGGGATGAGGCGGAGACATGCACGCCGGCAAATCTTACCCAGCTTCGGGGCTCTCCGTGGAGATAACACCCCTACTGCTGCTCTACGGGGTCTCCGCATGATCACTAGATGAACAAGTAGCTACACGATGCTCCTTGAGCTGTTTGGCGAGAGGAAGAAGAAGGGCTCTGCTTGCTCTCTTCTCCTCCCTCTGTGGTGTCTAAAACTAGCAGGGATCCATGCTTTGCATGGGTGTCCCGGGGGGTTTATATAGGCCTTCCCCCCGGGGGTACAATGGTAATCCGGCTGGGCGTGGGGCCCAGCCGTCTGTGTCTTCGCTCTCCGGCTTCTGCGCCGGCTGGTGGGGCCTGCCGGCTGGTGGGTCCCACCGGCTACCGGCTCCATGGTCGACAGGCAGGCCCCACTGTCCAGGGCCTTGTCGGTGGCTGGTTACTGTTGCTCAATCTTGGTGACGAGGGCTTCGCCGAGGTAAGTGTGGCTACAGTGCTGCCGTCCGGCGGGTTACCACTGTAGCCTCACCGTGTCTTGTCTCCTTAATAGGGCATCTCCTTCGAGGGGGTGGCAAGCCGGCTGGAGAGAGCCGGCTCCGTCTTGGGCCGACTGGGGGAGGCCAGGCCGCCTTCGGGTGTCTCTCTGCCCGAAGGGGCCCACCGCCCGTGGGCCGTACTGGTAGCCCGTCGTGGATGACATCAGGGTCAATGTGGCAACAGTGCTGCGCCGGACGGGTCATGGCCACCCGTACGGCGTACTGTGCCAGGCGCGCTCCGGTATTCGGGGGTGGCAGGCTTCACTGTAGCCACGCCCCGTCACATCGCCGTTATGTGGATGCAGACTTCGAGGGTACGGTCTTGACCGCTTTATGGGAGCCGGCTCCTTGGAGTCGGCCTTCTTGCAGCCGGCTCCTCGGAGCCGGCCCTCTCACGGTGTTCTTCATGAGGGCTGAAGTCGGGCCGCCTTCCAATAGCCGGCCTGGGAGACAGCCGTCCAGGGGAAGGCGTCCCCATGTCTTGGATTCTTGAGAGCCGGATCGGCTCATAATTTTTTCAGAAAGGCCAGGGGGAGCCGGCTAGGCTACCCGTGGTCACTTACTCCGACAGTTCTCATACAACAACAGCTACCAGGCCAGTTTGAAGATGGCACCATTCGAAGCATTGTATGGGAGAAGATGCCGAACACCATTGATGTGGGATGAATTTGGAGACTGCCAGTTGTTTGGACCAGATTTGATTATGGAATCAGAAGACAAGGTTAAACTATTTCGACATAGACTGAAGGTAGCTCAGTTTCGACATAAGAGTTATGCAGATTCAAAACGCATGGAGGTAGTCTATGAAATCAGAGACAGAGCGTATCTACGAGTGTCAGCTCTTCGAGGTGTTAAACATTTTGTTGTTAAGGGGAAATTAGCCCCGAGATTTGTGGGACAGTACCGTGGTTTGGAACGCATGTGAGAAGTTTCCTACAAGTTGGAGTTACCCAAAGGACTGTCAGGAGTATATGATGTGTTTCATGTTTCCTAGTTGAAGAAGTTTCATGCGGAGATGGCCGATATTCGTCTGAGAGATACGGTGCCCCTGGAAGCAATTCAGTTGGACAGTGATTTGACGTATGAGGAGAAGCCTGTCAAGATTCTAGAGTTTGCTAGCCAAGTTACTCGCAGCAAGGTTATCAAATTTTGCAAAGTTCAGTGGAGCCACCATACTGAGGATGAAGCCACCTGGGAACGAGATGATGATATTTGCAAAGACCACCCACACCTATTTCCTAGCCAACCCGAATCTCGAGGGCGAGATTCATATTAAGGGGGGTAGGTTTGTAACATCCCAAATTTTCAATTTGGAATGTTATACGTAGGTCATTCATGCATATCATATTTTATTTTATTTTCGTTTCGCAATCCTCGAAATTCTAAGCAACTCAAGGACCCTCGGAGAGAGTTGAGGATTTCATGGTTTTCATATTTGAATTTTATCAAATATCGAAACGAGGATCGGTTGTTTTATTATTTTTCTCTCCAAAAATATTTCATATTAAGATATATGAGAGGAGATAATATGACTTCTCCAAAATAAACGAAATATTGGAGGAAAAATATTAAAATCAACTTTTTGATTTTATTCGGATTTTATTGCTATTTTTATTTGCATAGGAAAAAATATGCATTTTTCAAAAATTGCATTTTAGGCCAAGAAAATGTTCACCTTCTTCGAAATATTCTATTTAGACGGTGATTTTTTTTGATATTTTGATATTTTTTATTTTTCTAGGATTTCTTTTCGGCAAAATATGTTTAAAAAAAAGAGGACGCCCGCCGGACCGAACTGGGCCGCGGCCCAGCTAGCCCAGCCAGCCCCGCGCCGCTGTCGTATTAGAGTCGGACGCCTCGAGGGAGTTCGAGCCGCCGCCATGACCTCGACCCCTCCCACAAGCTGCCTCCCCCCCTTTAAAAGCTGGACCTGGGCCCCCCTTGGAGCACAAGCCGCCACCGCTGCCAGCCCCCGCAAGCCGCGCTGCTTGCCCCGCCGCCTCGGGCCACCACCGCACG
>NC_041392.1:74782206-74903936 GCF_002162155.2 Triticum dicoccoides
CTCGCCGCCTGCTGCTGCACCGCCACCAAGCCCCTGCTGCACCGCCCTCCGCCGCCCCGCACCGCACCCCCGCCGTTGCCCGCGCCGCCGCCCGCTCGCCGGATGCCGCCAGAGCCGCGCCGGAGTTCGAATCTCGCAGTTCGGTTTTTTTTTGGTTTAGGTAAAAACCGCCAATTTTTTTAAAACCCTAGTTACATTTTTTAGACCGATTCATTGCTTTTCTTGGTTTAGTTTATTCAGCGGACGTTCGTCCGTATGTTCGTTTTATCACAGGATTTCGCCCGTTAGTAATAGACAACGAACGTTCATTCGTTAGCATGTTTGTCCGTTTTTCTTTTTCTCAAGTTTTTCGCGATTATTTTCGATCACGATTTCTGATCCGATTTTCGTTTTAGTTTTTCTTTTCGCTCGTTTATCGGAATCAGGCGATTCAAGCGCCTAGATCTTTGCCTCGAAGCCCTCTTTCCGTTTAACCAACTTGAACAAGATTTTGGTACAGTAAAATTTGACTTTAGGCCAGATTAGTAATCGGATCTTGTTTCTTTCGCAGTTTGTGTTTCGTTGCTCCGTTTGATTTGATTCTTTTTGCAAACCGGAGTTCTTAAGTTGAACTTTCTCGTTAGATCTTCTTATTTGAGTTTTACCCGTGCATCTTTGTTTGATTGCTTATGTATGCTATTGTTTGTCTATGACAGAACACCCGGAGTGCGAAGCGTGCTACTACGAGTCTCTAGGTTTCATGGATCATCAGCAAGGCAAGTAACACTTTGATCATACCCCTTTATTACCCAGTTTTTATGCATTAGTTCCAATCCTGAAACACTGCATGATTAGGATGTGATTAACTTGTGGGTTTGGGAAGTAGATGATGAGGTAGAACCTATTACCTGTTTTACTATCAAACCCTCGGGAGTTACCTCTACGTTCCTTATATTGCTATGCTATGCTCGTAGACATGGATTGAGTTTGAGTGTATCCATGACAGATGTGAGATTGTTAATTAATGGTTCAACTTAAGGTGGCAACTGTTTGAAATATGCCCTAGAGGCAATAATAAATTAGTTATTATTATATTTCATTGTTCATGATAATCGTTTATTATCCATGCTAGAATTGTATTGATAGGAAACTCAGATACATGTGTGGATACATAGACAACACCATCTCCCTAGTAAGTCTCTAGTTGACTAGCTCGTTGATCAATAGATGGTTATGGTTTCCTGACCATGGACATTGGATGTCGTTGATAATGGGATCACATCATTAGGAGAATGATGTGATGGACAAGACCCAATCCTAAGCCTAGCACAAAGATCGTGTAGTTCGTAAGCTAAAGATTTTCTAATGTCAAGTATCATTTCCTTAGACCATGAGATTGTGCAACTCCCGGATACCGTAGGAGTGCTTTGGGTGTGCTAAATGTCACAACGTAACTGGGTGGCTATAAAGGTACACTACGGGTATCTCCGAAAGTGTCTGTTGGGTTGGCACGAATCGAGACTGGGATTTGTCACTCCATGTAACGGAGAGGTATCTCTGGGCCCACTCGGTAGGATATCATCATAATGTGAACAATGTGATCAAGGAGTTGATCACGGGATGATGTGTTACAGAACGAGTAAAGAGACTTGCTGGTAACTGACGATCGAATCTCGGGCAAGTATCGTACCGCTAGACAAAGGGAATTGTATACGGGATTGATTGAATCCTTGACATCATGGTTCATCCGATGAGATCATCGTGGAACATGTAGGAGCCAACATGGGTATCCAGATCCCGCTGTTGGTTATTGACCGAAGAGTTGCCTCAGCCATGTCTGCATGACTCCCGAACCCGTAGGGTCTACACACTTATGGTTCGATGACGCTAGGGTTATAGGGAAAGTATGTACGCGGTTACCGAATGTTGTTCGGAGTCCCAGATGAGATCCAAGACGTCACGAGGAGTTCCGGAATGGTCCGGAGGTAAAGATTGATATATAGGAAGTATGGTTTTGGCCACCGGAAGTGTTCCGGGCATCACCGGTAGTGTACCGGGACCACCAGAGGGGTCCGGGGGTCCACCAGGTGGGGCCACCAGCCCCAGAGGACTACATGGGCCAATAGTGGGAAGGGACCAGCCCCTAGGTGGGCTGGGGCGCCTCCCACCAAGGCCCAAGGCGCAAGGGAGAGTGGGAGGGGGCAAACCCTAGGTCTAGATGGGCCTTAAGGCCCACCCTAGGTGCGCCCCCCTCTCCCCCCCTTGGCTGCAACCCTAGATGGGTTTTGGGGCTGCCGCCACCCCTGGGGAGGGAACCCTAGATGGGGGCGCGGCCCCTCCCCTTCCCCTATATATACTTGAGGTATTGGGGGCTTCAACAAACTCGATTCGATCTCCCTCTTGGCGCAGCCCTACCTCTCTCCCTCCTCGTCTCTCGTAGTGCTTGGCGAAGCCCTGCTGGAGTCCCGCGCTCCTCCACCACCACCACGCCGTCGTGCTGCTGCTGAACGGAGTCTTCCCCAACCTCTCCTTCTCCCCTTGCTGGATCAAGGCGTAGGAGACATCATCGGGCTGCACGTGTGTTCAACGCGCAGGCGCCGTGGTTCGGCGCTTAGATCGGAATCAACCGCGATCTGAATCGCTACGAGTACAACTCGTTCATCCGCGTTCTTGCAACGCTTTCTCTTAGCGATCTACAAGGGCATGTAGATGCACTCTCCTTCCCCTCGTTGCTAGATTACTCCATAGATTGATCTTGGTGATGCATAGAAAATTTTAAATTTCCGCTACGATCCCCAACAGTGGTATCAGAGCTAGGTCTATGCGTAGTTTCTATGCACGAGTAGAACACAAGTTGTTGTGGGCATCGATTTTGTCAATTTACTTGCCGTTACTAGTCTTATCTTGATTCGGCGACATCGTGGGATGAAGCGGCCCGAACCGACCTTACACGTACTCTTACGTTAGACTGGTTCCACTGACTGACATGCACTAGTTACATAAGGTGGCTAGCGGGTGTCTGTCTCTCCCACTTTAATCGGATCAGATTCGATGAAAAGGGTCCTTATGAAGGGTAAATAGAAATTGGCATATCACGTTGTGGTTTTGGCGTAGGTAAGAAACGTTCTTGCTAGAAACCTATAGCAGCCACGTAAAAACTTGCAACAACAATTAGAGGATGTCTAACTTGTTTTTGCAGCATATGCCTTGTGATATGATATGGCCAAAAGGATGTGATGAATGATATATTTGATGTATGAGATTGATCATGTTCTTGTAATAGGAATCATGTCTTGCATGTCGATGAGTATGACAACCGGCAGGAGCCATAGGAGTTGTCTTAATTTATTTATCACCTCCGTGTCAACATAAACGTCATGTAATTACTTTACTTTATTGCTAAAGCGTTAGCCATAGTAATAGAAGTAATAGATGAAGAGACAACTTCAAGAAGACACGATGATGGAGATCATGATGATGGAGATCATGGTGTCATGCCGGTGACAATGATGATCATGGAGCCCCGAAGATGGAGATCAAATGGAGCAAAATGATATTGGCCATATCATGTCACTATTTGATTGCATGTGATGTTTATCATGTTTTACATCTTATTTGCTTAGAACGACGGTAGCTTAAATAAGATGATACCTCTCAAAAATTTCAAGAAAAGTGTTTCCCCTAATTGTGCACCGTTGCGAAGGTTCGTTGTTTCGAAGCACCACGTGATGATCGGGTGTGATAGATTCTAACGTTCGAATACAATGGGTGTTGACGAGCCTAGCATGTACAGACATGGCCTCGGGACACATGCGAAACACTTAGGTTGACTTGACGAGCCTAGCATGTACAGACAAGGCCTCGGAACACAGAAGACCAAAAGGTCGACCATGAGTCGTATAGAAGATACGATCAACATGAGATGTTCACCGTTGATGACTAGCCCGTCTCATGTGATGATCGGACATGTCCTAGTCGATTCGGATCATGTTTCACTTAGATGACTAGAGGGATGTCTATCTGAGTGGGAGTTCATTAAATTAATTTGATTAGATGAACTCAATTATCATGAACATAGTCTAAATTGTCTTCAAAAATATGTTGTAGATAAATAGCTCACATTGTAGCTCCCTGTTTCAATATGTTCCTAGAGAAAGATTAAGTTGAAAGATAATGTAAGCAATGATGTGGACTAGGTCCGTAGTCCGAGGAGTGTCCTCACTGCTACACAGAAGGCTTACGTCTTTGATGCACTGCTCGATGTGCAAACCCCTACAACGTCGTCTGTGGATGTTGTGAACACCTGACAGACACATTCTGATGACTACCTGATAGTTTAGTGCACCATACTTTACGGCTTAGAATCGGGATTCCAATGACGTTTTGAACGCCATAGAACATATGAGATGTTCCAAGAGCTGAAATTTGGATTTAAGGCTCATGCCCGTGTTGAGAGGTGTGAGACCTCTGACAAGTTCTTTTGCCAACAAGATGGAGGAGAATAGCTCAGCTAGTAAGCATGTGCTCAGAATGTCTGGGTGCTACAATCACTTAAATCAAGTGGGAGTTAAACTTCCAGATAAGATAGTGATTGATAGAGTTCTCTAGCCACTATCACTAAGCTACTAGATCTTCGTGATGAACTATGACATGCAAGGGATGGAGTTGATCCCGGAGCTCTTCGCGGTGCTTAAGACCGCAAAAGGTAGAAATCAAGAAGGAGCATCAAGTGTTGATGGTTTAACAAGACCACTGGTTTCAAGAAGGGCAAGGGCTAGAAGGGAAACTTCATGGATGGCAAACCAGTTGCCGCTCCAGTGAAGTAACCCAAGGTTGAACACAAACCCGAGACTATGTGCTTATATTGTAAGGGGAACGGTCGCTGGTAGCGGAATTACCCCAAATGCATGGTAGATAAGAAGGCTGGCAACTTCAAAGTATATACGTGTTATTAATGTGTACCTCACTAGTACTCCTGGTAGCACCTGGGTATTGGATACCGGTTCAGTTGCTATTATTGGTATCTTGAAGCAAAAGCTACAGACTAAACGGGGATTGGCTAAGGGCGAGGTGACGATGGGTGTTGGAAGTGTTTCCAAAGTTGATGAGATCACCATCGCACGCTCCATCTGCCTTCGGGATTAGTATTGAACCTAGATAAATGTTATCAGGTGTCTACGTTGAGCATAAATATGATTAGATCATGTTCATTGCAATACGGTTATTCATTTAAGTTAGAGAATAATGGTTATTCTGTTTACATGAATAATACCTTTCATGGTCATGCACCCTATGTGAATGGTTCATTGAATCTCGGTCGTGGTAATACACATGTTCACGCCAAAAGATGTAGAGTTAATAATGATAGTACCACTTTCTTGTGGCACTGCCGCTTAGGTCATATTGGCATAAGATGCATGAAGAAACTCCATGTCGAAGGATGTTTGGAGTCACTTGATTTTGAATCACGTGACACATGCGAGCCATGCCTCATGGGCAGGATGACTAAGACCCCGTTTTCAGGTACAATGAAACGGGCAAGTGACTTGTTGGAAATCAAACATGCTGATGCGTGTGATCCAATGAGAAATTGAAGTGTGTGGTGGATATCGCTATTTTCTCATCTTCACTGACAATTTGAGTAGATATAGGTATATTTACATAATGAAGCACAAGTCTGAAACGTTTGAAAAGTTCAAGCGATTTCAGAGTGAAGTTAAGAATCATCATAACAAGAAGATCAAATTCATACGATCTGATCAATGAGAATTTCTGAGTTATGAGTTTGGCAAACACTTAAGACATTGTGAATTGTTTCACAGTTGAAGCCACTTGGAACACCACAGCGTAATGGTGTGTCCGGATGTCATAATCGAACCTTATGAGATATGGTGCGATCTATGATGTCTCTTACCGATCTACCATTTTCATTTTGAGGTTATGCGTTAGAGACAGCTGCATTCACTTTAGATAGGACACCATCTAAGTCCGTTGAGACGACATCATATGAACATTGGTTTGGAAAGAAACCAAAGTTGTCGTTTCTTAAAGTTTGGGGCTGCTATGCTTAAGGCTTCAGCCGGAGAAGCTCGAACCCAAAAGTGGACAAACACATCTTCGTAGAATACCCAAAGGTGATAGTTGGGTATACCTTCTATCTCAGATCCGAGGGCAAATTGAACGGGTCCTTTCTCGAGAAGGAGTTTCTCTCGAAAGAATTGAGTGGGAGGAAGATAGAACTTGATGAGGTTGTCGAACCTTTGTTTCAACAAGAGAGTGATGCAACACAGAAAGATGTTTTCTGTGGTGCCTACGTCTGTTGAAGAGGAAGTTAATGATAGTGATCATGAAGCTTCGGATCAAGTTGCTATCGAACCTCATAGGTCGACAAGGATATGTACTACTCCTGAGTGGTACGATAATCCTGTCTTAGATATCATGTTGTTAGACAACAATGAACCTACGAGCTATGGAGAAGCAATGGTGGGCCCGTATTCTGACAAATGGTTAGAAGTCATGAAATTCGAGATAGGATCCATGTATGGACTTTGGTGGACTTGCCCGATGATCGTCAAGCCATTGAGATAAATGGATCTTTAAGAAGAAGACGGACGTGGGCGGTAATGTTACCGTCTATGAAGCTCGACTTGTGAGAAGGAGTTGACTACGATGAGAATTTCTCACACATAGCGATGCTTAAGTCCGTCGGAATCATGTTAGCATTAGCTGTATTTTTTGATTATGAAATCTGACAGATGGATGTCAAAACAAGTTTTCTTACCAGCTTTCGTAAGAAAAAGTTGTATGTGATACAATCAAAGTTTTGTCGATCCTAGGGATGCTAAAATGTATGCTGGCTCCAGCAATCCTTCTATGGACTAGAGCAAGCATCTCGGAGTCAGAATATATGCTTTGATGGAGTGATCAAAGCTTTTAGGTTTATGCAATGTTTGCTAGAAACTTGTATTTACAAGAAAGTGAGTGGGAGAACTACAACATTTCTAATAAGTATATGTGGATGACATATTGTTGATCTGAAATAATGTAGAGTTTCTGGAAAGCATAAACCGTTGTTTGAAGAGTGTTTTTCAAAGGAAGACCTGGATAAAGATGCTTACATATTGGGCATCAAGATCTATAGAGATAGATCAAAACGCCTGATGATACTTTCAAAGAACGCACACCTTGACATGTTTTTGAAGGAATTCAAAATAGATCAGTCAAAGAAGGGGTTCTTACCTGAGTTGTAAGGTGTGAAGTTGAGTAAGACTCGAAGATTGACCACGGCAGAAGAAAGAGGAAGGACAAAGGCCGCCCCCTATGCTTTTGTCATAGGATCTATACGGTATGCCATGCTGAGTACCGCACCTGATGTGTACCTTGCCACATGTCTGGCAAGAGGGTACAAAGGTGATCTAGGAGTGGATCACCAGATAGCGGTCAAAATTATCCTTAGAGGAATAAGGAAATGTTTCTCGGATATGGAGGTGATGAAGAGTTCGACGTAAAGAGTTACGTCGATGCAAGCTTAAACACCTATCCGGATAGCTCTGAGTAGAGATACCGGATATGTATAATGGAGCAACAATTTGGAATAGCTCCAAGTGGAACGTGGTAGCAGCATCTACGATATAAAGTTTTGCGAAATACATAGGGATCTGAATATGGCAAGACCCGTTGACTACAACCTCTCTCACAAGCATAACATGATCAAACCCAAAACTCATTGAGTGTTAATCACATAGTGATGTGAACTAGATTATTCAGTCTAGTAAACTCTTTGGATGTTGTTCACATGGCGATGTGACCTGTGAGTGTTAATCACATGGCGATGTGAACTAGATTATTGACTCTAGTGCAAGTGGGAGACTGTTGGAAATATGCCCTAGAGGCAATAATAAATTAGTTATCATTATATTTCATTGTTCATGATAATCGTTTATTATCCATGCTAGAATTGTATTGATAGGAAACTCAGATACATGTGTGGATACATAGACAACACCATGTCCCTAGTAAGCCTCTAGTTGATTAGCTCGTTGATCAATAGATGGTTACAGTTTTCTGACCATGGACATTGGATGTCATTGATAACGGGATCACATCATTAGGAGAATGATGTCATGGACAAGACCCAATCCTAAGCCTAGCACAAAGATCGTGTAGTTCGTATGCTAAAGCTTTTCTAATGTCAAGTATCATTTCCTTAGACCATGAGATTGTGCAACTCCCGGATACCGTAGGAGTGCTTTGGGTGTGCCAAACGTCACAATGTAACTGGGTGGCTATAAAGGTACACTGCGGGTATCTCCGAAAGTGTCTGTTGGGTTGGCACGAATCGAGACTGGGATTTGTCACTCCGTGTAATGGAGAGGTATCTCTGGGCCCACTCGGTAGGATATCATCATAATGTGCACAATGTGATCAAGGATTTGATCACAGGATGATGTGTTACGGAACGAGTAAAGAGACTTGCCGGTAACGAGATTGAACAAGGTATCGGGATACCGACGAACAAATCTCGGGCAAGTATCGTACCGCTAGACAAAGGGAATTGTATACGGGATTGATTGAATCCTTGACATCATGGTTCATCCGATGAGATCATCATGGAACATGTAGGAGCCAACATGGGTATCCAGATTCCGCTATTGGTTATTGACCGGAGAGTTGTCTCGGCCATGTCTGCATGACTCCCGAACCCGTACGGTCTACACACTTAAGGTTCGATGACGCTAGGGTTATAGGGAAAGTATGTACACGGTTACCGAATGTTGTTCGGAGTCCCGGATGATATACCGGACGTCACGAGGAGTTCCGGAATGGTTCGGAGGTAAAGATTGATATATAGGAAATATGGTTTTTGCCACCGGAAGTGTTCCGGGCATCACCGGTAGTGTACCGGGACCACCGGAGGGGTCCGGGGGTCCACCAGGTGGGGCCACCAGCCCCGGAGGTATACATGGGCCAATAGTGGGAAGGGACCAGCCCCTAGGTGGGCTGGGGCGCCTCCCACCAAGGCCCAGGGCGCAAGGGAGAGTGGGAGGGGGCAAACCCTAGGTCCAGATGGGCCTTAAGGCCCACCCTAGGTGCGCCCCCCTCTCTCCCCCTTGGCCGCAACCCTAGATGGGTTTTGGGGCTGCCGCCACCCCTAGGGAGGGAACCCTAGATGGGGCACAGCCCCTCCCCTTCCCCTATATATACCTTAGGTATTGGGGGCTGCAACAGACACGATTCGATCTCGTCTCTCGTAGTGCTTGGCGAGGCCCTGCTGGAGTCCCGCGCTCCTCCACCACCACCACGCCGTCATGCTGCTGCTGGATGGAGTCTTCCCCAACCTCTCCTTCTCCCTTTGCTGGATCAAGGCGTAGGAGACGTCACCGGGCTGCACGTGTGTTAAACGCGGAGGCGCCGTGGTTCGGCGCTTAGATCGGAATCAACCGCGATCTGAATCGCTACGAGTATGACTCCTTCATCCGCATTCTTGCAACGATTCCGCTTCGTGATCTACAAGGGTATGTAGATGCACTCTCCTTCCCCTCGTTGCTAGATTACTCCATAGATTTATCTTGGTGATGCGTAGAAAATTTTAAATTTCTACTACGATCCCCAATAGCAACTTTAATACACTCTGGGTGGATTGCTTGTTTGGGCACCTGGAGAATCCAGTGTTGTCCTAGGATATACCGGAGTACCTGTGAGATCATCCTACGGCCCGCCACCCAGGCTTAAAGAGATCTTAAGATTATTCATGCTAGAAACTTCCGTGTGCAGCCACAAGTCATTATGGGCTCTGGCATAGTATGAGTAAGTTGTGTGACCTCTTTCAGTGGTGGGCTAGCAGATGTAGAGGGAAAGTAGGTGTAACTGTCCACCCAGAGTAAAGGGTAAATGCTTCTGAAAGACTGTGTCTCAGTCATCCGTTTCTCAAACATCATGTAGTGTGAGAAATCCAATGGGGGAGATTGAGTCTTGTGGGGAAAAATGCACAAACCTCTGTAGAGTGTACAATCTAATCATGGTTGGCCGTGTCCCCGGTTATGGACATCTTCAGTATCTAGTACTTGGATTTTCCTATTATATCTCATCACTCTAAATTAATTTGTTGGGTTAATGAACTACTTTAATTGGGATTGAGTTGGAGGAACCTTCTCAGTGATGTTTCAACTACCATGATAGTTAAAATAAAACTTATTCCTTTGTTATAGGGAAAAATTGGCTTTTCAAAAAACATTATAACCATACAGCCTCCACCAGCCAGATATGCATATAGTGTTAGCATTATTTCTGTTCATTGCTCTACTATGTTACATTGCCAGCATATTCCATGTGCTGACCCATTTTCGGGCTGCAACATATCACGTTGCAGACTTTTCAGACTTGGAGTAAGGTTCGCTAGGTCGTTGTCATGCAGCTCAGCTATGCCGTTGGAGTTGATGGACTCACTTTATCTTCCAAGCCTTCCGCTGTTATCGTATTAGATGGCCTTAAGCCATATTTATTGTAATAAGTTCTCTTTTGGAGACATTTGATGTAATAAGTGTGTGATTGCTACTCTGTTATAAATCCTTCGAGTACTGTGTGTGTCAGCATTATCGATCCAGGGATGACACTGAAGCACAGAGACTTGACCATTTGAGGTCGGGTAGCTACATGGGGGTCATTGATGAATACTGGTAAGATGACTTGTTTGTTCTCATCGATGCTCTGGAGTTGGTGATGATGATTTCTTCGAAGTCCCCTTGCTGGAGGCGGCAAATCTCTCCTAAAATAGCCCTTTCGGAGAGAGAGAAAAATTAGGTTTCTGCCTCATAGAGGCGGTGGAAAATTCTTCTAAAAATTATACTCAGGGTTTCTCCTCAATGGGGAATCATAGCAACCTGGCAGGGTAGGAGTGCTTGTGGGCCATAGGCCCCCTTTAGGCATCCCTGTAAGGAAGGCACCTAGGCCCCCAAGGGCTCCCTTGGTTGGCTCCTTCTGGCTCATGGGCTCATCCCTTGTGAAAACCATAATTTTCTTCTATTTTTATATGGTCTTGAAAGTGTAATTTCTTCATGAAGCTCCAAATTCCCCTGACAACATATATGGTAATTATTCCAGCAATCCTCTACATTATAAATAAACCATACTTACTTCAATGTAAAGGCAACTAAATAAACATAAAAGTAAAGTATTTATCTTCTAAAATAGTGATGTAAAATGAATGTATAACACATGTAGGCTACAAACTCTAGAATCCTAAATCAATCAAAATAGTCCCTCTAAGTATCAAGATATATAGATGATGTGAGATTTAGAGGAGGGGGAGCAGACATAGTAGTTTTGGAATCCATGGCAACCAACGATGAATCAGAGGGATTCTTCTCGAGGAGATCGATCCAATGCATCGGTGTCCTTGAATAAAATAGGAAGAAGGAAGATGGAACATACATAGAGGTTGCATGTTTCAACTAGGTCAATCCATTCCAACAATAGTTCTTTGAATTAAGTTTGCCAGTGTTTCTTGTTTTGTAAGGCATCACCTTATTTCGAGCAATTTCACTGCTGATTTATTTTAATGATGTACGTATATTTTTATGGTACAAACATACAACTAATAAAGAGTAGCAACCATGTTCGTGTATGTACTTGTCAAGAAAAAGAAAGTGAATCAAGTAGCACCCACATCCTTTTGGATAAATTTATTTTTCGTTGAAGCTATATACACTGATGGTGTAAGGCCAAATAATCTCATGTGTGAAGTCGCTACAACAACGCAACACAACCTAGCCTTAGGGAGTATCTACACTGCTAAGTATTTCTAACATGAAGAAAAAACTTACTAGTGTAGATATTTACTAAGGCTCAAGTGATTTAATGCTTTGTGTGTACATCTTAATTAACTCGAAGGAAAAATTAGATCACAATTATAAAATCTCTAAAACTACCAATATTATTTCATGGTTTATTTGATGCAAAGAATTAATTCCATCATAACCAAAGGAAATACATAAGATCATAAGATTGTGAGGCCTTGTACAAAATTCTCAGTTGACCTAAATTAGCAAAATCAAAAATAAAAATAGTGTTAGTTTCTAAATTGACCATCTTTACAACTATTTAGGGTCTCTATGATTCAAAGCTTTTTCACATGCTTTACCTTTTCCTTCATGCATAGGCGGCTAGGGAAAACTTCCCCTCCCCTCCAAGCTTCGTGTCACTTGGTGTCACTTGGGAGCCTCCGACAAGATTGTGGAGTTGAACCAAGGAGTTTGTAAGGGCAAGGAGATCGCCTACTTCGTGAAGATCTACCGCTAGTGAGGAAAGTCCTGTGTGGGCGATGGCCATGGTGGGATAGACAAGGTTGCTTCTTCGTGGACCCTTTGTGGGTGGTTGCTTCTTCGTGGACCCTTCGTGGGTGGAGCCCTCCGTGGACTCGCGAAACCGTGACCCTTCGTGGGTGGAGCCCTGTGTGGACTCCCGCAACCGTTACCGTTCGTGGGTTGAAGTCTCCATCAACGTGGATGTAGGATAGCACCACCTATCCGAACCACGGGAAAAACATCCGTGTCTCCAATTGCGTTTGAAATCTCCAAACCCTTCCCTTTACATTCTTGCAAGTTGCATGCTTTACTTTCCGCTGCCAATATACTCTTTGCATGCTTGCTTGAATTATGTGATGATTGCTTGACTTATCTTAAAATAGCTAAAATCTGCCAAGAACTGAAATTGGGAAAAGGTTAAGTTTTTATTTGGTCAAGTAGTCTAATCACCCCCCTATAGACATACTTTCGATCCTACACTTCTTGTCTTGGGGGGCAAGTTGACACAAGGTCAGTTCCGTCCTTGTTGGTCACCTCCAGGATCTCGCCCATTCCATCACTTGATCTGGCTCCATTAGTAGTCCTCGAGCCTGGCGGAGATCGCAGGCATCGTGACTCAAGATCTTCATCGGGCTCCTCTTCTTGCGGGCACTGCCCTTCGTGCATCCTAAGACCTTCCAACAAGTGCAGAGGTTAGTAGGACAGTAGAAAATTTCCCACAAGTGGATGACCTAGGTTTATCAATCCGTGGGAGGTGTAGGATGAAGCTGGTCTCTCTCAAACAACCCTGCAACCAAATAACAAAGAGTCTCTTGTGTCCCCAACACACCCAATACAATGGTAAATTGTATAGGTGCACTAGTTCGGCGAAGAGATGGTGATACAAGTGCAATATGGATGGTAGATATAGGTTTTTGTAATTTGAAAATATAAAAACAGCAAGGTAACTAATGATAAAAGTGAGTGAAAACGGTATTGTAATGCGTTGAAACAAGGCCTAGGGTCATACTTTCACTAGTATAAATTATCTCAATAATAATAACATAATTGGATCATATAAAAATCTCTCAACATGCAACAAAGAGTCACTCCAAAGTCACTAATAGCGGAGAACAAATGAAGAGAATGTTGTAGGGTACAAAACCACCTCAAAGTTATCCTTTCTGACCGATCTATTCAAGACTCCATAGTAAAATAACACCTTAAGACGCAAATCAACCAAAACCCTAATGTCACCTAGATACTCCAATGTCACCTCAAGTATCCGTGGGTATGATTATACAATATGCATCACACAATCTCAGATTCATCTATTCAACCAACACAAAGAGCTTCAAAGAGTGCCCCAAAGTTTCTACCGAAGAGTCAAGACAAAAAAGTGTTCCAACCCCTATGCATAAGTTCACAAGGTCATGGAACTCGCAAGTTGATCACCAAAACATACATCAAGTCGATCACGTGAATATCCCATTGTCACCACAGATAAGCACATGCAAGACATACATCAAGTGTTCTCACATCCTTAAAGACTAAATCCGATAAGATAACTTCAAAGGGAAATCTCACACCATTACAAGAGAGTAGATGGGGAGAAACACAATAAGATCCAACTATAAAGCAAAGCTTGCGATACATCAAGATCGTGCTGAATCAAGAACACGAGAGAGAGAGAGAGAGAGAGAGAGAGAGATCAAACACATAGCTACTGGTACATACCCTCAGCCCCGAGGGTGAACTACTCTCTCCTCGTCACGAAGAGCGCCGGGATGATGAAGATGGCCACCGATGAGGGATTCCCCCCTCCGGCAGGGTGCCGAAACGAGTCTGGATTGGTTTTCGGTGGCTACAGAGGCTTGCGGCGGCCAAACTCCCGATCTAGGTTATTTTCTGGAAGTTTGAGGATATATAAGAGGCGTTGGCGTCGGGAGCAAGTCATGGGGTCCACGAGGCATGGGGGCGCGTCCAGGGGGGTAGGGCGCGCCCCCACCCTCGTGGTGGCCTCGGGACTCTTCTGGTCCATCTCTGTAAATTTTCAGGTCAATTGGACTCCGTTTGATATTCCTTTTCCGCGATACTCAAAAACAAGGAAAAAAAAGAAACTGGCACTGGGTTCTAGGTTAATAGGTTAGTCCCAAAAATCATATAAAATAGCATATAAATGCATATAAGACATCCTAGATGGATAATATAATAGCATGGAACAATAAAAAATTATAGATACGTTGGAGACGTATCAAGCATCCCCAAGCTTAATTCCTGCTCGTCCTCTAGTAGGTAAATGATAAAAACAGAATTTTTGATGTGGAATGCTACCTCACATATTTTTCAATGTAATTTTCTTTATTGTGGCATCAATGTTGAGATCCGAAATATTCAAGACAAAAGTTTAATATTGACATAAAAATAATAATATTTCAAGCAAACTAACCAAGCAATTATGTCTTATCAAATTAACATAGCCAAAGAACGCTCATCCCTACAAAATCATATAGTTTGGCCATGCTTCATTTTTGTCACACAAAATGCTCCCGTCATGCACAACCCCGATGACAAGTCAAGCAATTGTTTCATACTTAGCCTTTTCAAACTTTTTCAACTTTCACGCAAATATGAGCGCGAGCCATGGACATAGCACTATAGGTGGAATAGAAAGGTGGTTGTGGAGAATACAAAAAGGAGGAAGATAGTCTCACATCAACTAGGCGTATCAATGGGCTATGGAGATGCCCATCAATAGATATCAATGTGAGTGAGTAGGGATTGCCATGCAACGAATGCACTAGAGCTATAAGTGTATGAAAGATCAACAAAAGAAACTAAGTGGGTGTGCATCCAACTTGCTTGCTCATGAAGACCTAGGGCAATTTGAGGAAGCCCATCATTGGAATATACAAGCCAAGTTCTATAATGAAAAATTCCCACTAGTATATGAAAGTGACAACATAAGAGACTCTCTATCATGAAGATCATGGTGCTACTTTGAAGCACAAGTGTTGAAAAAGGATAGTAACATTGCCCCTTCTCTCTTTTTCTCTCATTTATTTATTTATTTTTGTTTGGGCCTTCTCTCCTTTTTTATGGCCTCTTTTTTTCGTCCGGAGTCTCATCCCGACTTGTGGGGGAATCATAGTCTCCATCATCCTTTCCTCACATAGGACAATGCTCTAATAATGAAGATCATCACACTTTTATTTACTTACAATTCAAGAATTACAACTCGATACTTAGAACAAAATATGACTCTATGTGAATGCCTCCGGCGGTGTACCGGGATGTGCAATGAATGAAGAGT
Organism: Triticum dicoccoides; assembly: GCF_002162155.2. Lineage (NCBI taxonomy): Eukaryota > Viridiplantae > Streptophyta > Magnoliopsida > Poales > Poaceae > Triticum > Triticum dicoccoides. Next base: position 74,797,780 of record NC_041392.1, read on the forward strand.
GACATGTATAAAAAATTATGAATGGTGGCCATGCCAAAAATACGATGTCAACTACATGATCATGCAAAGCAATATGACTATGATGAAGCGTGTCATAATAAACGGAACGGTGGAAAGTTGCATGGCAATATATCTCCGAATGGCTATGGAAATGCAATAATAGGTAGGTATGGTGGCTGTTTTGAGGAAGGAAATGATGGGTTTATGGTACGTGTAACACCCCGGTAGTCAAGCTAAAGTGATCTTCTGTAACGCCCCGAGACCGATGTGCCAGGTGTCTTCCAGTTATTTGTTGTTGTTGCCTTGTCATTACTTGCATGTCATGCATTGCATATCATGTCATCATGTGCATTTCATTTGCAAACATGTTCGTCTCATGCATCCGAGCATTTTCCCCGTTGTCCATTTTGCAATCCGGCGCTCCTATGTCACCCGGTGTCCCTTTCTACCTCTATTCGTGTGCGGGTGTTAAACGCCCTCGGATTGGACCAAGACTTTCCATGCGGCCTTGGTTCACCACTGGTAGACCGCCTGTCAAGTTTCGTGCCATTTGGACTCTGTTTGATACTCCAACGGTTAACCGAGGGACCGAAAAGGCATCCCAACACCAATCCAAAGTGGCCACAAACCCACGTAAACCTGTTCCATCATCTAGAGTGTTCGATCACGATCGCGTGGCCGCAAACCGCACCGCATTTGGACTCTCCTAGCTCCCTCTACCTCTATAAATAGACCCCTCCATTTCAATCCCGGGTCCATTTCGCCCCTAACCCTAAAAATCGCTCCCCTCGCGCCGCCGAACGTGTCCTCACTACGCCGGACAATGTCCAGCCCCCGCCGCCACGTCGCTCCGGCCAATCCGGAGGCAACACGTCATCACCGCCGTCCGCCCGAGCCAATCGCGGCTCGCCACTTGTCACCGCGCGCCTCCTCCACCCCGCGGCCCGAGGAAGCCCATCACGGGCCCGCGCAGGCCCGGATCTCTCTGCCGCCCGTGCCCGAAGCGCCGCCGCCCGCTCGTTGCCTCCACCGCGCGCAGCCCTCGCCGACGAGCGCTGCCGCCGCCATCCACCCGAGACCTCCCCGACTAACCGTTCTTCGCCGCCGACCACCTCCGAGGCCGGATCCGGAGGAGTCAAGCTCGGATCTGCACTCTGCGCCCTCCGCCGCACCCATTCCTGGCCTCCCTCGTCTTCCCATGCCTCGTCGTGAGCCTCGCTCCATCGCCTCCACCGCCATGGCTGCGCTCGGGGTCGAGCGGGAGGAGTCCTGCCTCGCCCCGTTGACCCACCGCATGGGCCGGCCCAGCTCCCTGGCCCAGCGCAGCGCCAAGCCGGCCCAGTCTCCCAGCTCCAGCCCCTCCGACCCGATATTTTTTTCGCGAGGGTATATATCTCTAAGTCCCCAGATCCCAGTATTATTTTGCATTTTTCATTGCATCATAACTTCATCATCGTAGCTCGGATTCGTGCGTGTAGCATATCAAAATGTTCGTCTCGATGAGTACATCATTTCATCTCATTGCATCATTTTAATTTGAGCTCATCTTGGTACCCGAAATGCTGTTGGAAGAGGGCTATGTGAGAAATTTGTCAGATCTGTTTCAGCAAATGGCATTTTGTCATTTTTGCCATGATTAATGCGTGCATGCTATGATCCTGAGCTCTACATGTGTTTTGTTATATGCCATGCCATCTTTACAGGGGTGTATGCCATGTATTTTTGTGATATTTGTGGTGACTAGCACAAGAATGCAAAGTAGCGTAATCGTTGATGCTGATTTCAGGGAATTAGAATTTCACTAAGTCCTTGTCCTGGTTTTGTTGTTATGCCATATGTTCATGTTGTTTCCTAGTGATTTGTGCCTCTTTTGAGGATGAGCAGTAAGGATGTTTTGTTAATATTGTGGTTCTCTATCCATCCATGTCTTCGTTTGCAATTATGGAGCACCCTAGCTTGAGTCAATCGAGCTCTACTTTTACTATAAAATGTTCCTAGCAGATTGTTAACATGTTTAGCAATTTTGCCGAGCTTGTTGTTGTTGATCTGTGCATGCTATGTTGTTGTTCTTGCCATGTATAGCTTCTATGCCATGTCTATTTGTTGGGTGTATGCTTAGTTTTTCATTCCATGCTTTGTAGTGAGTGCATCGAGCTCGTAAACATGCCTACTTGTTAATCGATTTTGCATGCTCCAGTTTTTCACCAAGTCTGAATTTGTTTATGTTTTTGCTATGTTCACATGCTTGCAATTGTATTTTTAGATCCCTTTTGGCTCATGGTCACTAAGGGGCTTTTGTTATATTCTTTGAGTAGCTTCATGCCATGCCTTGATTTGCCATGATATGTTCCTGTAGCATGTAGTTTTCATGCTCTAAAGATTGCTTCCTGATGATAATTCCTACTTGCTGTTAATTTCACTAAGTCTGAAACCTGTTATCGTTTGCACTTTTTCCATGCTTGTTTGAACCTGTTAATGGATGAATTAGCCATAGCTCAGTGTTCATATTTTGTCAAGCATCATGAGCGGATCCCTTCCATGTATTTTATTCTCATGTTTGAGTGCAGTAGCTTATTTATCTTGATGCTTTTAGAAGGCTACTTGCTGTTAATCACAGACCGGTGCCATATTTGTTTTGCTTGCCATTTCCAAACTGTGCATCCGATTCTGGTGATCTTTATATCGATTTCGACCGAAATCACCTCACCTTTCTAGTGGCACTCTTGGTTTTCCAAGTTGAGGCCAGGTTCAATCATTCCTTTCCAAATCATGCATATGCATCACATACCGCATCCCCGCATATCATACCATGTTCTTGTGTTAGTTGTTTACTATGTTGTGTGCTTCTTTCCGGTGTTGCTTCTTCGGGTTGGTTCCGATTACGTCACGTTTGTGAGGACCCGTTCGGCTATGTCCGTTTTTCTTCTTCATGGACTCGTTCTTCTTCCTTGCGGGATTTCAGGCAAGATGACCATACCCTCGAAATCACTTATATCTTTGCTTGCTTATTTGCTCGCTCTTTTGCTATGCCTATGCTGCGATACCTACCACTTGCTATATCATGCCTCTCATATTGTTAAGCCAAGCCTCTAACCACCTTGTCCTAGCAAATTGTTGTTTGGCTAAGTTACCGCTTTGCTCAGCCCCTCTTATGGCGTTGTTAGTTGCAGGTGAAGATTGGAGTTTGTTCCATGTTTGGAACATGGATATTTGTTGGGATATCACAATATCTCTTATTTAATTAATCTTCTATATACTTGGTAAATGGTGGAAGGCTCGGCCTTATGCCTGGTGTTTTGTTCCACTCTTGCCGCCCTAGTTTCCGTCATATCGGTGTTATGTTCCCGGATTTTGCGTTCCTTACACGGTTGGGTTATAATGGGAACCCCTTGACAGTTCGCCTTGAATAAAACTCCTCCAGCAAGGCCCAACATTGGTTTTACCATTCGCCACCTAGCCTCTTTTTCCCTTGGGTTAGGCCAGCCCACGGGTCATCTTTATTTTAACCCCCCCGGACCAGTGCTTCTCTAAGTGTTGGTCCAACTGAGCGATGTCCACAGCTACCAGGGGCAACTCTGGGCTGGCCCACCCGACGTCTTGATCATCCGGTGTGCCCTGAGAACGAGATATGTGCAGCTCCTATCGGGATTTGTCGGCACATCTGGGTGGCTTTGTTGGTCTTGTTTTACAATTGTTGAAATGTCTTGTAACCGGGATTCCGAGCCTGATCGGATTGTCTTGGGAGAAGGAATATCCTCCGTTGACCGTGAGAGCTTGTGATGGGCTAAGTTGGGACACCCCTACAGGGATTTGAACTTTCGAAAGCCGTGCCCGTGCTTATGGGCAGATGGGAATTTTTTATTGTCCGGTTGTAGAAAACCTGAAGTTGATCTTAATTAAAATACATTAACCGTGTGTGTAGCCGTGATGGTCTCTTTCCGGCGGAGTCCGGGAAGTGAACACGGTGTTGGAGTAATGCTTGACGTAGGTTGTTCTAGGATCACTTCTTGATCATAGTTGTTTGAGCGTGCTTTTGCCTTCTCTTCTCGCTCTCATTTGCGTATGTTAGCCACCATATATGCTAGTCGCTTGCTGCAGCTCCACATCATACCTTTACCCTTCCCATAAGCTTAAATAGTCTTGATCGCGAGGGTGTGAGATAGCTGAGTCTCCGTGACTCACAGATACTTCCAAAACCAGTTTGCAGGTGCCGATGTTATCGAGCAGGTGACGCAATCCGAGCTCAAGGAGGAGCTTGATGAAGATCTTGTCCTTTGTATTGTTCCGTTTCCAGTTGATCAGTAGTGGAGCCCAGTTGGGACGATCGGGGATCTGTGTAGCTTTTGGGGTAGTCTTCTTTGATTTTGGTTCCGTAGTCGGACCTTGAGTGTATTTGGATGATGTAATGCTTTATTCATGTAATTGTGTGAAGTGACGATTGTAAGCCAACTATGTATCTTTTTCCCTTTATGTATTACATGGGTTATGTGAAGATTACCTCACTTGCGATATTGCTTTCAATGCGGTTATGCTTCTAAGTCGTGTTTCGACACGTGGGAGATATAGCCACATCGAGGGCGTTACATCTTCCCTAATGTGCCATGTCATCATGCTTGGCTATGCTTATATTACCCCTTGATTGAAACCCTAATAAAATTTAAATTCAAATGCTAGTCAAAATTTTATTCCTTCAAACACAAAAACAAAAGTGTTCAGAATATTGCAAATATTCACTAGGTAATTGTCATGCATTAACCAAAATTTTTTGAAATGTCAAAATGGCCTTAAAATGTTCAAAATAGGACCAACAACTTTTATTTGAACCTATTCCTTTTGAAACAAATAATTGCATGTTTCCAAACCACATGAGACTTTCTGTGCCAATTCAACTTGCAGCCTGGTATTGAGTAACAAGTTTTAAGTCCAAAAAAATTGAATGGTATTAAATTAAAATGCAAAACTTTGAAGAAACTACAAAACAGTAAATAAGGTAAATAAAAAGAGAAAGGCCTACACTACTGTGCACTTGTAGCCCAAGTGCACATCGCAGCCCAAGCTCATCACCGGCCTCTCCCCTACCTCTGTACTGTATAGAGGGGAGGCTGGGTGACTGTGGCGGCCATCCGTCGGCCGTGGCCATGGGCGTGGCAGCCATCCGCCCCCTGGTTGCCTACATGAACCACCCTACACCACCCCGAATAGGACTAGACGTACGAGCGAGCTTTTCAGCTCGGCCCGTTACAGCTCGGCTCGATAGGATTATCGAGCGGGCCGAGGTTTGAAAACAGGCCGGTTTCGCGACCGAGCCGAGCTGAGTCTCGGCTGCTCCAGCTCGGTGGCTCGCTTGCGGCCCAGCCCAATTCCACCATCTATCACAATAGCTAGCGCATTAGGGAAGAGCAACCATAGCCAGTCTCTCGTCTCTCCCTTTCTCTGCTCTGCGCCGCCTCGCCTCTCTCTCGCCACGCCACAAATCTGGATCGTCGGCGACGAGCGACGCCGCGCTTCCTCGCCAACCCGGCACCGATGGCGACGGGCGGCGCGACCGTTCCTCACCACACCGGACGTAGACGGATGCACCTCCCCTGGTTTCTTGCGGAACGTGACGAGCCGGAGCAGGTACTTCCTTCGTTCCCAAATCCCAATCCCTAGCAGCAGCTCTCTGAACTTAGTACGCATGTGATGGATCAATGGATGGATGGATCGATGGATGTAGTCATGTAGTTCGAACTTCCCAAACCCTAGCCGTAGGTGTCTGCACTAGTACACATCTGGTGGATGGATGGACGGATGGATCGATGGACGTAGTCAGGTAGATGTAGGGCTAGATGGGTGGATCATGGATGGATGTATTGTAGTCTGTACGGCTAGATGTAGCAGCAACAGATGGATGGATCATGGATGGATGGAGTTGTAGGGCAGAATGGATGGATAGATTAAAATTTTCATTGATTCCATGTGTAATTAGTTTTCTGTTGTTGATGAACTAGTTGATGATCTACTTGCTGTAGCATAGCAGCTTGAAAAAAATCTACTTGCTAGAAAATTACATAGACTCCATGTCTAATTAGTTTACTGTTGTTGATGATTGATTGTTTGTTGTTTGCTGATGTGTGCACACGCCTATCGTCGCAACAATGGACAAGCAAAAGGGGAAGGTGAGTGGGAAGGAGAAGGAGAAAGAGAGGACGTTGGACTCCATTATGAAGAGAAAGTTGTCGGTATCGGGGATGCAGAAGGGGAATGGGAAGGGCAATGGACAAGCAAAAGGGGAAGTTCTTTGAAACCAGAAATGGTGGAAGCCTTGGTGTGCGGTGCTAGTTATATCAAAGGTTCTCACAATGACTTCAATGTGGTGGTATGATTCCTATCTTTTTCTTCTATGATTTCTGTCTATTTCTTGTATGTGGCTAACTTACAAATAATTAGGAGAGGTATGAAGATGAGGAGGACGATGTTGAGAATATCAAGTTGCCCAAGATTGTTGATGTGGGGGGTGACAACAATTGGTAACTAATGTTTTTACATGTCTCAGTTTCCCTATCTTGACATAGTGAGAATATCAAGTTTACAAATCTGTGTTACATGTAGATATTCGCCATGTGGGTGTTGCTCTTGCTATTTTGAAGATGGATGTCTACATGATCTTCTCATGTGGACTGTTGAGGTCAACATGATCATCTCGTGCCATTTCTTTTGTTGTGATGAACTTTGAATTATATGTGCTGTTGTGATGAACTATGGACCTCGAATGATGTTGTGATGAACCATGCACTTTCAACAATGTTGTTGTGAACTTGTGATGAACTATGAACTTTGTATTACGTGGTTTTCGCTAGTCATTGTTCGGCTGTCAACATTTTCTTAGTTTTATGTCAAAGTGAAGTGTTATGCTATGCAAAATTTCCTTGTTTGGCTGTCAATATTTGATATTTTCCTGTATAAAGTTCAATTGAAGTGATGCCCAATTCTTTCTCTCATATGTGTTCCATTGTTACAATTTTTGTAGAAGAATTCATATAAGAACATTATTTTTCATTACTATGACCATATTTTAAAACAATAGACTGCTGGATTGTTCATTTTTAGTAGTATAAACTGTTTGTTTTCCAAAATATAGGTTTAATTGCTCAAGTATATGCACTATATACAGAGGTCTATACTATTAAATGGTTCTGAGAGAAACTGGCTTACGAGCCGGCTCGGTCTGAGCCAAGCCATAGCCAAAGCGAGCCGAGCCGGTTGAAGTAGGCTCGTTGGCTGAGTGAGCCGAGCCGAGCCGCTCCAGAGCGAGCCAAAGCCAGGCTCGGATCAAGCTCGGCTCGGCTCGTGTCCAGCCCTAACCCCGAACCCTGGTGCCCACTTTCCTCCCCCTCGCCGCGCCGCTTTCTTCTTCCTCGTGCATAGCCGAGCGCTGCATCGCTACACCACCGCCCTCAACGCTCTATGAAGCCACCTCGCGCCGCAATGATGCGTCCAGGAGGATCCCCGACGTCGACCACGTCGACTACGCCGGTTGATTTGGATCGCGGAGCCGCCAAGACGTCGGCCGCGACCTTCTTACCCGACAACGACCACCGCTTACTGGCGTCGATCCGCACTGCTCTGGCTATCCCCGACCTCCCCGAGCACGCCTCCAAGTCTCTGTGAGCCTCCGCTTCTTTTCCCCCTTTCCCCCCGTTGGATTCGTCCCCTTAGCGTGTCCGGTCATAACCGTAGCCACTGTCCGCCATGGCCGCGAGCTGGACCTGGCCGAGCTCGTCTAGGACCTGTCCGCCTCGCCCGTGGGCTCCATTGGACGAGGTCTTACCTACGCATTCCCCCGCAGTCCCGTATGTGCTCACGAGCATCCTCCCGTGCCTCCCCATATGCGTGTTGTGCGCCGGTCATCCTCCGTCGTGCTGCCGTGCGTAGCCGCTCCCTGTGTGCCTCATGGTCCGGCCGCGTCTAGCGCGCGCCACGGCGCGTCGTCCCGTCTTGCTCGCCGCTGCCTGCCGCAGCTCCTGCCGGCTGTCCTCGCCCCGCCCGCTGCGCCACTGCGCCACTGTGTCGCCCGCGTGCTTTGCTGCTCCTGCTCCGCTGCTGCTCTAGACTGCTGCTGCTTTGCTTGCTATTGCCGCTAACTGCTATTGCCTTGCTTGCTGCTGCTTGCTCTACCTGAAGCCGCTATTGCTTTGCTTTGCCTGATGCGGCGTTGCTACTACAGACTCTGTCCAAGAGGCCGGCCCTATTAGTGTTTAATTGGATTAGGTTACGGGCTAATCTAATTAGCTAGTCTAACTAGTCGTCAACCCGTGCATTCGCACGGGCCGGTTATCTAATATTTAATTTCAGATCTATATTATGAAGAATATGGTTTCTTTTATGAATAACTACAGTTGAGATGTTTGTGAAGCATATACATTTATAGACATTGGTATTTACAAAAGAAATGTATATGCTACAACCATTATCTATTAAGTTGCTCAAAATTCATTGTATGAAGATGCAATTATGCGTGAAGGATTTCCCTAATAATATGTTTGTTGGTCTCATTTGGGAAGGATGTGGAGCCATCGAATGCATTACTTACTTTATTACGCATAGGTGTGACATTTTATGCAGGTAACTATTTAGAATATGTTTAAACCACACAAAATTTCAATTTGATTGCCATTTCCCTAAATATTTTTCATGTATGCTAGTATATCTTCAATGATATATGATCATGCAATTTAAAGCTCAAACTGGCATATTGTAGTAAATGCATGGCCCATATAAAATGCGCAGGTAAACTTCTCTAACTTTGAATATTAATATATAGCAAAGTTTTCGACATGGTCGAGTGATAATGCACGGTAACCCAGAATTTTTACGAATTTTTTTTTCATAATCACATAACTTTAGAATTTTTTGAACATCTTATATGCTTGATATGAAATATAAATGGATAATACTGTTAATTGTGCCTATTTATGTTGAAAACGTTGTTAAATATTTTTCATCATGTAATAACTAATTTGATCGAAGTTCTTCTAAGAATAGAGTTCATAATTTTATATATGCTTATATTCCCTTGAAAAAACATATAATATACGCAGCTGTTTAAACAATAGTTAGTTCTAGAAATCCATATTGACTAATGTCTTAGAAATTTGATTGTTAAATAGTATAAAAAAGAGTATAAGATATAGTCCTTGATAAAATGGTCAATTCAAAAAGAATACCTTATGAAAACTTGATAAAAACATACCAGCATGATCAAACATCCAACAACAATATTATCCTTTGGCTACCTAAGAAAAATATGACAAATTAGAAGGCATATAAGAGCTTAACACGATTCATGTGATGTGAGATAAAAAAAGGATTGAGGGAATCAAGCGCTGGTTACGGAATTAGGTGTGGCCTATTTCCATCAAAACAAAACTAAGTTCCCCATGCCCGAATTCAAAAACTGATTGTAGTACTGACAAATACATATTAAGTACGTAGATGAGTTTAGAACCATCTTCTAATGATGTCATAATTAATCAATGCACATCCCTGAAACAGTCCGAGTGAGCCATGTTGTGTTCTACGTACATAGAGTCCAGAAAAAATAATTTAATTATTTACACATGAAATATATGCATGCACTTTAGTCTAGAAGCAAACACAAATCAAAAGAAACATAATGTGTTTTACTTCAAATATGAAAGACTGGTACAATAGAACAAACCTCCTGTTGGCCAAGCACTCACATGATTGAAGGTATCTATTACTCTGATCTCAATAAACTCCCAAATTTGAATCTAGCCACTACCATGCAGATTGCATGCGTTAAACTGAAGCATGTATAAATCTTCAGGAATAAAACGATCATCACTTGTAGTCTTGTAGACGATAACAATCCACCGAGAACACGCTCGCACTCATTGAATTGACCATGTTCTTCCAAAAACTGATTGTGATAGTCAGAAAAAAGATATCTAGCTAGTACGTAGATGAGGTTAGAGCCATCTCCTAATGATGTGATAATTAATCAACGCACATCCCCGAAACAGTCCCAGTGAGCCATCTGTTGTGTTTTACGTACATAGAAGTCAGAAGAAAATAATGAAGTTATTCACACATGATATATATGCATGCACTCTAGTCTAGAAGCAAGAACAAATCAAAAGAAACAGAATGTGTTTTACTTCAAATATGAAAGACTGGTGCAATAGAACAAACCTCATGTTGGCCAAGCACTCACAGGATTGAAGGTACCTGTTACTTTGATCTCAATAAACTCCCAAATTTGAATCTAGCCACTGCCATGCAGATTGCATGCATTAAACTAAAGCATGTATAAATCTTCAGGAATAAAACGATCATCGCTCGTAGTCTTGTAGACGATAACAATCTACCGAGAACACGATCGCAATCATTGAATTGACCAAGTTCTTCCAAAAACTGATTGTGATAGTAAGAAAAAAGATATCTAGCTAGTACGTAGATGAGGTTAGAGCCATCTCCTAATGATGTGATAATTAATCAATGCACATCCCCGAAACAGTCCCAGTGAGCCTTCTGTTGTGCTTTACGTACATAGAAGTCAGAAGAAAACAATGAAGTTATTTACACATGATATATATGCATGCACTCTAGTCTAGAAGCAAGAACAAATCAAAAGAAACATAGTGTGTTGTACTTCAAGTATGAAAGACTGGTGCAATAGAACAAACCTCCTGTTGGCCAAGCACTCACATGATTGAGGGTATCTATTACCCAGATCTCAATAAACTTCCAAATTTCAAAATGTAGCCACTGCCATGCAGATTACATTTGCATGCATATAACTGAAGCATCTATAAATCTTCAGGAATAAGAAAACCGTCGCTCATAGTCTCGTAGCTAGATTATCAGAATCCACCGAGAACACGCTCGCAGTCGTTGAATCGGCCAAGTTCTTCCCTGCCGTACTAAGAAATATGTGCATGTACAGGCTAGCTAGATTCAACCAAGCATGTAACGTCAGAAGTCTCTATAGCAAAGTACTGTGTCCTTCGTGTGCGTCTGTTTTGCGAAACTGATCTAAGGGATTTGCATTGTATACCTAAGTCTTCCAGCGGAATAGATCGAGCAGCTTTCTAGCTTCTGTACATGCATGTATTTTAGATATAGTTTCATCTGACTGGCAACACCAATCCGCTGGGCCTCTATGCCTCATGCATGCATATCTTGGTGAAGCACTCGGCTGCGTTGTCGAGTCTCGGCTGCGCCAATATAGGGCGACTGCTTTGGACTGCGCACAAATAGATCGAGCAGCTTGCTACCTCTTTTGTACATACGTGTATTTTGCATATAGTTTCATCTAGCTCGCAACACCAATTAGTTGGGCCTCAATGCCTCATACGTGCGTATCTTGGTGAAGCACTCGGCTGTGTCGTCGAGGCTGGGATGGCGCCAATATTGGGCGACTGCTTTGGACATACCTGCGTATCTCGGTGAAGCACTGGACTGCGTCGTCGAGTCTGGGACTGCGCCAATATTGGGCGACTACTTTGGACTGCGCACAAATAGATTGAGCAGCTTGCTAGCTTCTGTACATATGTGTATCTTGCATATAGTTTCATCTAACTCGCAACACCAATCGGTTGGGCCTCAATGCCTCATACGTGCCTATCTCAGTGAAGCACTCGGATGAGTCGTCGAGGCTGGGATTGCGCCAATATTGGGCGACTGCTTTGGACTGTGCACGACAACATTGGTAATCAAATATCAAAGTGGCAGACCTTATCAATCATGCGGAGGCGGGCATTGAGGGCAGGCATGAATGAGCTAGGGTTCGGTTGCATGTCTACATGGGTACTCCGAGAGGAAAATCGTTTGGCAACGGTAGCCCTAGCCTCGGTTTTCTTTAATTTATTGATTATTGATGGACGACCTGAACATGATGCATAGGAATAAGATTTTTGAGCATACCTGATCCACGACCCAATCTTCTTGCATTAAACAATGGACCTTTTTGTATGGGAGAACAGAGAGACGATGGTAATGGAATTATTTTCAATGATAGAAGGGAGCGACAGTTTCCTACCACAGTCCACAAGATTTGCTTTGGAAGCAGAAGAGGCAGAGATTCGCCGCCTGTCGTGTTGTACATGTATTTTGATTGGCTGATTGAGTTAGAAGGCTTGGAGCAGCCATGGCGGTGACGTACATGGGCGTGAGAAGCAAAGCCTGACTTGATCGATCGAAGGCTTGGGCGGCCATGGCGTGGCCGCATACATGGGACGTGAGGAAAGATATTGGGACGTGAGGGGAGATATTGGAAGTGTTTTCTTTATTTTGCTAACCTAGAGGAGATATTTGGAGAGGGGAGTCGTGAGAGATTGTGAGATATTTGGAGATGGGAGTCGTGAGAGATTGGGAGGGAGGAGCAGAACGCATGTTTAGTTTTTTATTAAGGTGGAAACTGGTAGGATTGATCTACGCCGTAATAATTTGGCCCCACCAGATCAACAGCTCCTAATTACTAATTAACGTGAGAATTTCTAGGGAGCCAGCAATTAGTATAGGTATATAAGGGAGTCAGCAATTAGTATAGGTATATATAGGTATAGATTAGACACGGACTGCTGGGCCCATTCTAATTAGTTCATCCAAATGACCTTTAGTTACCATGAATGACATGCGGGTCCCTTGTCTAGTTTGACTAGTCAAACTGTTGACTGGGTTGACCCAGCCTATGACATGTGGGTCTTGTTTGACCATGTTGACCAGTCAACAGTTGACTGGTCAACTACTGACTGGACTAGTTGACTGGGTCAACCCAGCCTTTTGGTCCCATCTATGGCCCTGTTTGGTTCGGCTGTGGATTTTTAAAAGCAGCTATGAAAAATCTGCTGTAGAAAAATAGCTGTGTAAAATCTCATTTGAAAAAGATGTAGGTCATTTGGCAAACCAGCTGATATAGCTTTTTCAGATTTTGGCCCGCTGCGAAATCAGATTTTGGAAAGCACGTTCTGGGCTGCTTCGGCTTTTGGTTCAGATTTTGGCAGCGGATTTCTGAAATCGGATTCTGCTCGGTTCTCCCTTTGGCTCAGATTCTGCTGCGCGGTAGCGGAATCTGTCCATAAAATCTGAACCAAACAGGGCATATAAGCCACTCTGGCTAGCTGCAGCTATGTGTAAAAAGTATTTTACTATTTAAATTCGTAATATAAATAAATTCTAGAAAATGCTTTAATCTTTGAAAATTCATAGAAAATAAACCGTAGCTCGGATGAAAATAATTTTTATATGAAAGTTGCTCAGAAAAATCCAACGAATCCAAATACGCGGTCCATTCATATGTCACATGCCCCTAGCATGCTGAACATGCAACCGTCCCCTCTCGTTCGTCTGTTTGAAAAAAAGCCAGACGCCGGGAAAACCCCTTCGGACATTTTCCCTCTCCGTTTGCAATGTGTAGTACCATGTTAGAGCACCCCTAGCGTAGTTTACTGCCATCTCGTGCTTTCTGTTGCATTGGTATGCTTGCTATTTATTGTTTCTTCCCCCTATTCTCTCCGGTAAACCCCGAGACACATGCTGATGCCCTTGTGATCCACTACGTCGACGACAACACTTCTTTCTTTCAGCAGAGCTGCCAGGCAAGCAAACCCTCCTTGAGCATTCCGATATCGCCCATTTCTTTCCCTCTCATGCTTGCATTAGAACTGCTACTGCTTTCTGTATGATCCTACTCTGATGCATAGCATGTTTTTGTTACCTGCTTATTGTTACCTTACCTGCTTATCCTAAACTGCTTAGTATAGGTTGGTTAGTGATCCATCAGTGACCCCCACCTTATCCCAGTTGTCCCGCTTTATGTTGATGACTCGATCAACGTGATCGACGTCCAGGCCCCGACACCGCGCATCACCCCCCTAGTTGTACGACTCTGTAGAGTTACCATTGAGTGCCGAGGGTGGAACCTCTTACATCACTTCTGATGAGACCTTTGTAGTGTAGCTATTCGGTCATGGTCATCAAGGGTGATTTCCTCCTTAACCACTTCCGATACGGCTCTGTCGTGAAACCCCTCAAGTGTGAACCTCGAGGGTGGATCCTCTTACGCTCACCTTGATGATTACATCAAGTGGAATTCACCGGGGGTGATTCCTCGGGTTTTCCCCTTGATGTTTGGACACACGGATACTTGGACTTTACAACTGTTACTTGGAAAGGCGGGTCGACCCTGAGGGGTACCCGCGTGTGATGTGGAGACGGGTTGACCTGGAGGGTACCCGAGAGTTGAACACGAGGCATGGCCGGGCATTCTTAGCCCTTGCCACAAGTACTCGAGACAGGGCGACGGGGTCACATCTTTCGTGAGTCTCTGCTCGTGACCGCAATACCAACACACTAACGGTTTGGATATTTGATCCGAGGGGCCTCTGGCCTGATAGCACTAACCATCACGTGGGCATTGTATGGGCGTTCTACGTTGTATGCATTAGTCGAAGCTTAATAGACATCATGCGATTGAGCGGCGCGCGCCGGGTTGGACTGGTAAGCACCTGCCTTTTTAAGGAGGTAGCTAGGTCTGCTCACCGGCCGCCCACGTAACGTGCAGGAGCTCCCAGGGCGATGGCCCAAGACCCCTGGGGCATAGGCTTAGTCCGGCGTGCTGACCTCTCTATTAAGCCTAGGTCGGGTTGCGGCGTATTGTTTGGCCGAGGCCGAGCATGACCAAGGAAAGTGTGTCCGGTCGGAGTTAATCGAGCGTGGTGGGTAAGTTGGTGTACCCTTGCAGGGAAGAAAACATCTATCGATAGCCTCTCCTACGGTAACGGACACTTGGAGTTGTATCCCGATCGATACAACTAGAACTGGATACTTGAGGTGATAACTGGATAGTATGGCTCTGGGATTGCTTTCTCGCATGGAGTCGAGAAAGGATCTCTATCCGAGGTTGATAACACTACTACTACTACTTTACATTATGTTGATCTGCACTCTTCTATATGCTGCAAGATGCTTGAAGGTGCTTGAAAATGGTAGTCTTTGATAGGCTAGGCTTTCCCCTTCTCTTCTGGCATTCTGCAGTTTAGTCCACAGATACAACCCATTTCCTTGGATACAGATGCATACTTAGTTTAGATCTGATGTAAGTCTTGCGAGTACTTTGTGTCAGATTTCGGGTTCCGGCAGACCCTTGAGGTTCGAACACTTGGGTGCGCGCGGAGATCTCTCCCCTACCGATCTACGTCCAATCTCCTCACGTGATCTAAACTGGAAATAACGAACAACACAAGGGACACAAGGTTTATACTGGTTCGGGCCACCGTTGTGGTGTAATACCCTACTCCAGTGTGTGGTGTGGTGGATTGCCTCAGGTGCTGATGATGAATAGTACAAGGGAAGAACAGCCTCGCGAGAGGTGTTCTTGAGCTGGTGCGATGAACTGCTTGGGTGAGTTCAGTCACCTCTCTCTCTCTCTTTGCTAGGGTTCTATCAGATCTCTAGCCCTCTGGGTGTGTTGATCTCTCCGGGGTCTCTCTACTTTGTGGTGGCTAGCTCTATTTATAGAGGCCCTGGGCCTCTTCCCAAATAATGAGCAGGAAGGGCGCCAACAATTGGCCATTTTGAAGGGTAACATATAGTACAAGTTATCCTGACCAAAGGTGGTCTTCGGCTGCCAAAAGTACTCGTGATGATGTTGTCCTGGGCTCCACGGTGACCTCCGTCCTGCCGCTCTGCTGGTCTTGGTCTCGTTGCACCAGCATGGCAACCTTTGCCCGGTGCCTTGGCCTGTGCTTGCCCCCTTTGCACCAAAGGGGAAACAAGGACACTGCGCAGGCCGGCGCCCGCATGGTCTCGATCATCATGGCTTGCGTCACGGGCTCCTCGTGAGGTACCCCTACCTTGATCTCTCCGCCTCCTCGCGAGCCTGCCCGACAAGGCTGCCTCTGAGGAAGCTTCCTGTCATCCGCCCCGTGAGGCTTGGCCCCTCGCGAGGGTCTTGAGCTTGAGCTAATGAAGATGGGTCGCGCTGGGCCCCCAGTTGAGCCACGCCGCATGCCGTGGGCAGGCAATTCTAGGGACCCCCGTTCCCAGAACGCCGATAGTAGCCCCCGGGCCCAAGGCGCGCCCGGGCTTGGCCTAGCAGGGAAGAGACGGGGCAAGCACGAAGCGCCGCGGGCCCTAACAGCCTACGGCCTTGGGCGCCGCGTGGCGATTGATTGGACGTGGGCGTCTGCGCTTCCCACGACGCTTCGGCAACTGTCCATCTGACAAAAGAGGTGCCCAGGCCAGGCTTACTTGCTTTGTTCTTGTTCGCCTCGCCCTAGATCCCCTTTCTCGCTTTCCTCCTTCTTGCTTCCGAAATACTCCAGATCTGTCTCAATCCTTCTCGCCCGGCACGCCATGGCGCCTCACAAGTCCCCGACCGAGGCCTGGTACTCACTGGCCCTGGATTCCCCGAACTTGCCGGAGAAGAACCTCGCCCTCACGCACCTGATGACGGTGGCGCAGGGCAGCAAGGGGGCGACTATGCTCAAGGCCGGCTCCGACCAGCCTGAAAGCAGGGGGAGCACCTTCTATCCGCTTTTTGCGAGTGCCATCGTCTCCGGTCTGGTGCCTCCTTTCTCCGAGTTCTTCTTTGTTGTTCTCCGCCAGTACAACTTGCAGGCTCTGCATCTCCACCCCAACTCTGTTCTCCTCCTGGCGATTTTTGCTTACTACTGTCAGGCTTATATTGGGGTAAAGCCCTCGGTGGCTTTGTTGCGCCACTATTTTTCCCTCCGGGTTTCTGGTGGCCATGTCTCTGCATGTGCGAGCTTCATCGTGTACTCCAATTCCAATGCTATCTCGAAGCCTGGGAAGAGAATCGAAGGCTTCCGAAGCAAGTGGGTCATGGTGGACGTCGGGCGCCTCCACCCCCGTCTGGTGTTGCCTACGGGGCAACCCAAGGCTGTCGACGTGTGGTCCCGCATGGAGCTCGCCGACCCCCATGCGAGGGCAGTTGCTGAAGAGGATGAACACGGACCTGAGGCCGAGCAACTTGGGGACGGCGAAGCTGACTGGAGCCACGCTCCTGAGGGAGTTCTTGGAGCACCGGGTGGCTCCACTCCAGGACCACTCGCTCCCATTGTGGAGGCTTGGGGAAGTGGACGCCGCCTTGCGCCTAAGCTCTGAGGCCCTGACCAATGAGAATCTAGTTGCAGCCCTCCATTCCTTGGTTGGGGGAGACGTGGCGAAGCCGGTGGGCGCCCCCGTCCCCCTGTTCCTTCATGACAACTGGGAGCAGGTGGTGAACGCCATGCCCACCTTTAATGGCGATGGGCTGGTGCCCGCGGAAGCTCCCGAGGGTCTTGCGGCGCTGGCGATGGTGAACGTGTCCTCCAGCAGCTCCAGCGGGAGTTTGGAGGAAGAAGAGGCGGAGGAAGAAGAGTCTGACTTTGAGGCGACTGGCGAGGAGTCGGGGGAGTCCTTCCCTCGGCTCAGGTCTCGGGCCCTCCGCTCCATGCCGGATGACAACGATGCCGGCGCCAAGCGAGGAGGGGAGGACTCTCCCTTGGTCACAAGGAAGGGCAGGTCGGGGCTGGTTCCCCCAGGGTCCGCTCTAATCCCTGGGTGGTCTGAGGCCAACCCCAGCCTTCCCGACGTGGCTTCTGCTTCCGGGCCTCCCGAGGCTGATCCCAGCTGCAGGCTCTCGGGCTTCAAGTTCGGCCGGAGGTTGCTTGGGTCCGCGAGCGACAACCAGTAAGTGCTTGATTACTGCTTTGCTTGGTTTCTGCCGCCGAGGCTTGACGTCCATATTCTTTTGTTAGACCGGCGCCTGCGGTGAAGAGGTTGAAAGGGGCTTCTGCGGCCCCGCTTGGGGCGAGTCCACCTGCCGAGATGGCGCCTTCGCCCACTGAGGGGAAAGACAGCGCGGCTCGCGCTTCCCCTGCCCGGTCGTCCTCGCGAGGCCGACTGGGACTCTTCGGCGAGGAGTCAGCCCCCATGGCCCCGCTGACCCTGGAGTCGACTGTGCTCGATGCTGCAGCCGGGGAAGCCAAGGCCCAGGGGGTTCCTTCCTGCCAAATCGTGATCACGCTGCCATCCTCTTCGCCCTCTCCGCCAGTTCCCGCTCCTTCTGTCCCCTCTGCCATCATCTTCGACCAGGTCACCAGCGAGCTGAGCCAGCTGCGGGAGGATCTTCTGAGCGCGGACCCTAGCCTAGTGGTCGGGCGCCTGGAGCTAGCTTCTGGCTGGGCCTGTTCCGCTGCCTCCTTGCGAGCAGCGCTGAGCCAGGCCGTGGCGGCATCCGATGGGGAGAAGCAGGCCGCCAACCAAGCCAAGGCCGCTCGTGACGCTGCCTTGGGCGACGCTGAGGCTGCGAAGGCTCGCTGCAAGGAGCTGGAGATCGAGCAGCAAGGCCTGTGCGACGAGCTCGCCAAGGAGGTCCATAGCCGCCAGGAGAAAGAGAAGGAGATGAAGGCTCGGGAGGCTGCCGTCAAGGACCGGGAAGTCGAGCTTGATGACCGCCATCGCCGATTGGAGACGCTGGAGCGGTCGCTGCAGGAGGAGAGGACCGAGCTAGACACTAAGGCTAAGGTCCTGGCAGAGGATCGGGTGGCCTTTGCGAAGATGGAGAAGAGGGCTCGTGCCGCGCTGAAGATGCTTTACGAGAGCGGCTTGGAGGAGACGTTGGCCGGCATGGAGGACGGCCCTGCCAAGCTGCTTCCCTTCTTGATCCGTGCACTTGAAGATGTCGTAGACGGCCTTGGCCCCATGGCCGAGGCCGAGGCGCGCGCCTTGTCTTCGGCGGCGCTGACGCATGTCCTCAGCCACGTCTACCTGCGCGACCCCAACGTCGACCTCGACAGCCTGCTGGAGCCCATGAGCCGCGACCTTGCCGCCGCTGCCGCTGAGGCCATGAAAGGTCGAGTCGAAGCTTTGCTCGGGAGGTTCCGCGCCTTTAGCATCTTTCCCGGGCACGGTGCTGCCAGCTCCGCGGCCCCAGGAGGCGGCGCCACTAGAGAGTGATCCCTTCGCGGCTTCTGTCCTGCTTTTATTCCTGCAACATGCACCATGCCTCGCAGAGGCGTTTAAACTTGTGTTTGGCGTCGTGAAACAATCTATGGCTTGTAATATTTGCTTTGAATTTCCTGAAATTTGCATTTTTCTCCCCTACTTGCTCGTGCTCTACGTCGGCAGGGCCCGGCCCTACGCATACCTCACCCAGCGTTAGCCCCGACCGGAAACCAGGATGGGACTAAGGATTGAGGGGCTACCTGGCAAGTTAGGCTCCTGAGTCGCGATGCTCAGGAGTCCCCCTTGATGCACAAGCAGCAAGTAGGAAAGGGGGGAACAAGGAGTGGATTGATTGTTCTGCGTCGGCAGGGCCCGGCCCCACGCATACCTCACCCAGTGTTAGCCCCGACCGGAAACTAGGACGGGACTAAGGAGTGAGGGGCTACGGGGCAAGTTGGGCTCCTGAGTCGCGATGCTCAGGAGTCCCCCTTGACGTTCAAATGGGTTTCCGTACCTTGGCTCCGCTCGGGGAGGGGCGCGTGACGACCAGGTCCGAGGGACCTGGCTAGGTGGCGTGCGCTCGAGCAAGACCAGGGCGTAGCCCCCGTGTCCAACCCCCTCGCGCGGCGCTCCTGAGGGGAGGCGTTGCGATGGTGCCGGACACTGAGCTCTGGGCTCCCTAAGGTTGGTACGGCCGTAGGCCGCCCTCAGTTGTTTATCACCAGCGCGGAGCATAGCGCTTCCGTATGTGTACGGGCATAGCTGCTCCTCGGTAGTGTCATCAGCCAGCATGGAGCATGGTGCTTCCGCTGGTACGTGGGAGGGGGATCCCCTCCGGGAGGAGCCCGCGGGGCATGTACAGCCCCGCCCTGACACGTGGCCGGCACGGTAGGGCTAGGAGAGGTGTATCTGGGCACTTGTGAGCCAGCGCCGGACTCACGAGGCCCTACCTCGAGGCGGGTTGCGCCTGGCTCTGGTCCTTTATCAATAGTGTGTTCCTGCAGGGTGGTTAGAATGCAAATGCTCTACGTCCTCAGGTCCCGGCCCTTGAGCTAGCTCATTCGCCGCTGGTATGATAGGCCGCGATGCCGTGGGTCAAGGCCAGGGGGTGAGGGCTAGAGAGCTAGTAGGAGCCCATGAGTCGCGATGCTCAGGTACCCCCGTTTTAATGTGCAAGCGCTTTGCATGAAGGCGGAGAAGTCCGCGATAAGCAGTAGGTGACAATTAAGCGCGAAAGAGCAAATTCATTTTAAGTAGACTCGGGAAAAGCAAACGCCGTTGGGCCATGCCCGAGCAGCTCGGGGATGATTCAGCCCGAGGGGCGCCCCCAACAAGGTAAGTAAAGAGCATAAGCAAAATAGATACATGCCGCAGGGACGGAACCACGCGGCCTGGGAATGATGCGGCCCTGTGGGCGCTCCCAGCTAAAAACAGGACTTAGAAAGATGTCACCTGGTGCCGTTGAATATGAAGTGATGCTGAAGAAGCGGGTGATGTGCGATGAAGACGTGGATCCTCACGAGCCCCCAGGCCCAAGAGCCTCGGGAGGCTCCGGGGGCACAGGTGGGTTCCCGAGGGCCATCTCCATCTCCGCCAAGACCGCACGATGCCTGACCTCCTGAGCCTCCAGAATGCTCCTCAGCAGGTGCTGATGAGCGGCGACCGTGTTCGGCAGGCCAAAAGGCATGCGAACGTAGCTGTGAGGTGGACCCTCTCAACGCCCCACGCGTGAAGGCCAGAGGTACTCCTGAGACGCAGTTCAGTTGAGCCCTGGCACGTCGATGCAGACGCGCAACCCACCATCCTTGCTTGATGTGGGGCTACGGTGGGTAAGCGGCGGCTGCCGCGCATGACTCTCTACTCCTGTAGCTCCTGGGTGTTGCTTGGGATGAACTCCTGAGGGTTTGGTCTTCCTTGCCTTGTACCTTCATGAGGGAAACGTGCCTGGAAGAACCCCTCCAAGTGGTGCCCGAGCGCCTCCCTCGCGACCTCGGCAAAGTCAGTGGCTCTCCAAGAAAGAGCCCCCGAGCCCTGCCTGAGGAGGGCGCCGGGCGCGCCTTCCTATGCGAGAGAGGGTGGCGCTCCCTGATTGGGCACAGATCCTGACGCAACACTTATGGCTTGTGTTAGGCGAAACCTTCTTCTTCTTAAGGTTCGCCTCGGGAAGCCTTCCATTCCTATGGCCCGGGTCTTCGATTGCTGCGGCTTGGAATGCACGCTCAAGTGAACACACTGTGTCCCTTTCTTCACAGGGTACAGTGATGACTCCACCGCTTCCTGGCATCTTGAGGACACTGTACTCATGGTGAGTCACTGCCATGAACTTGGCCAGGGCTAGGTACCCGAGAATGGCGTTGTATGGCAGACGGATGTGGGCGACGTCGAAGTCGATGAGCTCCGTGCGGTAGTTGTTGCGCTGCCCGAAGGTGACTGGAAGGCGAACCTGCCCTATCGGAATAGTGGAACCATCAGTGACTCCTGAGAATGGCTTGGTTGGTTGAAGCTGATCGTACGACACTTGGAGATTATCGAACGTCTCGACGGACTGGACGTTGAGTCCTGCTGCGCTGTCAATGAGGGTCCTGGTGACCTGTACATTGTGATGACTGGGGAGCAAAGCATCGGGAGGACTCCGGCCGTTGCTGCACACTTGAGCTGATCCGCTGAGCTGAACGTGATAGTGCACGCAGACCACCTGAGAGGGCGCGTGGACTCAAGCTTGGGAAGGACTGCATTCACCTCGTGAGAAAACTGCTTGAAAATGCGTTCTGAGGCTGGGGCCTGTGTGCCACCCAAGATGCAAGCGATTGCGCGCGGCTCCTGGAATCCCCCAGCCCCCTCGTCTTGATGTTGGTCTTCGTTCCTCCTTGGCGGTGGCTGCAGAGGAGGAAGGCCAGCGTTGCCGTACGGGCGTTCCTCACAAGGCTGATCTCTTTAGCTTCCCTCGCGAGGCTGGTCCTGCCAGTGATCCTCGTGAGGTCAGTCACGCCACCCTTGCCGAGGGCCACGGTCTTCCCATCGTCCACCACCTCTTCCTCCTCGGCCATAGCCCCTGTCGTTACGCTCGGGGCGTCGGCCGACACGTCCATCTCTCACGGCCCTGAGCTCTTGACATCCATTGGTGTTGTGGGTGTGGAGGTCGTGGTACACACAGTACCGGCTGCCCTTGGATGACTCAGGCTGATCCCTGCCTCACTTGGTGTCTAGTTCCGCTGCAAGCATGGCAGCCCCCTTGCGCTTCACGTCCTTGGCCTTGGGCTTCTTCTCTTCTGGGTTGGCAGCCGGGAGTTCGAGGAGGGAAAGGCGCCCTTCCTCAGCCCTGGCGCACTTGGTCGCCAAGTTGAACAGCTCCAGGGATGTGCACAGGTCTTCATGAATTGCTAGCTCCTCCTTCATCTTGATGTCGCGTACGCCATCGGAGAAGGCCGAGATGATGGCTTCTTCAGTCACCTTGGGGATCTTGAGGCGAGCGTTGTTGAAACGCTGGATGTATTTCTGCAGGGTTTCCCCTTGCTGCTGCTTGATGTGGCGCAGATCGCTCATGGCCGGGGGCCAGTCGCGAGGGCCCTGGAAGTTGGCGATGAAGCGAGTGCACATCTCGTCCCAGGAGGAGATTG
Source organism: Triticum dicoccoides (assembly GCF_002162155.2). Classification (NCBI taxonomy): domain Eukaryota; kingdom Viridiplantae; phylum Streptophyta; class Magnoliopsida; order Poales; family Poaceae; genus Triticum; species Triticum dicoccoides. The sequence continues at coordinate 74,820,351 of NC_041392.1, forward strand.
TGCCAGGAGCCAGGTTCAGGAGCCAGGTGCGGGCCCCGTCCTTGAGCGCCATGGGAAACCAGTTCGCCATGATCCTTTCGTATCCATTGGCGGCTTCGATGCATAGCTCGTAGAGCTGTAGGAACTCCGCGGGGTCCGTCGTGCCATCGTAGCGAGGGGGCAGGTCAGGCTTGAATTTGCCTAGCCATGCGACACCATGTAGCTCGGGGGTGAGGGCGCGGCAGCCTGTCGTGGCCACCGGTGCCTTTTGCTGGTGCTGGGCTTGTTCCTGGGGATTACCGCGCGCCGCCGCTTGGAGCAGCGCGGGGTCTTGGCGTGGAGGCGCAGGGACGTGATCTTGGCGCGCCGGCGCTGGGAGCGCGTGAGCACCTTCTTGGGGAGGAGGGATCTCTTGGCAGCTCCTTTCTTGCCGCGCAGGCGCCGGACGTGGAGGGTCTCACCCTGGGGCTGCGCGCCTTGGAGCCAGGGCGCCTTCTTGGGGAGGAGGTGGTGGAGGCGCCTCCTGATCCCCTCCTCCTGTGTGGAATGGAGGGCGAGGCAACGAGAGGGACGACAAGGGGGAGCCCCCTGCGGCGCTGTCAAGCTCGGTGATGCGGCCGAGCCAGTCCTCGTAGAAGTCGTCGACGGGGCGGTAGTGCAAGAGCTCTCTTGCCATGAGAAGCGCGGCGTGCATGTCCGTGGGGGAGCGACGGGCGTGGGACGACGAAGCGGCTGGAGTCAGCGACGGTTTGGCGGTGCGGCCCTCCCGCCGCATCGAAGGATGCTGGGAGGAGGCCTGCTGCTCGTTCCCCACCGGGCCGGTGGCGGCGTTGGCGGCAGGCGACGGGGAACGACGAGGACGTCTGCCGACGGGCGCCGTCTGAGCGAAGAGCAGCCCAGCGCTCGGCGCGAGCCCGACGACCGTCAGCGATGGACACGGCGGAGGATCGTACGCCAACAGCGGAAGAAAGATTCCGGCGCACCCCTACCTGGCGCGTCAAATGTCAGATTTTGGGTTCCGGCAGACCCTTGAGGTTCGAACACTGGGGTGCGCACACAGATCTCTCCCCTACCGATGTACGTCCAATCTCCTCGCGTGATCTAAACTGGAAACAACGAACAACACAAGGGACACAAGGTTTATACTGGTTCGGGCCACCGTTGTGGTGTAATACCCTACTCCAGTGTGTGGTGTGGTGGATTGCCTCAGGGGCTGATGATGAACAATACAAGGGAAGAATAGCCTCGCGAGAGGTGTTCTTGAGCTGGTGCGATGAACTGCTTGGGTGAGTTCAGTCGCCCATCTCTCTCTCTTCTAGGGTTCTATCAGATCTCTAGCCCTCTGGGTGTGTTGATCTCTCCGGGGTCTCTCTACTTTGTGGTGGCTAGCTCTATTTATAGAGGCCCTGGGCCTCTCCCCAAATAATGAGCGGGAAGGGTGCCAACAATTGGCCATTTTGAAGGGGAACATATAGTACAAGTTATCCTGGCCAAAGGTGGTCTTTGGCTGCCAAAAGTACTGGTGATGATGCCGTCTTGGACTCCACGGTGACCGCCGTCTTGCCGCTCTGCTGGTCTTGGTCTCGTTGCACCAGAATGGCAACCTTTGCCCGGTGCCTTGGCCTGTGCTTGCCCCCTTTGCACCAAAGGGGAAACAAGGACACTGCGCAGGCCGGCGCCCGCCTGGCACCCGACTGGTCTCGATCGTCATGGCTTGCGTCACGGGCTCCTCGTGAGGTACCCCTGCCTTGATCTCTCCTCCTCCTCGCAAGCCTGCCCGACGAGGCTGCCTCTGAGGAAGCTTCCTGTCATCCGCCCCGCGAGGCTTGGTCCCTCGCGAGGGTCTTGAGCTTGAGCTGATGAAGATGGGCCGCGCTGGGCCCCCACTTGAGCCACGCCATAGGCCGCAAGCAGGCAAGTCTGGGGACCCTCGTTCCCAGAACCCCAACACTTTGGATGAGTACTCACAGTTGCTTTGCTACCTCTTTTCCCCCATACCCGATTATTGCGACCAGATGACGGATCCTAGTAGCCAGACGACACCATTGATGACTACTATTACCCCGAGGGTGCCTACTACTACGTTATGGCCGCTGACGACCTGGAGTAGTCAGGAGGCTCCCAGGCAGGAGGCCTTGCCTTTTCGATCATTGTTGCTTTTGTGCTAGCCTTCTTAAGGCAGACTTGTTTAACTTATGTCTGTACTCAGATAATGTTGCTTCCGCTGACTCTTGTGCATTCGAGCTTATGTATTCGAGCCCTCGAGGCCCCTGGCTTGTAATATAAAGCTTGTATTATTTTAATTTGTGTCTATAGTTGTGTTGTGATATCTTCCAGTGAGTCCTTGATCTTGATCATACACATTTGCGTGTATGATTAGTGTACGATTGAATCGAGGGTGTCACAAGTTGGTATCAGAGCCGACTGCCTGTAGGTAGCCCCCTTCCAACTCCTTGGCCGAAGTTGAGTCTAGTCATTGCAAAACTTTTACTAACATGGTTGTGTGGCTTACGGGCCCACGTCGCCATTGGGTGGTATTAGGATCTTTTATTCCTCGTCTATACTCTGGGACTCTGATGTCTCTTATATTCGGGTTAAATGATTTTGCAAAAAAAACTAACTTTTGGTTCTCGAAAATACTTTCTCCTGGAGAGCCCCTCACTCCAGATGATCAATTTTTGCACGAGAACATTCCGAAGATACTCTCTGAAGTTCTCTTGAGACTATGTGCCCATTTCTTTTGCAATTTCTTACCACCGAAATATCCCTATGGATAAATACATGCACCAGTCGTTCTTACTTCTATTCCCAGTTGATCTTGTTATTACAAGATACCCTGAAATTCTCTCTATTATTCCGAGAATACTTTGTGCCACTACCTTACAGATATTTGTGGCATGAATACCCCTACGAATAAGTCGTGACACTGGTCGAGGATTTGTTCGTTCCTAGTTGATAATGTGTTTCATAAAATTCTTCGTAATACTATTCGATCTTCCGAAAATTCTTAGTAGCTTATTGCTCTTGAAATTCTTGCTTGCTTACATTATGGTTAGTCCCATAAGTATAGTAATCGTATTGGCATTTGTAGTCACTACCATTTTGAGTCCATTGATTCAATATGTTGCGAATGCTCGCAATCCCCATTCAGATCCTAGAATTCATCCTTCCGGCTCAGACGTCATTTAAACATGAGCTGGATCTCGACCAATCAATTTGCCATCGATAGTACCCCTAAGCCTATTCACCTTAAGCATCCTTAATCAGACCGTTGGCTTCTGATCCCTTGATTTGGAAATCATAATTCCTTTGCATTTGAGCTTTAAATTAGTCAGTTGTTTCTATAATCCAATGCACTTGCATTCCTTCTTTCTCTGATAGAGTACCGATACTCACATCAGCTCCATTGTAGACCATAGTACCAGCGAAAGTTGCACAGCACAAGAGAGGCTAGCAATGGTGGAAGGGTGAGAGTGCGTATAATCCATGGACTCAACATTAGTCATGAAGAACTCACATACTTATTGCAAAAGTCTACAAGTCATCAAAACCAAGCACTACGCGCATGCTCCTAGGGGGATAGATTGGTAGGAAAAGACCATCGCTCGTCCCCGACCGCCACTCATAAGGAGCGCAATCAAAAAATTACCTCATGCTTCAAATTTGTCACACAACGGTTACCATACATGCATGCTACGGGACTTGCAAACTTCAACACAAGTATTTCTCAATTTCACAACTACTCAACTAGCACGACTCTAATATCACCATCTTTATATCTCAAAACAATTATCAAGTATCAAACTTCTCATAATGCACTCCCTCTTGGATGCCCATCATATTAGGACTAATTTTATAACCAAAGCAAATTACCATGATGTTCTAAAAGACTCTCAAAATAATATAAGTGAAGCACTAGAGCAAACGACAAACTACTCCGAAAGATATAAGTGAAGATCAATGAGTAGTTGAATAATTATGTAACTATGAGAAGACTCTCTAACATGTAAGAATTTTAGATCTTAGGATATTATTCAAACAGCAAGCAAAACAAAATGAAATAAAATGACGCTCCAAGCAAAACACATATCATGTGGTGAATAAAAATATAGCTCCAAGTAAGGTTACCGATGAACGAAGACGGAAGAGGGGATGCCTTCCGGGGCATCCCCAAGCTTAGGATCTTGGTTGTCCCTGAATATTACCTTGGGGTGCTGAGGGAGTCCTAGATTAGGGGGTCTTCGGACAACCGGACTATATCCTTTGGCCGGACTGTTGGACTATGAAGATACATGATTGAAGACTTCGTCCCGTGTCCGGATGGGACTTTCCTTGGTGTGGAAGGCAAGCCTGGCAATATAGATATGTAGATCTCCTCCCTTGTAACCGACTCTGTGTAACCCTAGTCCCCTCCGGTGTCTATATAAACCAGAGGGTTTAGTCCGTAGAACAACAATCATACCATAGGCTAGCTTCTAGGGTTTAGCCTCTATGATCTCGTGGTAGATCAACTCTTGTAATACTCATATCATCAAGATCAATCAAGTAGGACGTAGGGTATTACCTCCATCGAGAGGGCCCGAACCTGGGTAAACATCGTGTCCCCTGCCTCCTGTTACCATCCGCCTTAGACGCACAGTTTGGGACCCCCTACCCGAGATCCGCCGGTTTTGACACCGACATTGGTGCTTTCACTGAGAGTTCCACTGTGCCATCACCGTAAGGCTTGATGGCTCCTTCGATCATCGGTAACGATGCGGTCCAGTGTCACATCCCTAGTTCTGGTATAACCTAGGCTAGCTACTCATGTGTGCATCATGTTTAAATTCCATTTAAATTTGAAATGGGGATTTGTAAAACCCTCAGAATCATTTCTGGAAATGACCCAGATAAAAATTTCTCCAAAAAGGTCCAAGAAAATGTTCATGTCTCTCTCTGAAAATATTGGGCAGAGGTAAAATTCAAACCAATATTTTTAGGGGCTCATAAATATTTATTTTGGCCATTTGGAATTAATCTAGTAATTATATGTGTTGGATAAATATTTTTATATATATAAAATATTGTCCAATAATTCCGAATTTTGATGAGGGGCTTTGGAATAATCCTTTAGGCCCCTGCAAAAAGTTTTAGAAGAAAATAACTTGATTTAGTATTTTTATTAAATCAAAACAAAGGTCAGAAAATAGAAAAGAAAACAGGAAATAAGAAAACTTTTACCTGACTTACCTGGCGGCCCAGCTGGCCAGCCCACCTGGCGGCCCAGCCCACCAGGGGCATCCCCGTCTTCTACCTCTTGCCAGTAGGCAGAGGAGAAGCTGGGCATGACGCACGCCGTGGCCACGTCTCCCCGCCACCTCCTGCTTCCCCTCCTCATCGCTCTGGCCTTCTTGGACGATGCCACGCGTCGCCCCGTTCCCCTCTCACTCTCCCGTGCCCATTCCTCTCCTCTCCCTCGCTCTCTCTCACCGCGCCCGAGCGCTGCCATCACCGCCGTTTGCCATAGCCGCAGCGACCGCCTCCCCCTCGCCTCTCCGACAAGCCCAAGAGCTTCGCCGCATCTCCCTCTTCCTCTCCGTCAAGCCACAAGACGCCGGACGCCCTGTGGAGCCGCCATCGCCATCGTCTTCCTCCTCGGACGCCGCCGACCGCCGACTCCGATTCGCCGTCTTCAGCGCCTCCCCGAGCCCACTGGCCTTCTCAGCAACTCCGCCGTGAGCTCCCACCTCGAATCCCCCTCTCCCCCTTGTCTTTTGCACGCTGCAGCCGCGATTCCGGTCGGGGCCGAACTCCAGCCACCGCAAAAGCTGCCGCCGCCATCGATTTAGTCCACTCCGGTGCGAGCCGTTGCCTCCTCTAGATGCGCGAGACCTTCGGCTACCCGTAGACGCAAACCACGCGCAAAACCGAGCCCCGTAGCTGTTTTCCGGTGAGTTCTGCCGCGGTTGAGGTCGTCGCCGGCCGAACTCCGGTGGGCTGACGTGGACGTTTAGTTAGGCGCTAATCACCACTAACCCCTCTCTAACAGACACTGACAGGCGGGCCCCGCAACAGGTCAAATCCCAGTCAAGACGGGATTAACTCCCAGTTAACAATGAGCCAATGACATGTGGGACCCGGTCGTCAGGTTTGACTAGCCAGCGCTGTTGACTTGCTGACGCAAGCATGATGCAGTGCTGACACAATTAATCCTTTTCTGGATTTAGAATAATTCAGAAATTCCAGAATATATTCAAAACTTCAAAAATTCATAGAAATTCAACCGTAGCTCAGATTGAAATAATTTATATATGAAAAATTCTCAGAAAAATTCAATCTATCCATCTGTACCATTTTCATGCATGACAAACCATCTATAAATGCTCTATATATGAAAACACACTTATGGCATATTTAAGAGCTTATTTTGGAGTTGCATTTGAATCTTTAGTTCAAATGGACTTTAACCAAATGAATGCTAGTTGCATTAGCTCAAAAAACATCACATACTCATGCCATGTTCATGCATCATAATGTTGCATATGCTTGTGTTTGATTTCCAACACCGTTCCTTCTCGATAGATCCTGCTCAGGAAAGTGTTCGAGAGTACCTATCAGTGGAGCAGTGCCCCCCTGTTGATCTACCAGGAAAGCAAACCCCCTTGTTCATTCCGATACAATCCTACTCTCTCGCTCCTGCTCTCATTATTGCATTAGGACAACAACGATTCAACTGCTACTTTATGCTGCGGTAGTTGAACCCATTCCTCTACATGACCTGTCATTGCCACAGTAAATAGTTAAAACCCACTAGCATGTGTAGGAGTTGATTGAGACATGTTGTGTTCTTGCCATGCCATGCCTGCTATTGCTTAGAGTTGTGTCAGGTCTGATTCATTGGGAATGAATTGGAGTGGTACGATATGTTCTGGTGCTGAGAGTTAAGCGTGTGAACACGATTTGGTAAAGGTAGCGGTGAGAGGCCATGTAGGAGTACATGGTGGGTTGTCTCACTGGAACCGTCCTTAAGCACTGAGTTCTGTGTATGTTGTCCAATGACTAGCTACTACCACACATTGGGCTCCGGGCACTCCAAGCTCTCTCGACTTATTAACCAACTTGATCTTTGTCCAGGAGTTGCAATTAGTTTCTGGTGTTTGTAGGTAGTGTTAGTAGTCTACCAAGTGGCACCCGGCCAGGTGGGCTTGGGACAGACTAGGCACAAGTGGCACGGTGTACCAAGCGTAGATCCATCCGGCGAGGTGGGCTTGGGAACCCTGCACACATCGTTTGGGGCCGTGAGCGACACCCCGGCCGGATCTCCTTGCGGATGGAATCCGAATAGGCGATAAACTTGGACTAGAGTCTTGTGTGGTTAGTCAGGTCGTGGCCGACACCCTCGCCAGGCTTCCGCTTGAAGGTTGCCGAGATACATGACGTGTACATGGTGATAAGTGGTGAGAGCGTGTGTGAAGAAGTACACCCCTGCAGGGTTATCATGATCTATTCGAATAGCCGTGTCCTCGGTTACGGACTTCTTGGATGCTTACGTGGTACATAGACAACTTGAAGTGGATACTCTAAAATGCTCAAGACAAGTGTGAGTGCTATGGATGGCCTTCTCGTAGGAAGACGGGAATGAATCCATAGTAGTGTATTGACGTGGTGATTAGTGGACTCGTGTGCGCCACCTCAAAAGAGTTACCAGCAGTCGTAGTACAGGATAGCCACTGAGTCAAAGCTAGCTTGCTGCAACTAAACTCCACATTACCTTCTTGATACAAGTGCATGTATGATAGGATCTGATGTAAGTCTTGCTGAGTACCTTTGTACTCATGTTGCTTTATTTATGTTTTTGCAGCGGAGACTTCGGTCTTACTAGTTTACGTGGACTTCGACACGTCGCTTGTACCTCAGCTACGATCTTGATCGGATGTTGTAGATAGTCGGGCTCCTCAGCCTTTTTCATTTGTAGCTGTCTGTACTCAGACATGTAATGCTTCCGCTTGTTGCTTGTATGCTCCGAATGATGGGTCATGTGACCCTTGCTTGTACTTAATTCTATGTGGCTCTTTCGGGCCTTTATCTATATGAGTTTGCGATATGTTGTGATGCCATGTTGTATAGCACATACTTGCATGTTATGTGTACGTGTAACGTGTATTGCTATGCGTGGGATCCGACAATCTGGTTGTTTATCCTTGGCAGCCTCTCTTATGGGGAAATGTAGTCTAGTGCTTCCTTGAGCCATAGTAGTCCGCTACAGACCGGTTCACCGGAGTCCTGCTAGCCCAGCACTACTTCTCAGGACACTTGACTGGCCGGCATGTGTTTCACTTTGTTCCTGTGTCTGTCCCTTCAGGGAAATGTCACGCGGTGACTTCCGGAGTCCTGCCTAGCCTGCTACAGCCCGGGTTCCCCAGAGTCCTGTTAGCCCAGTGCTACAGCCCGGATTCATATGGTGTTGACCGACATGCTCGATGTGATTCATGTATGTCTGTCCCCATAGGTTAGCACCACTTTGGGTTCACGACTAGCCATGTCGGCCCGGGTTCTTTGTCATATGGATGCTAGCGACATTATCATATACGTGAGCCAAAAGGCGCAAACGGTCCCGGGCCAGGTAATGTGGCACCCGTGGGAATACCGTGCGTGAGGCCGCAAAGTGATATGATGTGTTACATGCTAGATCGGTGTGACTTAGGATCAGGGTCCCGACAGCTTTGGTATCAGAGACTGACTATTTGTAGGATTTCCAAGCCAACCTGGTCGAAGTTGAGTCTACAAATTCTTTAGTTATGTAAGGGAATTGATTGTGGAAGGGAACGTAAGGCTCTTTTTACTCCTTATATCTCATGCCCTTCTGATCTGAGTCATCCTATCTTTCCTATGGGGTTAAGGAACTAGGTTTGCTTTTCTGTCTATCAGGATCACGTGTTACTACTCCATAGTCTCTTAGGATTGGTTGAGCAGAGTCATATCCCAGTTCGAGTATCTCCGGTGTAGCTTGTTTAGTAATATTTTTGAACCTTGAGTGATGATGTTGAGGTTGGTGCTACCCGTCTTTGCAGAATGTTTCATTTTGAGCATTCTACTGCCGTTATGCTGCCGGAATTGTTCTAAGAGTTTGATAGATACTAAATTCTTGTGCTACCCTCTTCAACCTATAGTTGATGCTGAATCCATCCTTGTCTTCCTTGGTTTCATTCTTCAGAATGTTGCCGGTTAACCGAAGTTCTATTGCTCGTAGCCGGAACCATGGAGATGGTAGGGATGAGGATCCTCCCGACCAACCTTCATTGGCAGAGTTCATGATAGAGATGGAGAGGAACAAGCGTGAGTCTAACCACTTGTTGGCACGTATCAAGGAGAACACTGCACATCGGTGCAAAGAGTCAGCGACCATCCAGGATTTCATTGATCTGAAACCACCCACCTTCCATCATTCCATTGAGCCACTCGATGCAGATAACTGGCTCCATAGTATCACACACAAGCTGCGTTCTGCGAACCTTCGGAGGAGGTTGGCGTTCCATGGTCGTTCCGACTCCTTGCCGGAGTCGCCTCTCTTTCGTGCCTTTAGCTTCTGCACGTCGATCAGGTAGTAGGAGTCGTTGCCTAAGGCTCTACTGATGACGAAGGGGCCCTCCCAAGGGGCCGAGAGCTTGTGCTGACTGGCTGTTCGCTGGATCAGCCGGAGCACAAGATCACCCTCTTGGAAGGATCTTGGCTTGACCTTCAGGCTGTGGTAGCGGCGCAGGCCCTGCAGATAGATGGCGGACCGGCTGAGGGCTAACAGCCGGCTTTCTTCCAGCAGGTCGACGCCGTCCTCTCGTGCTTCCTTGGCCTCCGCTTCCGTGTACATGGTTACTCGAGGCGAGTCGAACTCGATGTCAGTTGGGATGACTGCCTCGGCACCATACACGAGGAAGAAAGGGGTGAAGCCGGTTGACTTGTTTGGTGTGGTGCGCAGACTCCGAAGGACAGCCGGCAGCTCATCGAGCCAACAGCCGGCTGAACGCTCCAGTGGTACGATCACTCGGGGCTTGATGCCGGAAAGGATGAGGCCGTTGGCTCGCTCGACCTGGCCATTTGACTGCGAGTGGGCGACGGATGCTAGATCCAACCGGATGCCTTGCGTCGCGCAGAAACATGCCAAGGCTCCCTTGGCGAAATTTGTGCCATTGTCGGTGATGATGCTGCATGGCACACCATACCGATTTGTTATATCTGCGATAAATGTGATGGCAGTCGGCCCATTCAGCTTCTTGATCGGCTTTGCTTCAATCCACTTGGTGAATTTGTCCACGGCGACAAGCAGATGTGTCATGCCGCCGCGCGCTGTCTTGAATGGGCCCACCATGTCCAGTCCCCAAACGGCGAAGGGCCAAGTGAGGGGAATGGTCTTGAGTGCTGAAGCCGGCATGTGTTGCTTGGAGCTGAAGAGTTGGCACCCTTTGCAATGTTTAACTAACTCTTGGTGTCATCCAAAGCAGTCGGCCAAAAGAAACCATGGCGGAAGGCTTTGGCGACGAGTGATCTTGAGGCCGCATGGTGGCCGCATTCTCCTTGGTGGATGTCTCTGAGGATTGCAATGCCCTTCTCTTGCTCGACGCATCGCTGGAGGACTCCAGTGACACTGCGCTTGACGAGCTCTCTGTTGACGATTGTGTATGCTCCGGCTCGGCGTTGGACTTGTCTTGCCTCTACTTCGTCAGCCGGTAGCTCTTGGTTTATTAGGAAGTTGAGGATGGATTGAGCCCATGACAGAGCTGCGACTTCTTCTATTGCCAAAACGGCTACTGCGACCAGGGCGGGCGGGCTGGGCGATGAAATGCTGGAGTCGGCCGCCGTCTGTTGTGTTGGTGTAGTCTCCGGGCCGACTACCGCAGTCCCTGAGCCGGGTGAGGCAGTCCCCGGGTCGGGCGTAACTACGGAAGTCCCCGAGCCTCCTGCTGATACCCCCTGGCCGACTATCAAACTCCCCAGGCCACCTGCTTGGTTCTTCGAGCCGGACCCGGCCGCGTCGGGCTCAGGCGGCACGAAGATGGAATCGGACTCTGGAGACGGCTTGATAGACGGCTTGAGGAGGCGTTGTAGAGAGACGCCGGTTGGTATTGCTTCCCGGGTGGAGCCTATTCGAGCCAGAGCATCAGCTAGCTCGTTGTCGGCTCGCGGTACGTGGAGGAACTCGCATCCTTCAAAATACCCACTGATCTACTGAACGAGGAAGCGGTAGCTTGCCATGTTTGCGTCCTTGGCGTCCCAGTCGCCGGATGATTGCTGGACCACCAAGTCCGAGTTGCCATAACATAGGATCCGGCGAATGCCGAGCTCTTTGGCAAGCCGGAGCCCGTGTATGAGCGCCTCGTACTCGGATACATTGTTGGAGGCGGGAAAGTGGATTTGCAGTGTGTATCTGAGCTTGTCGCCTTTGGGAGAGGTAAGGACGATGCCGGCTCCCAAGCCGGTGCGCATCTTGGACCCATCGAAGTGCATGCGCCAATGAGTGGAGTCGGGAGCCGGCGGCAGGTACTGGGTCTCGGCCTAGTCGACGAGGAAGTCGGCCAATGCTTGGGATTTGATGGCGGTGCGAGGCTGGTAGAAGATCGCGTAAGGGGCCAGCTCGATGGCCCATTTCGCCACCCAGCCGGACGCATCCCGGCTGCCTATGATCTCGACCAGCGGGGCGGTGCATACAACCGTGATAGGATGCTCTTGGAAGTAGGGCTTCAGCTTCTTGGCGGCAAAGTACACGTCGTAGCACATCTTCTGGTAGCGCGGGTAGTTCTGCTTCGAGGTAGACAGCACCTCGCTCAGATAGTACACCAGCCTCTGGACTGGCTGGGCTCGGCCTTCTTCTGGGCATTGGACTACGATGATGGTGCTAACCACCCGGCTGGTTGCGGCAATATAGAGGAGCATGGGCTCTTTCTCAGTCGGCGCCGCCAGGATAGGCGGCGTGGCCAACATCTTCTTCAGCTTGTGAAAAGCTTGATCGGCTTGGTCATTCCACTCGAAGTGGTTGGTCTTCTTCATGAGGCGGTAGAGAGGAAGATCTTTCTCTCCGAGCCGGCTGATGAAGCGGTTCAGGGAGGCCAAGCATCCGGTAAACTTCTGGATGTCTCGAAGTTTGGTGGGAATCGCCATTCTCTCAATGGCCTTGATCTTTACTGGGTTGCATTCGATGCCGCGTTCGGAGACCAGGAAGCCTAGGAGCTGGCCGGCTGGCACTCCGAACACGCATTTCTCGGGGTTAAGCTTGATTTGGAACCGGCGTAGGTTCTCAAATGTTTCCTTGAGGTCTTCCAGCAAGGTTTCGCGCTTCTCCGTCTTCACCACAATGTCGTCTACGTAGACGTGGGCATTTCTGCCGAGTTGCTTGAGGAGGCACTTCTGCATGCAACGCTGAAAAGTGGCACCAGCATTTCTCAAGCCGAATGTCATAGTCAGGTAGCAGAAGGCTCTGAATGGCGTGATGAAGGCGGTCTTCAGGCGGTCTGCCGGATCTAACTTTATCTGGTGATACCCTGAGTAAGCATCCAAGAAACTCAACAGCTCGCATCCGGCCGTGGAGTCTATCACTTGGTCAATCCTTGGTAGGGCAAAGGGATCTTTGGGGCAGGCCTTGTTGAGGCTCTGTAGGCTATACACATGCACCACTTGTTGTTCTTCTTTAGCATGAGGACCGGGTTGGCGAGCCACTCTAGAAAGAAAACTTCCATAATGAAGCCGGCTGCCAGAAGTCGGGCTATCTCCTCTCCCACAATCCTGCGTTTCTCCTCCCACAGTCGGCGGAGGGGTTGTTTGACTGGCTTTGCGTCTTCTGGGACGTGTAGTTTGTGCTCGGCGAATTCCTTCGGAACGCCCGGCATGTGCTTGGGGGACCATGCAAAGATGTCCCGATTCTCACAGAGGAAATCGGCGAGCTCGCCTTCCTATTTGCTGTTTAGGTTTGCCCCGATGACGGCAAACCTCTGTGGGTGCTCGGGGTCAAGAGGTATCTTCTTCGTCTCCTTAGCCGGCTGGAAAGATCCTTGAGCATCATGCTCCTTGGGATCGGGGGACAAGGCCGACTGCTTGCCGGCTATGGCCGTGACTCGGTCCATAATCTTCTTTTCTTCGGCAATCACAAGGGACTCGGCCAGCCGGCTGCTGGCTGCTGGGCACTCAGAGGACTTCTTGTAATAGCCAGCTACGGTGATGACGCCTTTGGTGCTTGGTATCTTCATCTTGAGGTATGCATAGTGGGGAACTGCCATGAATTTGGCCAAGGCAGGTCGGCCAAGCAATGCATGGTAAGGGCTCTCCAAGTCCACCACTTCAAACCAGATTGCTTCCCGGCGGAAATGCTCCTTGTCCCCAAAAAGTACATCAATCTTGATCTTGCCAATGGGGGCGCAGGACAGGCCGGGTACGATGCATTGGAACAATGTCCGAGTAGGCATGAGTTGCTTTGTCTTGACGTTCAGCTTCTCCAGGGTGTCGCGGTACAAGATGTTGAGGCTGCTCCCGCCGTCTATCAACATACGGGAGAAGTGGGCGGCGCGTCTGTCCGTTGCAAGGGTGGCATCCAGAACCAACGCATAAGAGCCGGGAGATGGCATCACCTCTGGGTGGTCGGCCCGGCTCCAGCTGATAGGTTTTTCTGACCAGTGCATGTGCTCAGCGGGGTTGGCAGCAACCATACTGACTTCCTGGTTCTCTCGGCGTTTGCTGCGCCGGTCTTTGGGATGGCTTGTAAAGACGATATAGGCGGCATGCTCGTCGGGGAACTCATCATGCACGGCTCCGACTGCGGGCCGAGCGGCCGGCGGCGGCGGAACCGGAGGCGGCGGGCCGGCAGGCGGAGGCGGCATGAGCCCTTCACCTTTGGAGATTTGGGTGAGCCAATGGCACTTCCGGGTTGTGTGGTTGGACGGCTTCGCGCCGCTGTGGAACTTGCACGGGGCGTCGAGAGTTTGCTCATAGGAGAAGGCTGGCTGCCAAGCCGGCCTGCCGCCCTTGGGTTTCTTGGGCGCTGGCCGCCCTTCGGGCGGCACGTCTTTGACTGTGGCCACCTGCCGACAGGCGGGAGGCGGCGCGGGGCCCTTGCGCTTGTGGTCGTTCGAGTGTGGGCATCGGCCGTAATCCCTAGCCGGCGTCTTGGGCGCTGGGTTGAGTACTTTTCTAGACGCGTCTACCCGGAGCTCGGTCTTCATTGAGGAGTCGGCGGTGGCGTACTTGGCCGCTATGTCCAGAAGCTCGTCGAGGGTAGTCGGCTCGTCGAAGAGAAGCTTGTGCTTGAGGTGGGTGCCTTCTTGGCACCCGGCTGTGAAGTATTCTATGGCTTGCACCTCGTGCACCCCTTCGCAAGAGTTGCGGAGCTCGGCCCAACGTGTGAGGTAGTCGCGAGTTGACTCGGCGGGGCCTTGTACGCACAAGGAGAGCTGTCTGGGCTTGGGAGCCCACTTGTAGGTGCTGGTGAAGTTGCGGACGAAAGCTTCTGTGAAATCTAGCCAGCTGTTGATGCTGTGTGGTTTGAGGCTATTGAGCCAGGTCCGCACCATGCCTTGCAGCATGAGGGGCACGTACTTCACGGCAACGCGCCGGTTGCCGTTGGCTATGCTAACCGCCGTGGAGTAGTCGATCAACCAATCTTCCGGCTTCACGGAGCCGTTGTACTTGGGCGTCTCTCTTGGGAGCGAGAACCCTTTGGGGAAGGGCTCATCACGGATGCGGGGGCCGAAGCAAGGCGGACCGACATCGTCTTCTTCTTCCGGCGCGAGGGATCGCGCCAAGCGGTTAATCCGATGGCGGGAGTCGTTTTCGCCGACTCCTTCGCGGCGACCTAGTCGGCCGCTGAGAGTCGGATGCGCCACAGGCGGAGGGGTGGGATATCTCTCTCCACGGGGCCGAGGCGGAGGCGGATTGCCCCGCCACTCCACGGCCCGAGGGTGGCCTTCTATGTCTCGCTCGATGGAGATCCGGGTTTGGCTTCGGCTGGCAGCCGGCTCTTTCTCGCGCCGCGCGCGGTCTCTACCCGCAGTCGGCGTCCGGGACGTCGCGCCGTGATCTCGGCGCGGGGGAGGGCTTTCCGCGCGGGCGTCGGCTTCGGGCCGCTGCGCGGCTGCATCGATCAGCTGCTGGATGCGTCGGGTCATGTGGGGGAGTTCTTCGGCCCCATGTCCGTCTAGCTCGTCTACGGCCGCCTGGGCGGCACGCAGGTTCTCGAGTGGAGTGGCGTAGACTGGGCGGTCGACTCCTAACATGTCGGCAACGGCAGCGCCGCGCTGTCTAACAACGCCGACCCGGCTGGGCCCGCCTGGGGGCGGCGTGCCAAAGGCGGCGCGGTCAGCCTCGCGTCGGTGGGCCTCAGCGAGGCATCTCATGGAAACCAACTTCCGGCCCTCCGCGAGGAGGGCCAGGCGGCAAGCCTCCAGTGCTTCAGCGTCGGCATCAGCCGGGAGGGGGATGGACAAGTCGTGGACCGCCGCGTGCGGGGCGTCGTGGGCGCTCTTGTCAGCAGCGCCGTCGTGGCCGATGACCATCACCTCGGTGGTGACAGCGTCACAGCCATCGGCTCGGGGAAGCGGGTCATTGTAGATCGTGACGTTGGTGGGGAAGGTGTCGAATGAGGCCGTGTCGGAGTCGACAGGCATCGGATCAGTGGAGCCAATTGACTCCAAGTCCACAGCAGGCTCACCGGAGACATGGAGCCGGCCGAGGAGGTTGACGAGGTGGTCGGTGCCCGCGTCGGAGGCGAGCTCGTCGGAGATGAGGGTCTTGTCGAGGAGATCAGCGAGGCTGCTCGCCGCGCAGGCGTTGGTGACGCCTTGCAGCGCGTCGTGGCAAGCACCATCGGGCGTGCCGGGCTAGCTACGCTCGCGGGGGAGGAAGAGGGTTCCCGTCCAGAACAGGTCTCCGGACGACGGTGCACCTGGCCCCAAGGTGGGCGCCAAATGTCGGGTGGTAGGTGCGACATATGCCAATGGGTGGCCTATCATTGTGCGAGCGAGTAAAACATCGCCGGTGCCTGGAAATGGGATGAGGCGAAGACATGCACGCCGGCGAATCTTACCTAGCTTCGGGGCTCTCCATGGAGATAACACCCCTACTGCTGCTCTGCGGGGTCTCCGCATGATCACTAGATGAACAAGTAGTTACATGATGCTCCTTGAGCTGTTTGGCGAGAGGAGGAAGAAGGGCTCTGCTTGCTCTCTTCTTCTCCCTCCGTGGTGTCTAAAACTAGCAGGCCTTCCCCCCGGGGGTACAATGGTAATCCGGCTGGGCGTGGGGCCCAGCCGTCTGTGTCTTCGCTCTCCGGCTTCTGCGCCGGCTGGTGGGGCCTGCCGGCTGGTGGGTCCTGCCGGCTATCGGCTCCTTGGTCGACAGGCAGGCCCCACTGTCCAGGGCCTTATCGGTGGCTGGTTACTGTTGCTCAATCTTGGTGACGAGGGCTTCGCCGAGGTAAGTGTGGCTACAGTGCTGCCGTCCGGCGGGTGACCACTGTAGCCTCACCGTGTCTTGTCTCCTTAATGGGGAATCTCCTTCGAGGGGGTGGCAAGCCGGCTGGAGAGAGCCGGCTCCGTCTTGGGCTGACTGGGGGAGGCCAGGCCGCCTTCGGGTGTCTCTCTGCCCGAAGAGGCCCACCGCCCGTGGGCCGTACTGGTAGCCCGTCGTGGATGACATCAGGGTCAACGTGGCAACAGTGCTGCGCCGGACGGGTCATGGCCAACCGTACGACGCACTGTGCCAGGCGCGCTCCGGGATTCGGGGGTGGCAGGCTTCACCGTAGCCATGCCCCGTCACATCGCCATTATGTGGATGCAGACTTCGAGGGTATGGTCTTGACCGCTTTATGGGAGCCGGCTCCTTGGAGTCGGCCTTCTCGCAGCCATCTCCTCGGAGCCGGCCCTCCCGCGGCGTTCTTCATGAGGGCTGAAGTCGGGCCGCCTTCCAATAGCCGGCCTGGGAGACAGCCGTCCAGGGGAAGGCGGCCCCATGTCTTGGATTCTTGAGAGCCGGATCGGCTCGTAATTTTTTCAGAAAGGCCAGGGGGAGCCGGCTAGGCTACCCGTGGTCACTTACTCCGACAGTTCTCATACAACAACAGCTACCAGGCCAGTTTGAATATGGCACCGTTCGAAGCATTGTAGGGGAGAAGATGCCGAACAACGTTGATGTGGGATGAATTTGGAGACCGCCAGTTGTTTGGACCAGATTTGATTAAGGAATCAGAAGACAAGGTTAAACTATTTCGAGATAGATTGAAGGTAGCTCAGTTCCGACATAAGAGATATGCAGATTCAAAATGCACGGAGGTAGTCTATGAAATCAGAGACAGAGCGTATCTGCGAGTTTCACCTCTTCGAGGTGGTAAACATTTTGGTGTTAAGGGGAAATTAGCCCCGAGATTTGTGGGACAATACCATGGTTTGGAACGCATGTGAGAAGTTGCCTACAAGTTGGAGTTACCCAAAGGACTGTCAGGAGTACATGATGTGTTTCATGTTTCCTAGTTGAAGAAGTTTCATGCGGAGATGGCTGATATTCCTCTGAGAGATACGGTGCCCCTGGAAGCAATTCAGTTGGATAGTGATTTGACCTATGAGGAGAAGCCTGTCAAGATTCTAGAGTTTGCTAGCCGAGTTACTCGCAGCAAGGTTATCAAATTTTGCAAAGTTCAGTGGAGCCACCATACTGAGGATGAAGCCACCTGGGAACGAGATGATGATCTTTGCAAAGACCACCCACACCTATTTCCTAGCCAACCCGAATCTCGAGGGCGAGATTCATATTAAGGGGGGTAGGTTTGTAACATCCCAAATTTTCAATTTGGAATGTTATACGTAGGTCATTCATGCATATCATATTTTATTTTCTTTTCTTTTCGCGATCCTCGAAATTCTAAGCAACTCAAGGCCCCTCGGAGAGAGTTGAGGATTTCACGGTTTTCATATTTGAATTTTATCAAATATCGAAACGAGGATCAGTTGTTTTATTATTTTTCTCTCTAAAAATATTTCATATTAAGATATATGAGAGGAGATAATATGACTTCTCCAAAATAAACGAAATATTGGAGGAAAAATATTAAAATCAACTTTTTGATTCTATTCGGATTTTATTGCTATTTTTATTTGCATAGGAAAAAAATATGCATTTTTCAAAAATTGCATTTTAGGACAAGAAAATGTTCACCTTGTTCGAAATATTCTATTTAGACGGTGATTTTTTTGATATTTTGATATTTTATATTTTTCTAGGATTTCTTTTCGGCGAAATATGTCTAAAACAAAGAGGACGCCCGCCGGACCGAACTGGGCCGCGCCCCAGCTGGCCCAGCCAGCCCCGCGCTGCTGTCGTATCAGAGTCGGACGCCTCGAGGGAGTTTGAGCCGCCGCCATCACCTTGACCCCTCCCACAAGCTGCCTCCTCCCCTTTAAAAGCTGGACCCGGGCCCCCCTTGGAGCCCAAGCCGCCACCGCTGCCAGCCCCCGCAAGCCGCGCTGCTTGCCCCGCCGCCTCGGGCCTCCGCCGCACGCCGGCGCTCGCCGCCTGCTGCTGCACCGCCACCAAGCCCCTGCTGCACCACCCTCTGCCGCCCCGCGCCGCACCCCCGCTGTCGCCCGCGCCACCGCCCGCTCGCCGGATGCCGCCAGAGACGCGCCGGAGTTCGAATGTCGCAGTTTGGTTTTTTTTCGGTTTAGGTAAAAACCGCCAATTTTTTTAAAACCCTAGTTTCATTTTTTAGACCGATTCATTGCTTTTCTTGGTTTAGTTTATTTAGTGGACGTTCGTCCGTATGTTCGTTTTATCACAGGATTTCGCCATTAGTAATAGACAACGAACGTTCATTCGTTAACATGTTTGTCCGTTTTTCTTTTTCTCGGGTTTTTCACGATTATTGTCGATCACGATTTCTGATCCGATTTTCGTTTTAGTTTTTCTTTTCGCTCGTTTATCGGAATCAGGCGATTCAAGCGCCTAGATCTTCGTCTCGAAGCCCTCTTTCCTTTTAACCAACTTGAACAAGATTTTGGTACTGTAAAATTTGACTTTAGTCCAGATTAGTAATCGGATCTTGTTTCTTTCGCAGTTTGTGTTTCGTTGCCCCGTTTGATTTGATTCTTTTTGCAAACCGGAGTTCTTAAGTTGAACTTTCTGGTTAGATCTTCTTATTTGAGTTTTACCCGTGCATCTTTGTTTGATTGCTTATGTATGCTATTGTTTGTCTATGATAGAACACCCGGAGTGCGAAGCGTGCTACTACGAGTCTCTAGGTTTCACGGATCATCAGCAAGGCAAGTAACACTTTGATCATACCCCTTTATTACCTAGTTTTTATGCATTAGTTCCAATCCTGAAACACTGCATGATTAGGATGTGATTAACTTGTGGGTTTGGGAAGTAGATGATGAGGTAGAACCTATTACCTGTTTTATTATCAAACCCTCGGGAGTTACCTCTACGTTGCTTATATTGCTATGCTATGCTCGTAGACATGAATTGGGTTTGAGTGTATCCATGACAGATGTGAGATTGTTAATTAATGGTTCAACTTAAGGTGGCAACTGTTGGAAATATGCCCTAGAGGCAATAATAAATTAGTTATTATTATATTTCATTGTTCATGATAATCGTTTATTATCCATGCTAGAATTGTATTGATAGGAAACTCAGATACATGTGTGGATACATAGACAACACCATGTCCCTAGTAAGCCTCTAGTTGATTAGCTCGTTGATCAATAGATGGTTACAGTTTTCTGACCATGGACATTGGATGTCATTGATAACGGGATCACATCATTTGGAGAATGATGTCATGGACAAGACCCAATCCTAAGCCTAGCACAAAGATCGTGTAGTTCGTATGCTAAAGCTTTTCTAATGTCAAGTATCATTTCCTTAGACCATGAGATTGTGCAACTCCCGGATACCGTAGGAGTGCTTTGGGTGTGCCAAACGTCACAACGTAACTGGGTGGCTATAAAGGTACACTATGGGTATCTCCGAAAGTGCCTGTTGGGTTGGCACGAATCGAGACTGGGATTTGTCACTCCGTGTAATGGAGAGGTATCTCTGGGCCCACTCGGTAGCATATCATCATAATGTGCACAATGTGATCAAGGATTTGATCATAGGATGATGTGTTACGGAACGAGTAAAGAGACTTGCCGGTAACGAGATTGAACAAGGTATCGGGATACCGACGATCAAATCTCGGGCAAGTATCGTACCGCTAGACAAAGGGAATTTTATACGGGATTGATTGAATTCTTGACATCGTGGTTCATCCGATGAGATCATCGTGGAACATGTAGGATCCAACATGGGTATCCAGATTCTGCAATTGGTTATTGACCGGAGAGTTGTCTCAGCCATGTCTGCATGACTCCCGAACCCGTAGGGTCTACACACTTAAGGTTCGATGACACTAGGGTTATAGGGAAAGTATGTACACGGTTACCGAATGTTGTTCAGAGTCCCGGATGAGATATCGGATGTCACGAGGAGTTCCGGAATGATCCGAAGGTAAAGATTGATATATAGGAAATATGGTTTTGGCCAACGGAAGTGTTCCGGGCATCACCGATAGTGTACCGGGACCATCGGAGGGGTCCGGGGGTCCACCAGGTGGGGCCACCAGCCCCGGAGGCCTACATGGGCCAATAGTGAGAAGGGACCAGCCCCTAGGTGGGCTGGGGCGCCTCCCACCAAGGCCCAAGGCGCAAGGGAGAGTGGGAGGGGGCAAACCCTAGGTCCAGATGGGCCTTAAGGCCCACCCTAGGTGCGCCCCCCTCTCTCCCCCTTGGCCGCAACCCTAGATGGGTTTTGGGGCTGCCGCCACCCCTAGGGAGGGAACCCTAGATGGGGGCGCAGCCCCTCCCCTTCCCCTATATATAATTGAGGTATTGGGGGCTACAACAGACACGATTCGATCTCCCTCTTGGCGCAGCCCTACCTCTCTCCCTCCTCGTCTCTCGTAGTGCTTGGCGAAGCCCTGCTGGAGTCCCACGCTCCTCCACCACCACCACGCCGTCGTGCTGCTGCTGGACGGAGTCTTCCCCAACCTATCCTTCTCCCCTTGCTGGATCAAGGCGTAGGAGACGTCACCGGGCTGCACGTGTGTTGAACGCGGAGGCGCCGTGGTTCGGCGCTTAGATCAGAATCAACCGCGATCTGAATCGCTACGAGTATGACTCCTTCATCCACGTTCTTGCAATGCTTCCGCTTAGCGATCTACAAGGGTATGTAGATGCACTCTCCTTCCCCTCGTTGCCAGATTACTCCATAGATTGATCTTGGTGATGCGTAGAAAATTTTAAATTTCTGCTACGATCCCCAACAGCAACTTTAATACACTCTGGGTGGATTGCTTGTTTGGGCACCTGGAGAATCCAGTGTTGTCCTAGGATATGCCGAAGTACATGTGTGATCATCCTACGGTCCGCCACCCAGGCTTAAAGAGATCTTAAGATTATTCATGCTAGAAACTTCCGTGTGCAGCCAAAAGCCATTATGGGCTCTGGCATAGTATGAGTAAGTTGTGTGACCTCTTTCAGTGGTGGGCTAGCAGATGTAGAGGGAAAGTAGGTGTAACTGTCGACCCAAAGTAAAGGGTAAATGCTTCTGAAAGACTGTGTCTCAGTCATCCGTTTCTCAAACATCATGTAGTGCGAGAAATCCAATGGAGGAGATCGAGTCTTGTGGGGAAAAGTGCACAAACCTCTGCAGAGTGTACAATCTAATCATGGTTGGCCGTGTCCCCGGTTATGGACATCTTGAGTATCTAGCACTTGGATTTTCCTATTATATCTCATCACTCTAAATTAATTCTTGGGTTAATGAACTACTTTAATTGGGATTGAGTTGGAGGAACCTTCTCAGTGATGTTTCAACTACCATGATAGTTAAAATAAAACCTATTCCTTTGTTATAGGGAAAAATTGGCTTTTCAAAAAACATTATAACCATACAGCCCCCACCAGCCAGATATGCATATAGTGTTAGCATTGTTTCTGTTCATTGCTCTACAGTGTTACATTGCCAGCATATTCCATGTGCTGACCCATTTTCGGGCTGCAACATATCATGTTGCAGACTTTTCAGATTTGGAGTAAGGTTCGCTAGATCGTTGTCATGCAGCTCAGCTATGCCGTTGGAGTTGATGGACTCACTTTATCTTCCAAGCCTTCCGCTGTTATCGTATTAGATGGCCTTAAGCCATATTTATTGTAATAAGTTCTCTTTTGGAGACATTCGATGTAATAAGTGTGTGATTGCTACTCTGTTATAAATCCTTCGAGTACTGTGTGTGTCAGCATTATCGATCCAGGGATGACACTGAAGCACAAAGACTTGACCGTTTGAGGTTGGGTAGCTACATGGGGGTGGTTGATGAATACTGGTAAGATGACTTGTTTGTTCTCATCGATGCTCTGGAGTTGGTGATGATGATTTCATCGAAGTCCCCTTGCTGGAGGCGGCAAATCTCTCCTAAAATAGCCCTTTCGGAGAGAAAAAAAATTAGGTTTCTGCCTCATAGAGGCGGTGGAAAATTCTTCTAAAAATTATACTCAGGGTTTCTCCTCGATGGGGAATCATAGCCACCTAGCAGGGTAGGAGTGCTTGTGGGCCATAGGCCCCCTTTAGGCATCCCTGTAAGGAAGGCACCTAGGGCCCCAAGGGCTCCCTTGGTTGGCTCCTTCTGGCTCATGGGCTCATCCCTTGTGAAAACCATAATTTTCTTCTATTTTTATATGGTCTTGAAAGTGTAATTTCTTCATGAAGCTCCAAATTCCCCCGACAACATATATGGTAATTATTCCAGCAATCCTCTGCATTATAAATAAACCATACTTACTTCAATGTAAAGGCAACTAAATAAACATAAAAGTAAAGTATTTATCTTCTAAAATAGTGATGTAAAATGAATGTATAACACATGTAGGCTACAAACTCTAGAATCCTAAATCAATCAAAATAGTCCCTCTAAGTATCAAGATATATAGATGATGTGAGATTTAGAGGAGGGGAGCATACATAGTAGTTTTGGAATCCATGGCAACCAACGATGAATTAGAGGGATTCTTCTCGAGGATATCGATCCAATGCATCGGTGTCCTTGAATAAAATAGGAAGAAGGAAGATGAACATACATAGAGGTTGCATGTTTCAACTAGGTCAATCCATTCCAACAATGGTTCTTTGAATTAAGTTTGCCAGTGTTTCTTGTTTTGTAAGGCATCACCTTATTTCTAGCAATTTCACTGCTGATTTATTTTAATGATGTACGTATATTTTTATGGTACAAACATACAACTAATAAAGAGTAGCAACCATGTTCGTGTATGTACTTGTCAAGAAAAAGAAAGTGAATCAAGTAGCACCCACATCCTTTTGGATAAATTTATTTTCCATTGAAGCTATATACACTGATGGTGTAAGGCCAAATAATCTTATGTGTGAAGTCGCCACAACAACGGAACACAACCTAGCCTTAGGGAGTATCTACACTGCTAAGTTTTCTAACATGAAGAAAAAACTTACTAGTGTAGATATTTACTAAGGCTCAAGTGATTTAATGCTTTGTGTGTACATCTTAATTAACCCGAAGGAAAAATTAGATCACAATTATAAAATCTCTAAAACTACCAAGTATTATTTCATGGTTTATTTGATGCAAAGAATTAATTCCATCATAACCAAAGGAAATACATAAGATCATAAGATTGTGAGGCCTTGTACGAAATTCTCAGTTGACCTAAATTAGCAAAATCAAAAATAAAAATAGTGTTAGTTTCTAGATTCACCATCTTTACAACTATTTAGGGTCTCTATGATTCAAAGCTTTTTCACTTGATTTACCTTTTCCTTCATGCATAGGCGGCTAGGGTAAACTTCCCCTCCCCTCCAAGCTTCGTCAGTAAACCCATAAATTTGCCTCTTCTTTGCCTGCCTCTCTAGCAGCTGGTGCCGGGGAGGCAAATCCTAGAGCCTCGGCTGCGGCTAGTTGCGTAGATTAGGTTTCTAGTCCTCAAAAGGGCGTTGCTCAGGCAGATGGTGGTGCTTCATCTTCGAGTTGGTCTTCTGGGCTTCGACCATCCTCAAATTCATCCATTAGGATGGAGTCAAGGGAGCTCCGATGTAGATTCATGTCGTATCGTCTAGTAGTGAGATTTGTGTTTCTCGCCATACAACAAGATCTGGTGTCAATACTTCAAATTGATTCAAGAGTTCAATGAAGAGGACTACGACTCTAGGGCAATGGTCCTTAAGGGCGTGTGCATGAAGACTTTCCGGCTTTCATCGACAAGGTCAAGCATGACAGTATGAAATCGATAGGGTTCCCAATGGGGTCAGAAGAACCGGGATGGAGCCCGCACGCACAATTTACCCAGGTTTGGGCCTCCGGAGAGTAATACCCTACATGCTTATTTATCTTTCTACTCATGGTGTGTAACACTCAGAGCGTTACATGGTGATCCCTCAAAATGCTACCGAGGATGTTCTTCTCTAGATGAGATGAGGTTCCATGCCCTAGGGGTTCCCCCACCTCCCTTTATATAAGTTGGGGAGGTTAGGGTATTAGAGGAGGAAATGTGATCTACGCCACCGCCTTCTTGAAAGTGTAACTATCCCTAGGTGGTTTTGGTAATTCATAACAACATATAGCTCATTGAGCTAATGCTATTCCAAGATGATTATTTCAGGAAAGCTCAATGATTGGCATGGCATGGATGTGAAAGTGGAACCCTCAAAATGCTAAGGACAAAGGATTGGCTCAAGCTCAAAAGCTCAAGACTCTTCATTTTATATTTTAGTGATCCAAGATCACATTGAGTCTTTAGGAAAAGCCAATACTATCAAGGAGGGATGAGGTGTTGCTTAATGAGCCTCTTGCTTCATGTGCTTAGTGATATGCTCCCTTTCGTAACTTTTCGGTCTCACCGAAAGAGCGAATCGGTCCCACCAAGATTGCAATGTAAACTCAGTGTTTCCCCTTTGTAACTTTTCGGTCTCACCGAGTTCCACTCGGTCTCACCGAAAGAGCAAATCGGTCCCACTGAGTTTGCCTGACCAACTCTCTGGTTAGCTAATTACCAAATTCGGTCTCACCGAGTTTGTGTAATCGGTCTCACCGAGATTACGTTATGCCCAAACCCTAACCATATCGGTCCTACCGAGTTGCATGTCAGTCCCACCGAAAATCTCTAACGGTCACTAGGTTTACATTTTCGGTCCGACCGAGTTTGTTGATTCGGTCCCACCGAGATTGGAAAACTGTGTGTAACGGTTGGATTTTGTGTGGAGGCTATATATACCCCTCCACCTCCTCTTCATTCGAGGGAGAGCCCCGAGTATGCTGATTTCAATAGTGATGAAGATGACTTGTTAGGAGATGATTTGCTTGTTGACAACTCTAGTGATGAATACTATGATGAAACGTCAATTAAACATGCTAATCAAGATAAAACGAATGACAATGATAAGGAGAAGATTGAGGCTCTAACTAAAGAACTAAACACTCTTAAGTTAGCTCATGAAACCATCTTCGAAGATCATCGAGAACTTTTAAGAGCTCATGAGAAATTACGCTTTGAAAATCTCAATCTTGAGCAAGAGCATGAGTTCTTAAAAGCAATCAATGATGATCTCCATAAGAAAAGTTCTTCTTACATTGCCAAGCGTTTACTCTTATCCACTTACATGCCTCAAGTCAAGTCTAGTAACAAGAGAGATTCTTCCTCTAGCAGTAACAATGATCATGTTAAATCCAATATTGTTGCTTCTAGTAGTTCTCTTGATTCCACTAATGATTCTCTTAGCCAAGTTACACTTGAGCAAGAAAATAGTTTATTGAAGGGAATTATAGAGAAAGGAGTGTACAAAAGCCTTGCCGGGAGTAAGCAATTCGAGGAAATTGTGCGCAAGCAAGGAATGCACCGGAAGAATCAAGGTGTTGGTTTTGAACAAAAGTTCAATGCCAATGGAGTTGAGTGGGAAGAATATCAATACCCCAAGACAAAGTTTATTCCTCAACAAGAGAAGTATGATACTTCTTACAAGGGGACACAAGCTCAAAATGATCTTCCACCACAAGACTACAAGTAAAAAGGCAAGGACAAGCTTCAAGAGGAAATCGATGCATTTGAAGAAGCTCTTAAGACCTTAGTCAAGTGGATTCCCAAGACTACTTCAAGTTCCACTTCATCAAGTACGACTACAACTCCAAGGATTCCCATCAAGATGATGTGGATCCAAAAGAAGAAGAACTAGAGAGTTCTTGAGGGTGACTCTGCCAACATACTTCACTCTTATCATTTTGGCGAGAACAAGTGCAATCAACTTCCACATCTTGCACTAGTACAAGGAGTCACAAACCCTCTTGTTGGTAAGACAAGGGACAAGGTAACCTAAAAGTCTTCATGGACATCATCTTGTGTGTGCATCTCTCTATGTCTATGTATATCCTTGTTTGTTCCTTGTGGGACTAACCCATGTAGGTATTGAAAATGCAATTCACTCAAATGGATAGCTCCAAGTGATCTACATCAACATTGAGCATCCACATCTTCAATATCTACATGAAGTCATCATCGACAAAACCCAAGGTTAGTTCATCCCTCTTAGGGGGGATATCACATCTAGGGGGAGCTTTACTCTAAGACTTGAGCTAAAACAACTCTAAAGATGTGAACACAACAATGCTTTATGTAAAAGTGGTAACCCCACTTGAGCTTAAACGATGAGTATGACCTATGATCAAGTGTTCTCACTTGACTCCTAAGTCAATATACTCATATATAGATGACCTAGTCATCGCAAATTGCTTGATAGATGCTAGAATTGGTTGTGCATGCCTTGCCACATATTTCATTTGCCATCTTATTGTGTGAGCATGCTGGTTGTATATTTTACTCATTCGAGGACATCCACTTGTTGTTTTGATTGTTCGGTTTTATTTCTTTTTGCCAAGTAGATGGACAAGAATGCCTAAGAACCTCCTCTAGCTATCTATGCTTTTCTCGTCTCAAATTCTATTCATGCTGCATCACAAAATTTGATCAAGTCAGATTCGAACCACTCTGTGTGAGCAGCGCTCGGAGTCCCCGATTCGTCATAGACTTAAACTTCCAAAACCTCTTTATGATTCTCGGTCTGACCGATACCCTACTTTCGGTCCTACCGAGATCATTAAGTTGATCTAGGTTTTTGATCTCGGTGCAACCAATTCGAACATTTCGGTCACACCGAGTTTCAGTAACTGCACGCAGTTATGGATCTCGGTGCCACCGAGTTGTTCCACTCGGTCACACCGACAGGGTCGGACTATATATAGTCATGGGCAAAATTTTGGAAATTTCTCTGAACCCCTTCGCCCGCGTGATAGCCTGCTCTGCCTTCTTGGTCTCCGGATCGTCTTCTCGCCGCCAGCCGCCTCCAGTAGCTGGTCTCCGTCGCCGTCAACGGGAATTCTGCCCCCGCCATTGCCGCCGTAGCGAGTCTCTGCCGAACTAGGGTATGGACTCGATCACAGTGCTATTCCCCGTACAATTCCTAGCACATTGTGTTCTTCATGTTTCTTGCCACGATTGAGACACTTCTATCCAGTCAAAATGCTTATAGATTAGGTTTGATTTGAAAATTTTAGGGTTAGGTTTCCGCCGAAACCATCTCGGACCCACCAAGTTGAAAAACTCGGTCCCACCGATTTGGCTTATGCCATTGCACAAGTGACACTCGGTCTGACCGAGAATTACTTATCGGTGTGACCGATTTTGGTACTCAGTGAAACCCTAGCAGTCTCGGTGCCACCGAACAGTGACTCGGTCCAACCGAGTTCACTAGTTTAGGTTCCAAAACTGCTTCGGTATCACCGAGTTTGAACATCGGTAGATCCGAGATGATTTCAGTGGGAAACTAAAACTAAGTTTTTGGATCATTCTTTTGCAAAAATCTCTGCATTTTGTGATGCTCATCCACTTTATCTCATCTATAATCTGTTCACAGGGTCAGCAGTCAGTTTGCAGCATGTCTGATCAAAGTGATAGCCAAAACATGTCAGAGCAGCAGGTGCACATGAGTGAGGGCACTAGTCCCTCAAGTTCTTCAGATGAAGGCAGCAGGAGCACCCCTAGCAACTTGCCAAAGGCTGCCACCAGACAGAGGAAGAAGAGGACTTCAGATTCTGAGGATGAGGACTATGTGGCAGAGGAAGAGGCCACTTCCAAGAGAGTTGAGCCAGCTCAAGGCACAAAGCCAGGGCTGAAGATCAAAAGGCCAGCAGGCAGGCAGCCCATGTCAAAGGCAAGAGCTTCAACTGAGAAGCCCACTCCCAAAGAGCCAATTGCTGCTGAGGGAAAGAAAAGAAAGGAAAGGGTCAAGAAGACCGTGGCCAGAGTACTAGGAAAGGCTTCCATCATGGAAGAGGAAGAGGAAGAAGAGGTAGCTGCACCAGCACCCAAGGCACCCAAGCTGATGGGTGATGCCATAAGGTCAGGGGCTACTGCATCTAAGCCCAAAGCTGCCTCCAAGCCAAAACCCAAGAGGAATACAAGGAGCATTCCTCCAGCTGAGAAGAACAAGGCCCCAGTGCCTGAGACTGTTGATGAAGAAGAGGATGAGGAGCAAGTTCTGAGAAAGCTCAAGCCCAAGATCCCAGACCACAATGATGCTCATCCTGTGGCTGAGGACATGAAGCTCAGGAGAGATTCAGGGCTGAGGAAGTGGAGAGAAGCAGACCCATATGCTTCTAGGAGGAGGACTGCCGTGGATTACAGGTTCCACACCAAGGAGCAGCAAGATTTTTATGAGACAGCTTTGCTTGATAAGAAGCCCATAGTCTGTGATATGAGATGGGTCGACTGGACCTACATGAAGGAGAATGAGGAGCACTACCCTGGAGCATTTGACAGCTTTAGTGCTTGTGGAGTTGCTGACTTTGTTGGGCAGAAGCTCACAAAGTGGAATGAGGAGCTTATAATGCAGTTCTACTCCACGGCACATTTTTATCCAGATGGGAGGATCACATGGATGTCTGAGGGTACGAGGTACCAATCCACTGTTGAGGAATGGGCAAAGTTAATTAATGCCCCAGAGGAGCATGATGATGACATGGATATATATGCCAAGAAGAAGATGGACCACAACTCAATGTCCAATATGTGCAAGGAGATCCCAAATGAAGCACTTGATACTTTCAAGTTTGGCTCAGTGCATTATCTTCTGTCAGGTCTGCCTACGATCAATTGGATATTGAGGCACACCTTATTGCCCAAATCTGGAGATCACAAGATGATCAGAGGCCATTCCATCAACTTGCTACATGTGTTTGATGTGCCTCAGAAGTTCAAGGTGATGAGCCTCATAGTGGAAACAATCAAGAGGACTGCAGCAGATCAGAAGAGGAGTTGCGGATATGCCCCTCAAATTCAGGAGCTCATCAACTCCAAGATGGGCATGTACATATATTTATTGGACAAGGAACACCTGCCCATCCGTCCAGATTTTGAGGACAATGAAGTTGTCATGACTGAAAATGAACCGTCATCTGCCCAAGCATTTGCAAAGAAGGAGAAGGCAAGGAAGGAGAAAGCAGCCAAGATGCCAACTCAAGAGGAGGCATCTGAGTACTTCTTGAAGATCAAACAAGAGCAGCTTGGTTACCTCATTGTATCCACCCTGCGAATTGAGAAAGGACTAGCCACCCTAACTCAAAACCAGGCAAGCCTAGAGAGAATCATGGAACAAAAGTTCTATGACTTGGATGTCAAGGTAATGGAGATTCAGACTGCAGTGTAGCAGCTCCAAGATGATATGCAGGAGAGGAGAGGCAGGACTACCACTCATGCCTTTGCCAGAGTGCCCAGAGGTCCAAGGTCGTCTTCCGTGCCAGTTGCTGACACAAGAGCCACCACCTCAGCACCAGCCATAGCCTAAGTTCCACCAGCTCCAGCATCTACCTCAGCTCCAACTCCAGCGTCTACTTCAGCATCTACCGAAGCCTTCGTCCTTGGAGTGATCCGGACTCCACCACCACCAGAAGATCAAGCCTGAGCGTCGATCTAGTGCTATGCATTTTCTAGGAACTTTTTGGTAACTTGTTGCCAAAGGGGGAGAAGATGTATAGATCATAGGCTTCGAGAGAGAGAGTGTTGCTTTTCTCTCTTGCTTTATATGGTGGTTTTTCAAACTTGTTTGCTTTTGAGTGCTTGAGATACTATGCTTGTGAGACATTGATGATCATGTGTTTGATCATAAGCTACACTTAATGCTTGCTTAATGCTATTATCTTATCTATCTTATGTGATCATTCACTATTCTTGGTGATGAGTGCATGTATTTCATTCTTATCATTTTTAGCGCTCCACCAAGATGTATGTGACATGGAAGAGTAACCCATGACTCTAACTCCTTGTGCATTTGCAGTCCAAAGCAAATTTTAAATATGCACAAATTTAGGGGGAGCTCTTACTTATCACATACTTCTCAAAGCGACGACATATTTCATGCTTATTATCATTTGTCAAAGCTTTGATGTATATGTTGTCATCAATTACCAAAAAGGGGGAGATTGAAAGTGCAACTATCCCTAGGTGGTTTTGGTAATTCATAACAACATATAGCTCATTGAGCTAAAGCTATTCCAAGATGATTATTTCAGGAAAGCTCAATGATTGGCATGGCATGGATGTGAAAGTGGAACCCTCAAAATGCTAAGGACAAAGGATTGGCTCAAGCTCAAAAGCTCAAGACTCTTCATTTTATATTTTAGTGATCCAAGATCACATTGAGTCTTTAGGAAAAGCCAATACTATCAAGGAGGGATGAGGTGTTGCTTAATGAGCCTCCTGCTTCATGTGCTTAGTGATATGCTCCAAAACCCTCAACTACTTTCCCATATCCACATATGACCTAAACCCTAAGCCAAACTTGGTCCTACCGATTCTTCCTATCCGGCGCCACCGAGTTTCACTTGTCATTAGCCACTGCCAAACCCTAGCATTTCGGTTCTACCGATAGGGATCTCGGTCTCACCGAGATGGGATTGCAAACTCTCTGTTTCCCTTTCGTAACTTTTCGGTCTCACCGAAAGAGCGAATCGGTCCCACCGAGATTGCAATGTAAACTCAGTGTTTCCCCTTTGTAACTTTTCGGTCTCACCGAGTTCCACTCGGTCTCACCGAAAGAGCAAATCGGTCCCACCAAGTTTGCCTGACCAACTCTCTGGTTAGCTAATTACCAAATTCGGTCTCACCGAGTTTGTCTAATCGGTCTCACTGAGATTAAGTTATGCCCAAACCCTAACCATATCGGTCCTACCGAGTTGCATGTCAGTCCCACCGAAAATCTCTAACAGTCACTAGGTTTACATTTTCGGTCCCACCGAGATTGGAAAACTGTGTGTAACGGTTGGATTTTGTGTGGAGGCTATATATACCCCTCCACCTCCTCTTCATTCGAGGGAGAGCCAGTGGAGAGAGCCATCAGAACACACATACACCATTCCAACTCATATGTTCTAAGAGAGAACCACCTACTCATGTGTTGAGACCAAGACATTCCATTCCTACCATATGAATCTTGATCTCTAGCCTCTCCAAGTTGCTTTCCACTCAAATCTTCTTTCTACCAAATCCAATCCTATGAGAGAGAGTTGAGTGTTGGGGAGACTATCATTTCAAGCACAAGAGCAAGGAGTTCATTACCTACACACCATTTGTTACTTCTTGGAGAGTGGTGTCTCCTAGATTGGCTAGGTGTCACTTGGGAGCCTCCGACAAGATTGTGGAGTTGAACCAAGGAGTTTGTAAGGGCAAGGAGATCGCCTACTTTGTGAAGATCTACCGCTAGTGAGGCAAGTCCTGTGTGGGCGATGGCCATGGTGGGATAGACAAGGTTGCTTCTTCGTGGCCCCTTTGTGGGTGGTTGCTTCTTCGTGGACCCTTCGTGTGTGGAGCCCTCCGTGGACTCGCGCAACCGTGACCCTTCATGGGTGGAGCCCTGTGTAGACTCCCGCAACCGTTACCCTTCGTGGGTTGAAGTCTCCATCAACGTGCATGTAGGATAGCACCACCTATCCGAACCATGGGAAAAACATCCGTGTCTCCAATTGCGTTTGAAATCTCCAAACCCTTCCCTTTACATTCTTGCAAGTTGCATGCTTTACTTTCCGCTTCCAATATACTCTTTGCATGCTTGCTTGAATTATGTGATGATTGCTTGACTTATCTTAAAATAGCTAAAATCTGCCAAGAACTAAAATTGGGAAAAGGTTAAGTTTTTATTTGGTCAAGTAGTCTAATCACCCCCCTCTAGACATACTTTCGATCCTACACTTCTTGTCTTGGGGGGCAAGTTGACATAAGGTCAGTTCCGTCCTTGTTGCACCTCCAGGATCTCGCCCATTCCATCACTTGATCTGTCTCCATTAGTAGTCCTCGAGCCTGGCGGAGATCGCAGGCATCGTGACTCAAGATCTTCATCGGGCTCCTCTTCTTGCGGGCACTGCCCTTCGTGCATCCTAAGACCTTCCAACCGCGGCGTGTGCGTGGCCCTAATGTCTACTACACAACCTTCTTTTTGTAGAGGTTGTTGGGCCTCCAAGTGCAGAGGTTAGTAGGACAGTAGCAAATTTCCCACAAGTGGATGACCTAAGGTTTATCAATCCGTGGGAGGCGTAGGATGAAGCTGGTCTCTCTCAAACAACCCTGCAACCAAATAACAAAGAGTCTCTTGTGTCCCCAACACACCCAATACAATGGTAAATTGTATAGGTGCACTAGTTCGGCGAAGATATGGTGATACAAGTGCAATATGGATGGTAGATATAGGTTTTTGTAATCTGAAAATATAAAAACAGCAAGGTAACTAATGATAAAAGTGAGCGAAAACGGTATTGTAATGCGTTGAAACAAGGCCTAGGGTCATACTTTCACTAGTGTAAATTCTCTCAATAATAATAACACAATTGGATCATATAACAATCTCTCAACATGCAACAAAGAGTCACTCCAAAGTCACTAATAGCGGAGAACAAATGAAGAGAATATTGTAGGGTACGAAACCACCTCAAAGTTATCCTTTCTGACCGATATATTCAAGAGTCCATAGTAACATAACACCTTAAGATGCAAATCAACCAAAACCCTAATGTCACCTAGATACTCCAATGTCACCTCAAGCATCCGTGGGTATGATTATACGATATGCATCACACAATCTCAGATTCATGTATTCAACCAACACAAAGAGCTTCAAAGAGTGCCCCAAAGTTTCTACCGGAGAGTCAAGACAAAAAAGTGTTCCAACCCCTATGCATAAGTTCACAGGGTCACAGAACTCGCAAGTTGATCACCAAAACATACATCAAGTCGATCACGTGAATATCCCATTGTCACCACAGATAAGCACATGCAAGACATACATCAAGTGTTCTCACATCCTTAAAGACTAAATCCGATAAGATAACTTCAAAGGGAAATCTCAAACCATTACAAGAGAGTAGATGGGGAGAAACATCATAAGATCCAACTATAAAGCAAAGCTTGCGATACATCAAGATCATGCTGAATCAAGAACACGAGAGAGAGAGAGAGAGAGATCAAACACATAGCTACTGGTACATACCCTCAGCCCCGAGGGTGAACTACTCTCTCCTCGTCACGAAGAGCGCCGGGATGATGAAGATGGCCACCGGTGAGGGATTCCCCCCTCCGGCAGGGTGCCGAAACGAGTCTGGATTGGTTTTCGGTGGCTACAGAGGCTTGCAGCGGCCAAACTCCCGATCTAGGTTATTTTCTGGAAGTTTGAGGATATATAAGAGGCGTTGGCGTCGGGAGCAAGTCATGGGGTCCACGAGGCAGGGGGGCGCGTCCAGGGGGGTAGGGCGCGCCCCCACCCTCGTGGTGGCCTCGGGACTCTTCTGGTCCATCTCTGATGCTCCGTGGGCTTCTTCTGGTCCAAAATGATCTCCATAAATTTTCAAGTCAATTGGACTCCGTTTGATATTCCTTTTCTGCGATACTCAAAAACAAGGAAAAAAAGAAACTGGCACTGGGTTCTAGGTTAATAGGTTAGTCCCAAAAATCATATAAAATAATATATAAATGCATATAAGACATCCTAGATGGATAATATAATAGCATGGAACAATAAAAAGTTATAGATACATTGGAGACGTATCAAGCATCCCCAAGCTTAATTCCTGCTCGTCCTCGAGTAGGTAAATGATAAAAACAGATTTTTTGATGTGGAATGCTACCTCACATATTTTTCAATGTAATTTTCTTTATTGTGGCATGAATGTTCAGATCCGAAATATTCAAGACAAAAGGTTAATATTGACATAAAAATAATAATATTTCAAGCAAACTAACCAAGCAATTATGTCTTATCAAATTAACATAGCCAAAGAACGCTCATCCCTACAAAATCATATAGTTTGGCCATGCTTCATTTTCGTCACACAAAATGCTCCCGTCATGCACAACCCCGATGACAAGCCAAGCAATTGTTTCATACTTAGCCTTTTCAAACTTTTTCAACTTTCACGCAAATATGAGCACGAGCCATGGACATAGCACTATAGGTGGAATAGAAAGGTGGTTGTGGAGAATACAAAAAGGAGGAAGATAGTCTCACATCAACTAGGCGTATCAATGGGCTATGGAGATGCCCATGAAAAGATATCAATGTGAGTGAGTAGGGATTGCCATGCAACGAATGCACTAGAGCTATAAGTGTATGAAAGATCAACAAAAGAAACTAAGTGGGTGTGCATCCAACTTGCTTGCTCACGAAGACCTAGGGCAATTTGAGGAAGCCCATCATTGGAATATACAAGCCAAGTTCTATAATGAAAAATTCCCACTAGTATATGAAAGTGACAACATAAGAGACTCTCTATCATGAAGATCATGGTGCTACTTTGAAGCACAAGTGTGGAAAAAGGATAGTAACATTGCCCCTTCTCTCTTTTTCACTCATTTATTTATTTATTTTTGTTTGGGCCTTCTCTCCTTTTTTATGGCCTCTTTTTTTCTTCCGGAGTCTCATCCCGACTTGTGGGGGAATCATAGTCTCCATCATCCTTTCCTCACATGGGACAATGCTCTAATAATGAAGATCATCACACTTTTATTTACTTACAATTCAAGAATTACAACTCGATACTTGGAACAAAATATGACTCTATATGAATGCCTCCAGCGGTGTACCGGGATGTGCAATGAATCAAGAGTGACATGTATAAAAAAATTATGAATGGTGGCCGTGCCACAAATACGATGTCAACTACATGATCATGCAAAGCAATATGACTATGATGAAGCGTGTCATAATAAACGAAACGGTGGAAAGTTGCATGGCAATATATCTCGGAATGGCAATGGAAATGCAATAATAGGTAGGTATGGTGGCTGTTTTGAGGAAGGTAAATGATGGGTTTATGGTACCTGTAACACCCTGGTAGTCAAGCTACAGTGATCTTCTGTAACGCCCCGAGACCGATGTGCCAGGTGTCTTCCAGTTATTTGCTATTGTTGCCTTGTCATTTCTTGCATGTCATGCATTGCATATCATGTCATCATGTGCATTTCATTTGCATACATGTTCATCTCATGCATCTGAGCATTTTCCCCGTTGTCCATTTTGCAATCCGGTGCTCCTATGTCACCCGGTGTCCCTTTCTACCTCTTTTCGTGTGCGGGTGTTAAACGCCCTCGGATTGGACCGAGACTTGCTATGCGGCCTTGGTTCACCACTGGTAGACCGCCTGTCAAGTTTCGTGCCATTTGGACTTTGTTTAATACTCTAACGGTTAACCGAGGGACCGAAAAGGCAGCCAACACCAATCCAAAGTGGCCCAAAACCCACGTAAACCTGTTCCATCATCTAGAGTGTTCGATCATGATCGCGTGGCCGCAAACCGCACCGCATTTGGATTCTCCTAGCTCCCTCTACCTCTATAAATAGACCCCTCCATTTCAATCCCGGGTCCATTTCGCCCCTAACCCTAAAAATCCCTCCCCTCGCGCCGCCGAACGCATCCTCACTGTGCCGGACAATGTCCAGCCCCCCCCCCGCCATGTCGCTCCGGCCAATCCGGAGGCAACACGTCATCACCGCCGTCCGCCCGAGCCAATCCCGGCTCGCCACTTGTCAACGCGCGCCTCCTCCACCCCGCGGCCCGAGGAAGCCCATCACGGGCCCGCCCGGGCCCGGATCTCTCCGCCGCCCGCGCCCGAAGCGCCGCCGCCCGCTCGTTGCCTCCGCCGTGCGCAGCCCTCGCCGACGAGCGCCGCCGCCGCCATCCACCCGAGACCTCCCCGGCTCACCGTTCTTCGCTGCCGACCACCTCCGAGGCCGGATCCGGAGGAGTCAAGCCCGGATCTGCACTCTGCGCCCTCCGCCGCACCCATTCCCGGCCTCCCTCGTCCTCCCATGCCTCGTCGTCGCCTCGCTCCATCGCCGCCACCGCCATGGCTGCGCTCGGGGTCGAGCGGGAGGAGTCCTGCCTCGCCCCGTTGACCCACCGCATGGGCCGGCCCAGCTCCCTAGCCCAGCGCAGCGCCAAGATGGCCCAGTCTCCCAGCTCCACCCCCTCCGGCCCGATATTTTTTTCGCGAGGGTATATATCTCTAAGTCCCCAGATCCCAGTATTATTTTGCATTTTTCATCGCATCATAACTTCATCATCGTAGCTCGGATTCGTGCTTGTAGCATATCAAAATGTTTGTCTCGATGAGTACATCATTTCATCTCATTGCATCATTTTAATTTGAGCTCATCTTGGTGCCCGAAATGCTGTTGGAAGAGGGCTATATGAGGAATTTGTCAGATCTGTTTCAGCAAATGGCATTTTGTCATTTTTGCCATGATTAATGTGTGCATGCTATGATCCTGAGTTCTACATGTGTTTTGTTATATGCCATGCCATCTTTACAGGGGTGTATGCCATGTATTTTTGTGATATTTGTGGTGACTAGCACAAGAATGCAAAGTAGCGTAATCGTTGATGCTGATTTCAGGGAATTAGAATTTCACCAAGTCCTTGTCCTGGTTTTGTTGTTATGCCATATGTTCATGTTGTTTCCTAGTGATTCGTGCCTCTTTTGAGGATGAGCAGTAAGGATGTTTTGTTAATATTGTGGTTCTCTATCCATCCATGTCTTCGTTTGCAATTATGGAGCACCCTAGATTGAGTCAATCGAGCTCTACTTTTGCTATAAAATGTTCCTGGCAGATTGTTAACATGTTTAGCAATTTTGCCGAGCTTGTTGTTGTTGATCTGTGCATGCTATGTTGTTGTTCTTGCCATGTCTAGCTTCTATGCCATGTCTATTTGTTGGGTGTATGCTTAGTTTGTCATTCCATGCTTTGTAGTGAGTGCATCGAGCTCGTAAACATGCCTACTAGTTAATCTATTTTGCATGCTCCAGTTTTTCACCAAGTCTGAATCTGTTTATGTTTTTGCTATGTTCACATGCTTGCAATTGTATTTTTAGATCCCTTTTGGCTCATGGTCACTAAGGGGCTTTTGTTATATGCTCTGAGTAGCTTCATGCCATGACTTGATTTGCCATGATATGTTCCTGTAGCATGTAGTTTTCATGCTCTAAAGATTGCTTCCTGATGATAATTCCTACTTGCTGTTAATTTCACTAAGTCTGAAACCTGTTATCCTTTGCACTTTTTCCATGCTTGTTTGAACCTGTTAATGGATGAATTAGCCATAGCTCAGTGTTCATATTTTGTCAAGCATCATGAGCGGATCCCTTTCATGTATTTTGTTCTTATGTTTGAGTGCAGTAGCTTATTTATCTTGATGCTTTTAGAAGGCTACCTGCTGTTAATCGCAGACCGGTGCCATATTTGTTTTGCTTGCCATTTCCAAACTGTGCATCCGATTCTGGTGATCTTTATATCGATTTCGACCAAAATCACCTCACCTTTCTAGTGGCACTCTTGGTTTTCCAAGTTGAGGCCAGGTTAAATCATTCCTTGCCAAATCATGCATATGCATCACATACCGCATCCCGCATATCATACCATGTTCGTGTGTTGGTTGGTTACTATGTTGTGTGCTTCTTTCCGGTGTTGCTTCTTCGGGTTGGTTCTGATTACGTCGCATTTGTGAGGACCCGTTCGGCTACGTCCGTTTTTCTTCTTCATGGACTCGTTCTTCTTCCTTGCGGGATTTCAGGCAAGATGACCATACCCTCGAAATCACTTCTATCTTTGCTTGCTTAGTTGCTCGCTCTTTTGCTATGCCTATGCTGTGATAACTACCACTTGCTATATCATGCCTCTCATATTGTTAAGCCAAGCCACTAACCACCTAGTCCTAGCAAACCGTTGTTTGGCTAAGTTACCGCTTTGCTCAGCCCCTCTTATGGCGTTGTTAGTTGCAGGTGAAGATTGGAGTTTGTTCCATGTTTGGAACATGGATATTTGTTGGGATATCACAATATCTCTTATTTAATTAATTCTTCTATATACTTGGTAAAGGGTGGAAGGCTCGGCCTTATGCCTGGTGTTTTGTTCCACTCTTGCCGCCCTAGTTTTCGTCATATCGGTGTTATGTTCCCGGATTTTGCGTTCCTTACACGGTTGGGTTATAATGGGAACCCCTTGACAGTTCGCCTTGAATAAAACTCCTCCAGCAAGGCCCAACATTGGTTTTACCATTCCCCACCTAGCCTCTTTTTCCCTTGGGTTAGGCCAGCCCAAGGGTCATCTTTATTTTAACCCCCCCGGACCAGTGCTTCTCTAAGTGTTGGTCCAACTGAGCGATGTCCGGAGCTACCAGGGGCAACTCTGGGCTGGCCCACCCGACGTCTTGCTCATCCGGTGTGCCCTGAGAACGAGATATGTGCAGCTCCTATCGGGATTTGTCGGCACATCTGGGTGGCTTTACTGGTCTTGTTTTACCATTGTCGAAATGTCTTGTAACCGGGATTCCGAGCCTGATCGGATTGTCTTGGGAGAAGGAATATCCTTCTTTGACCGTGAGAGCTTGTGATGGGCTAAGTTGGGACACCCCTACAGGGATTTGAACTTTCAAAAGCCGTGCCCGCGGTTATGGGAAGATGGGAATTTGTTAATGTCCGGTTGTAGAAAACCTGAAGTTGATCTTAATTAAAATACATCAACCGTGTGTATAGCCGTGATGGTCTCTTTCCGGCGGAGTCTGGGAAGTGATCACGGTGTTGGAGTAATGCTTGACGTAGGTTGTTCTAGGATCACTTCTTGATCATAGTTGTTCGACCGTGCTTTTGCCTTCTCTTCTCGCTCTCATTTGCGTATGTTAGCCACCATATATGCTAGTCGCTTGCTGCAGCTCCACATCATACCTTTACCCTTCCCATAAGCTTAAATAGTCATGATCGCGAGGGTGTGAGATAGTTGAGTCCCCGTGACTCACAGATACTTCCAAAACCAGTTTGCAGGTGTCGATGTTATCGAGCAGGTGACGCAATCCGAGCTCGAGGAGGAGCTTGATGAAGATCTTGTCCTTTGTATTGTTCCGTTTCCAGTTGATCAGTAGTGGAGCCCAGTTGGGACGATCGGGGATCTGTGTAGCTTTTGGGGTAGTCTTCTTTTATTTTGGTTCTGTAGTCGGACCTTGAGTGTATTTGGATGATGTAATGCTTTATTCATGTAATTGTGTGAAGTGACGATTGTAAGCCAACTATGTATCTTTTTCCCTTTATGTATTACATGGGTTGTGTGAAGATTACCTCACTTGCGATATTGCTTTCAATGCGGTTATGCCTCTAAGTCGTGCTTCGACACATGGGAGATATAGCCGCATCGAGGGCGTTACATCTTCCCTAATGTGCCATGTCATCATGCTTGGCTATGCTTATATTGCCCCTTGATTCAAACCCTAATAAAATTTAAATTCAAATGCTAGTCAAAAGTTTATTCCTTCAAACACAAAAACAAAAGTGTTCAGAATATTGCAAATATTCACTAGGTAATTGTCATGCATTAACCAACATTTTTTGAAATGTCAAAATGCCTTAAAATGTTCAAAATAGGACCAACAACTTTTATTTGAACCTATTCCTTTTGAAACAAATAATTGCATGTTTCCAAACCACATGAGACTTTCTGTGCCAATTCAACTTGCAGCCTGGTATTGAAGTAACAAGTTTTAAGTCCAAAAAAATTGAATGGTATTAAATTAAAATGCAAAATTTTGAAGAAACTACAAAACAGTAAATAAGGTAAATAAAAAGGGAAAGGCCTACACTACTGTGCACTTGTAGCCCAAGTGCACAGCGCAGCCCAAGCTCATCACCGGCCTCTCCCCTACCTCTGTACTGTATAGAGGGGAGGCTGGGTGACTGTGGCGGCCATCCGTCGGCCGCGGCCATGGGCGTGGCGGCCATCCGCCCCCCTGGTCGCCTACATGAACCACCCTATGCCACCCCGAATAGGACTGGACGTACAAGCGAGCTTTTCGGCTCGGCCCAAAGCTCGCTCCAGCTCGGCCCGTTACAGCTCGGCTCGATAGGATTATCGAGCGGGCCGAGGTCTGAAAACAGGCCCGTTTCGCGACCGAGCCGAGCCGAGTTTCGGCCGGTCCAGCTCGGTGGCTCGCTTGCGGCCCAGCCCAATTCCACCATCGATCACAATAGCTAGCGCATTAGGGCAGAGCAACCACAGCCAGTCTCTCGTCTCTCCCTTTCTCTGCTCTGCGCCGCCTCGCCTCTCTCTCGCCACGCCACAAATCTGGATCGTCGGCGACGAGCGACGCCGCGCTTCCTCGCCAACCCGGCACCGACGGCGACGGGCGGCGCGACAGCTCCTCACCACACCAGACGTAGACGGACGCACCTCCCCTAGTTTCTTGCGGAACGTGACGAGCCAGAGCAGGTACTTCCGTCGTTCCCAAATCCCAATCCCTAGCAGCAGCTCTCTGAACTTAGTACGCATGTGATGGATCAATGGATGGATGGATCGATGGATGTAGTCATGTAGTTCGAACTCCCCAAACCCTAGCCGTAGGTGTCTGCACTAGTACACATCTGGTGGATGGATGGACGGATGGATCGATGGACGTAGTCAGGTAGATGTAGGGCTAGATGGGTGGATCATGGATGGATGTATTCTAGTCTGTACGGCTAGATGTAGCAGCAACAGATGGATGGATCGTGGATGGATGGAGTTGTAGGGCAGAATGGATGGATAGATCAAAATTTTCATTGATTCCATGTGTAATTAGTTTTCTGTTGTTGATGAACAAGTTGATGATCTACTTGCTGTAGCATAGCAGCTTGAAAAAAAATCTACTTGCCGGAAAATTACATAGACTCCATGTCTAATTAGTTTACTGTTGTTGATGATTGATTGTTTGTTGTTTGCTGATGTGTGCAGACGCCTATTGTCGCAACAATGGACAAGCAAAAGGGGAAGGCGAGTGGGAAGGAGAAGGAGAAAGAGAGGACGTTGGACTCCATTATGAAGAGAAAGTTGCCGGTCTCAGGGATGCAGAAGGGGAATGGGAAGGGCAATGGACAAGCAAAAGGGGAAGTTCTTTGAAACCAGAAATGGTGGAAGCCTTGGTGTGCGGTGCTAGTTATATCAAAGGTTCTCACAAGGACTTCAATGTGGTGGTATGATTCCTATCTTTTTCTTCTATGATTTCTGTCTATTTCTTGTATGTGGCTAACTTACAAATAATTAGGAGAGAGATGAAGATGAGGAGGACGATGTTGAGAATATCAAGTTGCCCAAGATTGTTGATGTGGGGGGTGACAACAATTGGTAACTAATGTTTTTACATGTCTCAGTTTCCCTATCTTGACATAGTGAGAATATCAAGTTTACAAATCTGTGTTACATGTAGATATTCGCCATGTGGGTGTTGCTCTTGCTATTTTGAAGATGGATGTCTACATGATCTTCTCATGTGGATTGTTGAGGTCAACGTGATCATCTCGTGCCATTTCTTTTGTTGTGATGAACTTTGAATTATGTGTGTTGTTGTGATGAACTATGGACCTTGAATGATGTTGTGATGAACCATGCACTTTCAACAATGTTGTTGTGAACTTGTGATGAACTATGAACTTTGTATTATGTGGTTTTCGCTAGTCATTGTTCGGTTGTCAACATTTTCTTAGTTTTATGTCAAAGTGAAGTGTTATGCTATGCAAAATTTCCTTGTTTGGCTGTCAATATTTGATGTTTTCCTGTGTAAAGATCAATTGAAGTGATGTCCAAAATTCAATAGAAATGGTGCCCAATTCTTTCTCTCATATGTGTTCCATTGTTACAATTTTTGTAGAAGAATTCATATAAGAACATTATTTTTCATTACTATGACCATATTTTAAAACAATAGACTACTGGATTGTTCATTTTAAGTAGTATAAACTATTTGTTTTCCAAAATATAGGTTTAATTGCTCAAGTATATGCACTATATACAGAGGTCTGTACTATTAAATGGTTTTGAGAGAAACTGGCTTACGAGCCGGCTCGGTCTGAGCCGAGCCATAGCCAAAGCGAGCCGAGCCGGTTGAAGTAGGCTCGTTGGTTGAGCGAGCCGAGCCAAGCCGCTCCAGAGCGAGCCAAAGCCAGGCTCGGATCAAGCTCGGCTCGGCTCGTGTCCAGCCCTAACCCCGAACCCTAGCGTCCACTTTCCTCCCCCTCGCCGCGCCACTTTCTTCTTCCTCGTGCATTGCCAAGCGCTGCATCGCTACACCACCGCCCTCAACGCTCTATGAAGCCACCTCGCGCCACAATGATGCGTCCAGGAGGATCCCCGACGTCGACCACGTCGACTACGCCGGTTAATTTGGATCG
The DNA here is from genome assembly GCF_002162155.2 of Triticum dicoccoides. Taxonomy (NCBI): domain Eukaryota; kingdom Viridiplantae; phylum Streptophyta; class Magnoliopsida; order Poales; family Poaceae; genus Triticum; species Triticum dicoccoides. The sequence continues at coordinate 74,863,121 of NC_041392.1, forward strand.
CGGAGCCGCCAAGACGTCGGCCGCGACCTTCTTCCCCGACGACGACCACCGCTTACTGGCGTCGATCCGCACTGCTCTGGCTATCCCCGACCTCCCCGAGCACGCCTCCAAGTCTCTGTGAGCCTCCGCTTCTTTTCCCCCTTTCCCCCCGTTGGATTCGTCCCCTTAGCGTGTCCACTCATAACAGTAGCCACTGTCCGCCATGGCCGCGAGCTGGACCTGGCCGAGCTCGTCTAGGACCTGTCCGCCTCGCCCGTGGGCTCCATTTCAGGGTGGACGACACGAGCGGTCTTTCGGACCGGCTCGTGGCCCGCTCGGTCCTGGCCAGCTCGGGCCTAGCCCGCTCAAAAAATCAGTCGGTCCGAGCTCAAGAATCAGGCCCGACAAAGCCTCGGTCCGGTCCGGGCTTTAACCGAGCCGACCGAGCGGACCGAGAATCACAGCTGCGACGCCGCCGTCTTCCTCTCCCATCCCAGCGGCGAGCGCCGCCCGCCGCACCACCACTCCACCAGCCACTCACATGAGCTCTCCTCTCCATCCCTCCCAGTGCCTCGATTCTGCAGGACACGTTCCGCTCAAAAAAACGCACACACGCACGCACCTGTTCCGCGGCCGCCGCCGTCCAGTGCACAACCTCTCGCGGACGCGGCGACCAGCCTCCCCACGACCAACCACCATGTCCAGGAGCTCCGCGACCATGAGATCTACGTCTACACGGAATCAATCGGCCTGATTCGTTCCGGAGCCATCGCCATCTTCCTCCTTACGAAACTCCTGCCGCCGTCATTCATCATCGATTATGTCGCCGTCGCTGCTTCCCCGGCATTCCCGACCACACCACCGTGTTCTACGTGGGTCACTGCACCTCCCCGCTCTATTCCCCCTTCTGATTAGGGCCTAGAGCCTTCACTCCCTGACGCCATGGTCACCCTCTCGCCGCCGGTGAGTGGTTGGCCGGTCCGCCGGTCCAGCCCGAGCTTTTGCCTCGCCGGTCCGGTCCCTGAAAAAAGGAGCGCTGGCCTGCTCGGTCCGGTCCGGCCTGGACCGCCGGCGGCCGGTCCAAACGACGGCTCGGACCGGGACCGGACCGGCCCGGACCGTGTCCACCCTGAGCTCCATTGGACGAGGTCTTACCTACGCATTCCCCCGCAGTCCCGTATGTGCTCACGAGCATCCTCCCGTGCCTCCCCATATGCGTGTTGTGCGCCGGTCATCCTCCGGTGTGCTGCCGTGCGTAGCCGCTCCCTGTGTGCCTCATGGTCCGGCCGCGTCTAGCGCGCGCCACGGCGCGTCGTCCCGTCTTGCTCGCCGCTGCCTGCCGCAGCTCCTGCCGTCTGTCCTCGCCGCGCCCGCTGTGCCACTGCGCCACTGTGTCGCCCGCGTGCTTTGCTGCTCCTGCTCCGCTGCTGCTCTAGACTGCTGCTGCTTTGCTTGCTATTGCCGCTAACTGCTATTGCCTTGCTTGCTGCTGCTTGCTCTACCTGAAGCCGCTATTGCTTTGCTTTGCCTGATGCGGCGTTGCTACTACAGACTCTGTCCAAGAGGCCGGCCCTATTAGTGTTTAATTGGATTAGGTTAGGGGCTAATCTAATTAGCTAGTCTAACTAGTCGTCAACCCGAGCATTCGCACGGGCCGGTTATCTAATATTTAATTTCAAATCTATATTATGAAGAATAAGGTTTCTTTTATGAATAACTACAGTTGAGATGTTTGTGAAGCATATACATTTATAGACATTGGTATTTACAAAAGAAATGTATATGCTACAAGCATTATCTATTAAGTTGCTCAAAATTCATTGTATGAAGATGCAATTATGCGTGAAGGATTTCCCTAATAATATGTTTGTTGGTCTCATTTGGGAAGGATGTGGAGTCATCGAATGCATTACTTACTTTATTACGCATAGGTGTGACATTTTATGTAGGTAACTATTTAGAATATGTTTAAACCACACAAAATTTGGTTAGTGGATCAATTTGATTGCCATTTCCCTAAATATTTTTCATGTATGCTAGTATATCTTCAATGATATATGATCATGCAATTTAAAACTCAAACTGGCATATTGTAGTAAATGCATGGCACATATAAAATGCGCAGGTAAACTTCTCTAACTTTGAATATTAATATATAGCAAAGTTTTCGACATGGTCGAGTGATAATGCACGGTAACCGAGAATTTTTATGAAAAACTTTTTCATAATCACATCACTTTAGAATTTTTTGAACATCTTATATGCTTGATATCAAATATAAATGGAAAATACTGTTAATTGTGCCTATTTATGTTGAAAACGTCGTTAAATATTTTTCATCATGTAATAACTAATTTGATCGAAGTTCTTCTAAGAATAGAGTTCATAATTTTATATATGCTTATATTCCCTTGAAAAAACATATAATATACGCAGCTGTTTAAACAATAGTTAGTTCTAGAAATCCATATTGACTAATGTCTTAGAAATTTGATTGTTAAATAGTATAAAAAAGAGTATAAGATATAGTCCTTGATAAAATGGTCAATTAAAAAAGAATACCTTATGAAAACTTGATAAAAACATACCAGCATGATCAAACATCCAACAACAGTATTATCCTTTGGCTACCTAAGAAAAATAAGACAAATTAGAAGGCATATAAGAGCTTAACACGATTCATGTGATGTGAGATAAAAAAAGGATTGAGGGAATCAAGCGCTGGTTACGGAATTAGGTGTGGCCTATTTCCATCAAAACAAAACTAAGTTCCCCATGCCCGAATTCAAAAACTGATTGTAGTACTGACAAATACATATTAAGTACGTAGATGAGTTTAGAACCATCTTCTAATGATGTGATAATTAATCAATGCACATCCCTGAAACAGTCCGAGTGAGCCATGTTGTGTTCTACGTACATAGAGTCCAGAAAAAATAATTTAATTATTTACACATGAAATATATGGATGCACTTTAGTCTAGAAGCAAACACAAATCAAAAGAAACATAATGTGTTTTACTTCAAATATGAAAGACTGGTACAATAGAACAAACCTCCTGTTGGCCAAGCACTCACATGATTGAAGGTATCTACTCTGATCTCAATAAACTCCCAAATTTGAATCTAGTCACTACAATGCAGATTGCATGCGTTAAACTGAAGCATGTATAAATCTTCAGGAATAAAACGATCATCACTCGTAGTCTTGTAGACGATAACAATCCACCGAGAACATGCTCGCACTCATTGAATTGACCATGTTCTTCCAAAAACTGATTGTGATAGTCACAAAAAAGATATCTAGCTAGTACGTAGATGAGGTTAGAGCCATCTCCTAATGATGTGATAATTAATCAACGCACATCCCCGAAACAGTCCCAGTGAGCCATCTGTTGTGTTTTACGTACATAGAAGTCAGAAGAAAATAATGAAGTTATTCACACATGATATATATGCACGCACTCTAGTCTAGAAGCAAGAACAAATCAAAAGAAACAGAATGTGTTTTACTTCAAATATGAAAGACTGGTACAATAGAACAAACCTCCTGTTGGCCAAGCACTCACATGATTGAAGGTACCTGTTACTTTGCTCTCAATAAACTCCCAAATTTGAATCTAGCCACTGCCATGCAGATTGCATGCATTAAACTGAAGCATGTATAAATCTTCAGGAATAAAACGATCATCGCTCGTTGTCTTGTAGACGATAACAATCTACCGAGAACACAATCGCAATCATTGAATTGACCAAGTTCTTCCAAAAACTGATTGTGATAGTAAGAAAAAAGATATCTAGCTAGTACGTAGATGAGGTTAGAGCCATCTCCTAATGATGTGATAATTAATCAATGCACATCCCCGAAACAGTCCCAGTGAGCCATCTGTTGTGCTTTACGTACATAGAAGTCGGAAGAAAACAATGAAGTTATTTACACATGATATATATGCATGCACTCTAGTCTAGAAGCAAGAACAAATCAAAAGAAACATAGTGTGTTGTACTTCAAGTATGAAAGACTGGTGCAATAGAACAAACCTCCTGTTGGCCAAGCACTCACATGATTGAGGGTATCTATTACCCAGATCTCAATAAACTTCCAAATTTCAAAATGTAGAGACTGCCATGCAGATTGCATTTGCATGCATATAACTGAAGCATCTATAAATCTTCAGGAATAAGAAAACCGTCGCTCATAGTCTCGTAGCTAGATTATCAGAATCCACCGAGAACACACTCGCAGTCGTTGAATCGGCCAAGTTCTTCCCTGCCGTACTAAGAAATATGTGCATGTACAGGCTAGCTAGATTCAACCAAGCATGTAACGTCAGAAGTCTCTATGGCAAAGTACTGTGTCCTTCGTGTGCGTCTGTTTTGCGAAACTGATCTAAGGGATTTGCATTGTATACCTAAGTCTTCCAGCGGAATAGATCGAGCAGCTTGCTAGCTTCTGTACATGCATGTATTTTAGATATAGTTTCATCTGACTGGCAACACCAATCCGCTGGGCCTCTATGCCTCATGCATGCGTATCTTGGTGAAGCACTCGGCTGCGTTGTCGAGTCTCGGCTGCGCCAATATAGGGCGACTGCTTTGGACTGCGCACAAATAGATCGAGCAGCTTGCTACCTCTTCTGTACATACGTGTATTTTGCATATAGTTTCATCTAGCTCGCAACACCAATTAGTTGGGCCTCAATGCCTCATACGTGCGTATCTTGGTGAAGCACTCGGCTGTGTCGTCGAGGCTGGGATGGCGCCAATATTGGGCGACTGCTTTGGACATACCTGCGTATCTCGGTGAAGCATTGGGCTGCGTCGTCGAGTCTGGGACTGCGCCAATATTGGGCGACTACTTTGGACTGCGCACAAATAGATTGAGCAGCTTGCTAGCTTCTGTACATATGTGTATCTTGCATATAGTTTCATCTAACTCGCAACACCAATCGGTTGGGCCTCAATGCCTCATACGTGCCTATCTCGGTGAAGCACTCGGATGAGTCGTCGAGGCTGGGATTGCGCCAATATTGGGCGACTGCTTTGGACTGTGCACGACAACATTGGTAGTCAAAAATCAAAGTGGCGGACCTTATCAATCATGCGGAGGCGGGCATTGATGGCAGGCATGAATGAGCTAGGGTTCGGTTAAATGTCTACATGGGTACTCCGAGAGGAAAATCCTTTGGCAACGGCAGCCCTAGCTCGGTTTTCTTTAATTTATTGATTATTGATGGACGACCTGAACATGATGCATAGGAATAAGCTTTTTGAGCATACCTGATCCACGACCCAATCTTCTTGCATCAAACAATGGACCTTTTTGTATGGGAGAACAGAGAGACGATGGTAATGGAATTATTTTCAATGATAGAAGGGAGCGACAGTTTCCTACCACAGTCCACAAGATTTGCTTTGGAAGCAGAAGAGACAGAGATTCGCCGCCTGTCGTGTTGTACATGTATTTTGATTGGCTGATTGAGTTAGAAGGCTTGGGGCAGCCATGGCGATGACGTACATGGGCGTGAGAAGCAAAGCCTGACTTGATCGATCGAAGGCTTGGGCGGCCATGGCGTGGCCGCATACATAGGATTGATCTACGCCGTAATAATTTGGCCCCACCAGATCAACGGCCCCTAATTACTAATTAACGTGAGAATTTCTAGGGAGTCAGCAATTAGTATAGGTATATAAGGGAGTCAGCAATTACTATAGGTATATATAGGTATAGATTAGACACGGACTGCTGGGCCCATTCTAATTAGTTCATCCAAATGACCTTTAGTTACCATGAATGACATGCGGGTCCCTTGTCTAGTTTGACTAGTCAAACTGTTGACTGCGTTGACCCAGCCTATGACATGTGGGTCCTGTTTGACCATGTTGACCAGTCAACAGTTGACTGGTCAACTGCTGACTGGACTAGTTGACTGGGTCAACCCAGCCTTTTGGTCCCATCTATGGCCCTGTTTGGTTCGGCTGTCGATTTTTAAAAGCAGCTGTGAAAAATCTGCTGTAGAAAAATAGCTGTGTAAAATCTAATTTGAAAAAGATGTAGGTCATTTGGCAAACCAGCTGATATAGCTTTTTCAGATTTTGGCCCGCAGCGAAATCAGATTTTGGCAGCGGATTTCTAAAATCGGATTCTGCTCGGTTCTCCCTTTGGTTCAGATTCTGCTGCGCGGTAGCGGAATCTGTCGATAAAATCTGAACCAAACAGGGCCTATAAGCCACTCTGGCTAGCTGCAGCTATGTGTAAAAAGTATTTTACTATTTAAATTCGTAATATAAATAAATTCTAGAAAGTAATTCGGATGAAAATAATTTTTATATGAAAGTTGCTCAGAAAAATCCAACGAATCCAAATACGCGGTCCATTCATATGTCACATGCCCGTAGCATGCTGAACATGCAATCGTCCCCTCTCGTTCGTCTGTTTGAAAAAAAGCCAGACGCCGGGAAAACCCCTTCGGACATTTTCCCTCTCCGTTTGCAACGTGTAGTACCACGTTAGAGCACCCCTAGCATAGTTTACTGCCATGTCGTGCTTTCTGTTGCATTGGTATGCTTGCTATTTATTGTTTCTTCCCCCTATTCTCTCCGGTAAACCCCGAGACACATGCTGATGCCCTTGTGATCCACTACGTCGACGACAACACTTCTTTCTTTTCAGCAGAGCTGCCAGGCAAGCAAACCCTCCTTGAGCATTCCGATATCGCCCATTTATTTCCCTCTCATGCTTGCGTTAGAACTGCTACTGCTTTCTGTATGATCCTACTCTGATGCATAGCATGTTTTTGTTACCTGCTTATTGTTACCTTACCTGCTTATCCTAAACTGCTTAGTATAGGTTGGCTAGTGATCCATCAGTGACCCCCACCTTATCCCAGTTGTCCCGTTTATGTTGATGACTCGATCAACGTGATCGACGTCCAGGCCCCGACACCGCACATCACCCCCCTAGTTGTACGACTCTGTAGAGTTACCATTGAGTGCCGAGGGTGGAACCTCTTACATCACTCCTGATGAGACCTCTGTAGTGTAGCTATTCGGTCGTGGTCATCGAGGGTGATTTCCTCCTTAACCACTTCCAATACGGCTCTGTCGTGAAACCCCTCAAGTGTGAACCTCGAGGGTGGATCCTCTTACGCTACCTTGATGATTACATCGAGTGGAATTCACCGGGGGTGATTCCTCGGGTTTTCCCCTTGATGTTTGGACACACGGATACTTGGACTTTACAACTGTTACTTGGAAAGGCGGGTCGACCCTGAGGGGTACCCGCGAGTGATATGGAGACGGGTTGACCTGGAGGGTACCCGAGAGTTGAACACGAGGCATGGTCGGGCATTCTTAGCCCTTGCCACAAGTACTCGAGACAGGGCGACGGGGTCACATCTTTCGTGAGTCTCTGCTCGTGACCGCACTACCAACACACTAACGGTTTGGATATTTGATCCGAGGGGCCTCTGGCCTGATAGCACTAACCATCACATGGGCATTGTATGGGCGTTCTGCGTTGTATGCATTAGCCGAAGCTTAATAGACGTCATGCGATTGAGAGGCGCGCGCCGGGTTGGACTGGTAAGCACCTGCCTTTTTAAGGAGGTAGCTAGGTCTGCTCACCGGCCGCCCACGCAACATGCAGGAGCTCCCAGGGCGATGGCCCAAGACCCCTGGGGCATAGGCTTAGTCCGGCGTGCTGACCTCTCTATTAAGCCTAGGTCGGGTTGCGGCGTATTGTTTGGCCGAGGCCGAGCATGACCCAGGAAAGTGTGTCCGGCCGGAGTTAATCGAGCGTGGTGGGTAAGTTGGTGTACCCCTGCAGGGAAGAAAACATCTATCGATAGCCTATCCTATGGTAACGGACACTTGGAGTTGTATCCCGATCGATACAACTAGAACTGGATACTTGAGGTGATAACTAGATAGTATGGCTCTGGGATTGCTTTCTCGCAGGGAGTCGAGAAAGGATCTCTGTCCGAGGTTGATAACACTACTACTACTACTACTTTACATTATGTTGATCTACACTCTTCTGTATGCTGCAAGATGCTTGAAGGTGCTTGAAAATGCTAGTCTTTGATAGGCTAGGCTTTCCCCTTCTCTTCTGGCATTCTGCAGTTTAGTCCACAGATACAACCCATTTCCTTGGATACAGATGCATACTTAGTTTAGATCTGATGTAAGTCTTGCGAGTACTTTGTGTCAGATTTCGGGTTCCGGCAGACCCTGGAGGTTCGAACACTGGGGTGCGCGCGGAGATCTCTCCCCTACCGATCTACGTCCAATCTCCTCGCGTGATCTAAACTGGAAATAACGAACAACACAAGGGACACAAGGTTTATACTGGTTCGGGCCACCGTTGTGGTGTAATACCCTACTCCAGTGTGTGGTGTGGTGGATTGCCTCAGGGGCTGATGATGAACAGTACAAGGGAAGAACAGCCTCGCGAGAGGTGTTCTTGAGCTGGTGCGATGAACTGCTTGGGTGAGTTCAGTCGCCCATCTCTCTCTCTGCTAGGGTTCTATCAGATCTCTAGCCCTCTGGGTGTGTTGATCTCTCCGGGGTCTCTCTACTTTGTGGTGGCTAGCTCTATTTATAGAGGCCCTGGGCCTCTCCCCAAATAATGAGCGGGAAGGGCGCCAACAATTGGCCATTTTGAAGGGGAACATATAGTACAAGTTATCCTGACCAAAGGTGGTCTTTGGCTGCCAAAAGTACTGGTGATGATGCCGTCTTGGGCTCCACGGTGACCTCCGTCCTGCCGCTCTGCTGGTCTTGGTCTCGTTGCACCAGAATGGCAACCTTTGCCCGGTGCCTTGGCCTGTGCTTTCCCCCTTTGCACCAAAGGGGAAACAAGGACACTGCGCAGGCCGGCGCCCGCCTGGTCTCGATCATCATGGCTTGCGTCATGGGCTCCTCGTGAGGTACCCCTACCTTGATCTCTCCGCCTCCTCACGAGCCTGCCCGACGAGGCTGCCTCTGAGGAAGCTTCCTGTCGCCCGCCCCGCGAGGCTTGGCCCCTCGCGAGGGTCTTGAGCTTGAGCTGATGAAGATGGGTCGCGCTTGGCCCCCACTTGAGCCACGCCGCATGCCGCGGGCAGGCAAGTCTGGGGACCCCCGTTCCCAGAACGCCGATAGTAGCCCCCGGGCCCAAGGCGCGCCCGGGCTTGGCCTAGCAGGGAAGCGACGGGCCAAGCACGAAGCGCCGCGGGCCCTAACAGCCTACGGCCTTGGGCGCCGCGTGGCGATTGATTGGACGTGGGCGTCTGCGCTTCCCACGACGCTTCGGCAACTGTCCATCTGACAAAAGAGGTGCCCGGGCCAGGCTTACTTGCTTTGTTCTTGTTCGCCTCGCCCCAGATCCCCTTTCTTGCTTTCCTCCTTCTTGCTTCCGAAATACTCCAGATCTGTCTCAATCCTTCTCGCCCGGCACGCCATGGCGCCTCACGAGTCCCCGACCGAGGCCTGGTACTCGCTGGCCCTGGATTCCCTGAACTTGCCGGAGAAGAACCTCACCCTCACGCGCCTGATGACGGTGGCGCAGGGCAGCAAGGGGGCGACTGTGCTCAAGGCCAGCTCCGACCAGCCTGAAAGCAGGGGGAGCACCTTCTATCCGCTTTTTGCGAGTGCCGTCGTCTCCGGTCTGGTGCCTTCTTTCTCCGAGTTCTTCTTTGCCGTTCTCCGCCAGTACAACTTGCAGGCTCTTCATCTCCACCCCAACTCTGTTCTCCTCCTGGCGATTTTTGCTTACTACTGTCAGGCTTATATCGGGGTAAAGCCCTCGATGCACATGTCTCCGCATGTGCGAGCTTCATCGCGTACTCCAATTCCAATGCTATCTCGAAGCCTGGGAAGAGAATCAAAGGCTTCCGGAGCAAGTGGGTCATGGTGGACGTCGGGCGCCTCCACCCCAGTCTGGTGTTGCCTACGGGCCAACCCAAGGCTGTCGACGTGTGGTCCCGCATGGAGCTCGCCGACCCCCGTGCGAGGGCGGTTGCTGAAGAGGATGAACGCGGACCTGAGGCCGAGCAACTTTGGGACGGCGAAGCTGACTGGAGCCACGCTCCTGAGGGAGTTCTTGGAGCACCGGGTGGCTCCACTCCAGGAGCACTCGCTCCCGTTGTGGAGGCTTGGAGAAGTGGACGCCGCCTTGCGCCTAAACTCTGAGGCCCTGACCAATGAGAATCTAGTTGCGGCCCTCCATTCCTTGGTTGGGGGAGACATGGCGAACCCGGTGGGCGCCCCCGTCCCCCTGTTCCTTCGTGACGACTGGGAGCAGGTGGTGAACGCCATGCCCACCTTTAATGGCGATGGGCTGGTGCCCGCGGAAGCTCCCGAGGGTCTTGCGGCGCTGGCGATGGTGAACGTGTCCTCCGGCAGCTCCAGCGGGAGTTTGGAGGAAGAAGAGGCGGAGGAAGAAGAGTCTGACTTTGAGGCGACTAGCAAGGAGTCGGGGGAGTCCTTCCCTCGGCTCAGGTCTCGGGCCCTCCGCTCCATGCCGGATGACGACGATGCCGGCGCCAACCAAGGAGGGGAGGAATCTCCCTTGGTCACAAGGAAGGGCAGGTCGGGGCTCGTTCCCCCAGGGTCCGCTCTAATCCCTGGGCGGTCTGAGGCCAGCCCCAGCCTTCCTGACGTGGCTTCTGCTTCCGGGCCTCCCGAGGCTAATCCCAGCTGCAGGCTCTCGGGCTTCAAGTTCGGCCGGAGGTTGCTTGGGTCCGCGAGCGAAAACCAGTAAGTGCTTGATTACTGCTTTGCTTGGTTTCTGCCGCCGAGGCTTGACGTCCATATTCTTTTGTTAGACCGGCGCCTGCGGTGAAGAGGTTGAAAGGGGTTTCTGCGGCCCCGCTTGGGGCGAGTCCACCTGCCGAGATGGCGCCTTCGCCCACTGAGGGGAAAGACAGTGCGGCTCGCGCTTCCCCTGCCCGGTCGTCCTCGCGAGGCCGACTGGGACGCTTCAGCGAGGAGTTAGCCCCCATGGCCCCGCTGACCCTGGAGTCGACTGTGCTTGATGCTGCCGCTGGGGCAGCCAAGGCCCAGGGGGTTCCTTCCTGCCAAATCGTGATCACGCTGCCGTCCTCTTCGCCCTCTCCGCCAGTTCCCGCTCCTTCTGTCCCCTCTGCCGTCATCTTCGACCAGGTCGCCAGCGAGCTGAGCCAGCTGCGGGAGGATCTTCTGAGCGCGGACCCTTTCCTAGTGGCCGGGCGCTTGGAGCTAGCTTCTGGCTGGGCCCGTTCCGCTGCCTCCGTCCGAGCAGCGCTGAGCCAGGCCGTGGCGGCCTCCGATGGGGAGAAGCAGGCCGCCAACCAAGCCAAGGCCGCTCGCAACGCTGCCCTGGGCGACGCTGCAGCTGCCAAGGCTCGCTGCAAGGAGCTGGAGGTCGAGCAGCAAGGCCTGCGTGACGAGCTCGCCAAGGAGGTCCACGGCCGCCAGGAGAAAGAGAAGGAGATGAAGGCTTGGGAGGCTGCCGTCAAGGACCGGGACGTCGAGTTTGATGACCGCCATGGCCGATTGGAGACGCTGGAGCGGTCGCTGCAGGCAGAGAGGACCGAGCTAGACGCTAAGGCTAAGGTCCTGGCAGAGGATCGGGTGGCCTTCGCGAAGATGGAGAAGAGGGCTCGTTCCGCGCTGAAGATGCTTTACGAGAGCGGCTTGGAGGAGCCGTTGGCCGGCATGGAGGATGGCCACGCCAAGCTGCTTCCCTTCTTGATCCGTGCACTTGAAGATGTCGAAGACGGCCTTGGCCCCACGGCCGAGGCCGAGGCGCGCGCCTTGTCTTCGGCGGTGCTGACGCATGTCCTCAGCCACGTCTACCAGCGCGACCCCAACGTCGACCTCGACAGCCTGCTGGAGCCCATGAGCCGCGACCTTGCCGCCGCTGCCGCTAAGGCTGTGAAAGGTCGAGTCGAAGCTTTGCTGGGGAGGTTCCGCGCCTTTAGCATCTTTCCCAGGCGTGGTGCTGCCAGCTCCACGGCCCCAGGAGGCGGCGCCACTGGAGAGTGATCCCTTCGCGGCTTCTGTCCTGCTTTTATTCCTGCAACATGCACGATGCCTCGCGGAGGCGTTTAAACTTGTGTTTGGCGTCGTGAAACAATCTATGGCTTGTAATATTTTCTTTGAATTTCCTGAAATTTGTATTTTTCTCCCCTACTTGCTCGTGCTCTTCGTCGGCAGGGCCCGGCCCTACGCATACCTCACCTAGCGTTAGCCCCGACCGGAAACCAGGATGGGACTAAGGATTGAGGGGCTATGTGGCAAGTTAGGCTCCTGAGTCGCGATGCTCAGGAGTCCCCCTTGACGCACAAGCAGCAAGTAGGAAAGGGGGGAACAAGGAGTGGATTGATCGTTCTGCGTCGGCAGGGCCTGGCCCCGCGCATACCTCACCCAGCGTTAGCCCCGACCGGAAACCAGGACGGGACTAAGGAGTGAGGGGCTACGGGGCAAGTTGGGCTCCTGAGTCGCGATGCTCAGGAGTCCCCCTTGACGTTCAAACGGGTTTCCGTACCTTGGCTCCGCTCAGGGAGGGGCGCGTGACGACCAGGTCCGAGGGACCTGGCTAGGTGGCGTGCGCTCGGGCAAGACCAGGGCGTAGCCCCCGTGTCCAACCCCCTTGCACGGCGCTCCTGAGGGGAGGTGTTGCGATGGTGCCGGACACTGAGCTCTGGGCTCCCTGAGGTTGGTACGGCCGTAGGCCGTCCTCAGTTGTTTATCACCAGCACGGAGCATAGCGCTTTCGTATGTGTACGGGCATAGCCGCTCCTCGGTAGTGTCATCAGCCAGCGTGGAGCATGGTGCTTCCACTGGTACGTGGGACGGGGCTCACCTCCGGGAGGAGCCCGCGGGGCATGTACAGCCCCGCCCTGACACGTGGCCGGCACAATAGGGCTAGGAGAGGTGTATCTGGGCACTCGTGAGCCAGCGCGGGACTCACGAGGCCCTACCTCGAGGCGGGTTGCGCCTGGCTCTGGGCCTTTATCAATGGTGTGTTCCTGCAGGGTGGTTAGAATGCAAATGCTCTACGTCCTCAGGTCCCGGCCCTCGAGCTAGCTCAGTCACCGCTGGTATGATAGGCTGCGATGATGTGGGTCAAGGCCAGGGGGTGAGGCTGGAGAGCTAGTAGGAGCCCATGAGTCCCGATGCTCAGGTACCCCCGTTTTAACGTGCAAGCGCTTTGCATGAAGGCGGAGAAGTCCGCGATAAGCAGTAGGTGACAATTAAGCGCGAAAGAGCAAATTAATTTTAAGTAGACTCGGGAAAAGCAAACGCTGCTGGGCCTGGCCCGAGCAGCTCGGGGATGATGCAACCCGAGGGGCGCCCCCAACAAGGTAAGTAAAGAGCATAAGCAAAACAGATACATGCCACAGGGACGGACCCACGCGGCCTGGGAATGATGCGGCCCTGTGGGTGCTCCCAGCTAAAAACGGGACTTAGAAAGATGTCACCTGGTGCCGTTGAATATGAAGTGATGCTGAAGAAGCAGGTGATGTGCGATGAAGACGTGGATCCTCATGAGCCCCCAGGCCCAGGAGCCTCGGGAGGCTCCGGGGGCACAGGTGGGTTCCCGAGGGCCATCTCCATCTCCGCCAGGACTGCATGATGCCTGACCTCCTGAGCCTCCAGAATGCTCCTCAGCAGGTGCTGATGAGCGACGACCGCGTTCGGCAAGCCAAAAGGCATGCGAACGTAGCTGTGAGGTGGACCCTCGCAACGCCCCACGCGTAAAGGCCAGAGGTACTCCTGAGACGCGGCTCAGTTGAGCCCTGGCACGTCGATGCAGACGCGCAACCCACCATCCTTGCTTGATGTGGGGCTACGGTGGGTAAGCAGAGGCTGCCGCGCATGACTCTCGACTCCTGTAGCTCCTGGGTGTTGCTTGGGATGAACTCCTGAGGGTTTGGTCTTCCTTGCCTTGTACCTTCACGAGGGAAATGTGCCTGGAAGCACCCCTCCAAGTGGTGCCCGAGCGCCTCCCTCGCGACCTCGGCAAGGTCGGTGGCTCTCCAAGAAAGAGCCCCCGAGCCCTGCCTGAGGAGGGCGCTGGGCGCGCCTTCCTATGCGAGAGAGGGTGGCGCTCCCTGATTGGGCGCAGATCCTGACGCAACACCTCCGGCGGCGCCTGCCTCCTTATGGCTTGTGTCAGGCGAAACCTTCTTCTTCTTAAGGGTCGCCTCGGGAAGCCTTCCGTTCCTATGGCCCAGGTCTTCGATTGCTGCGGCTTGGAACGCACGCTCAAGTGAACACACTGCATCCCTTTCTTCACAGGGTACAGTGATGACTCCACCGCTTCCTGGCATCTTGTGGACATTGTACCCATGGTGAGTCACTGCCATGAACTTGGCCAGGGCTAGGTACCCGAGAATGGCGTTGTATGGCAGACGGATGTGGGCGACGTCGAAGTCGATGAGCTCCGTGCGGTAGTTGTTGCGCTGCCCGAAGGTGACTGGAAGGCGAACCTGCCCTATCAGAATAGTGGAACCATAAGTGACTCCTGAGAATGGCTTGGTTGGCTGAAGCTGATCGTACGACACTTGGAGATTGTCGAACGTCTCGACGGACAAGATGTTGAGTCCTGCTGCGCCATCAATGAGGGTCCTGGTGACCTGTACATTGCTGATGACTGGGGAGCAAAGCATCGGGAGGACTCCGGCCATTGCCGCGCACTTGAGCTGATCCGCTGAGCTGAACGTGATAGCGCACGCAGACCACCTGAGAGGGCGCGTGGACTCAAGCTTGGGGAGGACTGCATTCACCTCGTGAGCAAACTGCTTGAAAATGCGTTTTGAGGCTGGGGCCTGCGTGCCACCCAAGATGCAAGCGATTGCGCGCGGCTCCTGGAAGCCCCCAGCCCCCTCGTCTTGATGTTGGTCTTCGTTCCTCCTTGGCGGTGGCGGCAGAGAAGGAAGGCCAGCGTTGCCGTACGGGCGATCCTCACAAGGCTGATCTCTTTAGCTTCCCTCCCGAGGCTGGTCCTGCCAGTGATCCTCGCGAGGTCGGTCACGCCACCCTTGCCGAGGGCCACGGTCTTCCCATCGTCCGCCACCTCTTCCTCCTCAGCCATAGCCCCTGACGTCCATCTCTCACGGCCCTGAGCTCTTGACATTCCTTGGTGTTGTGGGTGTGGAGGTCGTGGTACACACAGTACCGGCTGCCCTTGGATGACTCAGGCTGATCCCTGCCTCACTTGGTGTCTGGTTCCGCTGCAAGCATGGCAGCCCCCTTGCGCTTCATGTCCTTGGCCTTGGGCTTCTTCTCTTCTGGGTTGGCAGCCGGGAGTTCGAGGAGGGAAAGGTGCCCTTCCTCAGCCCTGGCGCACTTGGTCGCCAAGTTGAACAGCTCCAGGGATGTGCACAGGTCTTCATGAATTGCTAGCTCCTCCTTCATCTTGATGTCACGTACGCCATCGGAGAAGGCCGAGATGATGGCTTCTTCAGTCACCTTGGGGATCTTGAGGCAAGCGTTGTTGAAGCGCTGGATGTATTTCTGCAGGGTTTCCCCTTGCTGCTGCTTGATGCGGCGCAGATCACTCACGGCCGGGGGCCAGTCGCGAGGGCCCTGGAAGTTGGCGATGAAGCGAGTGTGCATCTCATCCCAGGAGGAGATTGTGCCAGGAGCCAGGTGCGGGCCCCGTCCTTGAGCGCCATGGGAAACCAGTTCGCCATGATCCTTTCGTCTCCGTTGTTGGCTTCGATGCATAGCTCGTAGAGCTGTAGGAACTCCGCGGGGTCCGTCGTGCCATCATAGCGAGGGGGCAGGTCAGGCTTGAATTTTCCAATCCATGCGACACCACGTAGCTCGGGGGTGAGGGCGCGGCAGCCTGTTGTGGCCACCGGTGCCTTTTGCTGGTGCTGGGCTTGTTCCTGGGGATTACCACACACCGCCGCTTGGAGCAGCGCGGGGTCTTGGCATGGAGGCGCAGGGACGTGATCTTGGCGCGCCAGCGCTGGGAGCGCGTGAGCACCTTCTTGGGGACGAGGAATCTCTTGGCAGCTCCTTTCTTGCTGCGCGCCTTGGAGCCAGGGTGCCTTCTTGGGGAGGAGGTGGTGGAGGCGCCTCCTGATCCCCTCCTCCTGCGTGGAATGGAGGGCGAGGCAGCGAGAGGGACGGCAAGGGGGAGCCCCCTACGGTGCTGACGAGTTCGGTGATGCGGCCGAGCCAGTCCTTGTAGAGGTCGTCGACGGGGCGGTAGTGCAAGAGCTCTCTTGCCATGAGCAGCACGGCGTGCGTGTCCGTGGGGGCGCGACGGGCGTGGGACGACGAAGCGGCTGGAGTCAGCGACGGTGTGGCGGTGCGGCCCTCCCGCCGCACCGAAGGATGCTGGGAGCAGGCCTGCTGCTCGTTCCCCGCCGGGCCGGTGCCGGCGTTGGCGGCAGGCGACGGGGAACGACGAGGACGTCTGCCGACGGGCGCCGTCTGAGCGACGCGGGTGGCGTGAGCAGCCCAGCGCTCGGCGCGAGCCCGACGACCGTCAGCCATGGACACGACGGAGGATCGTACGCCAACAGCGGAAGAAAGATTCCGGTGCACCCCTACCTGGCGCGTCAAATGTCCGATTTTGGGTTCCGGCAGACCCTTGAGGTTCGAACACTGGGGTGCGCGCAGAGATCTCTCCCCTACCGATGTACGTCCAATCTCCTCGCGTGATCTAAACTGGAAACAACGAACAACACAAGGGACACAAGGATTATACTGGTTTGGGCCACCGTTGTGGTGTAATACCCTACTCCAGTGTGTGGTGTGGTGGATTGCCTCAGGGGCTGATGATGAACAGTACAAGGGAAGAATAGCCTCGCGAAAGGTGTTCTTGAGCTGGTGCGATGAACTGCTTGGGTGAGTTCAGTCGCCCATCTCTCTCTCTGCTAGGGTTCTATCAGATCTCTAGCCCTCTGGGTGTGTTGATCTCTCCGGGGTCTCTCTACTTTGTGGTGGCTAGCTCTATTTATAGAGGCCCTGGGCCTCTCCCCAAATAATGAGCGGGAAGGGAGCCAACAATTGGCCATTTTGAAGGGGAACATATAGTACAAGTTATCCTGGCCAAAGGTGGTCTTTGGCTGCCAAAAGTACTGGTGATGATGTCGTCTTGGGCTCCACGGTGACCGCCGTCCTGCCGCTCTGCTGGTCTTGGTCTCGTTGCACCAGAATGGCAACCTTTGCCCGGTGCCTTGGCCTGTGCTTGCCCCCTTTGCACCAAAGGGGAAACAAGGACACTGCGCAGGCCGGCGCCTGCCTGGCACCCGACTGGTCTCGATCGTCATGGCTTGCGTCACGGGCTCCTCGTGAGGTACCCCTGCCTTGATCTCTCCGCATCCTCGCAAGCCTTCCCGACGAGGCTGCCTCTGAGGAAGCTTCCTGTCGTCCGCCCCGCGAGGCTTGGTCCCTCGCGAGGGTCTTGAGCTTGAGCTGATGAAGATGGGCCGCGCTGGGCCCTCACTTGAGCCACGCCGTAGGCCGCAGGCAGGCAAGTCTGGGGACCCTCGTTCCCAGAACGCCAACACTTTGGATGAGTACTCATAGTTGCTTTGCTACCTCTTTTTTCCCCATACCCGATTATTGTGACCAGATGACGGATCCCAGGAGCCAGACGACACCATTGATGACTACTATTACCCCGAGGGTGCCTACTACTACGTTATGGCCTTGCCTTTTTGATCGTTGTTGCTTTTGTGCTAGCCTTCTTAAGGCAGACTTGTTTAACTTATGTCTGTACTCAGATAATGTTGCTTCCGCTGACTCTTGTGCATTCGAGCTTATGTATTCGAGCCCTCGAGGCCCCTGGCTTGTAATATAAAGCTTGTATTATTTTAATTTGTGTCTAGAGTTGTGTTGTGATATCTTCCCATGAGTCCTTGATCTTGATCATACAAATTTGCGTGTATGATTAGTGTACGATTGAATCGAGGGTGTCACAAGTTGGTATCAGAGCCGACTGCCTGTAGGTAGCCCCCTTCCAACTCCTTGGCCGAAGTTGAGTCTAGTCATTGCAAAACTATTACTAACATGGTTGTGTGGCTTACGGGCCCACGTCGCCATTGGGTGGTATTAGGATCTTTTATTCCTCATCTATACTCTGGGACTCTGATCTCTCTTATATTCGGGTTAAATGATTTTGCAAAAAAACTAACTTTTGGTTCTCGAAAATACTTTCTCCTGGAGAGCCCCTCAC
This sequence comes from Triticum dicoccoides, assembly GCF_002162155.2. Classification (NCBI taxonomy): domain Eukaryota; kingdom Viridiplantae; phylum Streptophyta; class Magnoliopsida; order Poales; family Poaceae; genus Triticum; species Triticum dicoccoides. The sequence continues at coordinate 74,881,266 of NC_041392.1, forward strand.
TCCAGATGATCAATTTTTGCACCAGAACATTCCGAAGATACTCTCTGAAGTTCTCTCGAGACTATGTGCCCATTGCTTTTGCAATTTCTTACCACCGAAATATCCCTATGGATAAATACATGCACCTGTCGTTCTTACTTCTATTCCCAGTTGATCTTGTTATTACAAGATACCCCGAAATTCTCTCTATTGTTCCGAGAATACTTTGTGCCACTACCTTACAAATATTTGTGGCATGAATACCCCTACGAATAATTCATGGCACTGGTCGAGGATTTGTTCATTCCTAGTTGATAATGTGTTTCACAAAATTCTTCGTAATACTATCCGATCTTCCGAAAATTCTTAGTAGCTTATTGCTCTTGAAATTCTTGCTTGCTTACATTATGGTTAGTCCCATAAGTATAGTAATTGTATTGGCATTTGTAGTCACTACCATTTTGAGTCCATTGATTCAATATGTTGCGAATGGTCGCAATCCCCATTCAGATCCTAGAATTCATCCTTTCGGCTCAGACGTCATTTAAACATGAGCTGGATCTCGAGCAATCAATTTGCCATCGATAGTACCCCTAAGCCTATTCACCTTAAGCATCCTTAATCAGACCGTTGGCTTCTGATCCCTTGATTTGGAAATCATAATTCCCTTGCATTTGAGCTTTAAATTAGTCAGTTGTTTCTATAATCCAATGCACTTGCATTCCTTCTTTCTCTGATAGAGTACCGATACTCACATCAGCTCCATTGTAGACCATAGTACCAGCGAAAGTTGCACAGCACAAGAGAGGCTAGCAATGGTGGAAGGGTGAGAGTGCGTATAATCCATGGACTCAACATTAGTCATGAAGAACTCACATACTTATTGCAAAAGTCTACAAGTCATCAAAACCAAGCACTACGCGCATGCTCCTAGGGGGATAGATTGGTAGGAAAAGACCATCGCTCGTCCCCGACCGCCACTCATAAGGAGGGCAATCAAAAAAATACCTCATGCTTCAAATTTGTCACACAACAGTTACCATACATGCATGCTACGAGACTTGCAAACTTCAACACAAGTATTTCTCAATTTCACAACTACTCAACTAGCACGACTCTAATATCACCATCTTTATATCTCAAAACAATTATCAAGTATCAAACTTCTCATAATGCACTCCCTCTTGGATGCCCATCATATTAGGACTAATTTTATAACCAAAGCAAATTACCATGATGTTCTAAAAGACTCTCAAAATAATATAAGTGAAGCACTAGAGCAAACGACAAACTACTCCAAAAGATATAAGTGAAGATCAATGAGTAGTTGAATAATTATGTAACTATGAGAAGACTCTCTAACATGTAAGAATTTTAGATCTTAGGATATTATTCAAATAGCAAGCAAAACAAAATGAAATAAAATGACGCTCCAAGCAAAACACATATCATGTGGTGAATAAAAATATAGCTCCAAGTAAGGTTACCGATGAACGAAGACGAAAGAGGGGATGCCTTCCGGGGCATCCCCAAGCTTAGGATCTTGGTTGTCCTTGAATATTACCTTGGGGTGCTGAGGGAGTCCTAGATTAGGGGGTCTCCGGACAACCAGACTATATACTTTGGCCGGACTGTTGGACTATGAAGATACAAGATTGAAGACTTCATCCCGTGTCCGGATGGGACTTTCCTTGGCGTGGAAGGCAAGCCTGGCAATACAGATATGTAGATCTCCTCCCTTGTAACCGACTCTGTGTAACCCTAGCCCCCTCTGGTGTCTATATAAACTAGAGGGTTTAGTCCGTAGAAGAACAATCATACCATAGGCTAGCTTCTAGGGTTTAGCCTCTACGATCTCGTCGTAGATCAACTCTTGTAATACTCATATCATCAAGATCAATCAAGCAGGACGTAGGGTATTACCTCCATCGAGAGGGCCCGAACCTGGGTAAACATCGTGTCCCCCGCCTCCTGTTACCAGCCGCCTTAGACGCATAGTTCGGGACCCCTACCCGAGATCCACCGGTCTTGACACCGACATTGGTGCTTTCATTGAGAGTTCCACTGTGCCATCACCGTAAGGCTTGATGGCTCCTTCGATCATCGGTAACGATGCGGTCCAGTGTCACATCCCTAGTTCTGGTATGACCTAGGCTAGCTACTCATGTGTGCATCATGTTTAAATTCCATTTAAATTTGAAATGGGGATTTGTAAAACCCTCAGAATCATTTTTGGAAATGACCCAAATAAAAATTTCTCCAAAAAGGTCCAAGAAAATGTTCATGTCTCTCTCTAAAAATATTGGGCAGAGGTAAAATTCAAACAAATATTTTTAGGGGCTCATAAATATTTATTTTGGCCATTTGGAATAAATCGAGTAATTATTTGCGTTGGATAAATATTTTTATATATATATAATATTGTCCAATAGTTCCGAATTTTGATGAGGGGCTTTGGAATAATCCATTAGGCCCCTGCACAAAGTTTCAGAAGAAAATTACTTGATTTAGTATTTTTATTAAATCAAAACAAAGGTCAGAAAATAGAAAAGAAAACAGGAAATAAGAAAACTTTTACCTGACTTACCTGGCGGCCCAGCTGGCTAGCCCACCTGGCGGCCCAGCCCACCAGGGCAGCCCCGTCTTCTACCTCTTGCCAGTAGGCAGAGGAGAAGCCGGGCACGACGCACGTCGTGGCCACGTCTCCCCGCCACCTCCAGCTTCCCCTCCTCGTTGCTCTGACCTCCCTGGACGACGCCACGCGCCGCCCCATTCCCCTCTCACTCTCCCGTGCCCATTCCTCTCCTCTCCCTCGCTCTCTCTCACCGCGCCCGAGCGCTGCCGTCACCGCCGTTCGCCATAGCCGCAGCCACCGCCTCCCCCTCGCCTCTCCGACAAGCCCGAGAGCTTTGCCACATCTCCCTCTTCCTCTCCGTCAAGCCACAAGACGCCGGACGCCCTGTCGAGCTGCCGTCGCCATCGTCTTCCTCCTCGGACGCCACCGACCGCCGACTCCGATTCACTGTCTTCAGCGCCTCCCTGAGCCCACTGGCCTGCTCAGCAACTCCGCCGTGAGCTCCCACCTCGAATCCCCCTCTCCCTCTTGTCTTTTGCATGCTGCAGCCGCGATTCTGGTCGAGGCCGAACTCCGTCCGCCGCAAAAGCTTCCGCCGCCGTCGATTTAGTCCACTCCGGCGCGAGCCGTTGCCTCCTCTAGATGCGCGAGACCTTCAGCTACCCGTAGACGCAAACCACGCGCAAAATCGAGCCCCGTAGCTGTTTTCCGGCGAGTTTCCGCCGCGGTTGAGGTCGTCGCCGGCCGAACTCTGATGGGCTGACGTGGACGTTTAGTTAGGCGCTAATCACCACTAACCCCTCTCTAACAGACACTGACAGGCGGGCCCCGCAACAGGTCAAATCCCAGTCAACACGGGATTAACTCCCAGTTAACAATGAGCCAATGACATGTGGGACCCGGTCGTCAGGTTTGACCAGTCAGCACTGTTGACTTGCTGACGCAAGAATGACGCAGTGCTGACGCAATTAATCCTTTTCTGGATTTAGAATAATTCAGAAATTCCAGAATATATTCAAAACTTCAAAAATTAATAGAAATTCAATCGTAGCTCAGATTGAAATAATTTATATATCAAAAATTATCAGAAAAATTCAATCTATCCATCTGTACCATTTTCATGCATGACAAACCATCTATACATGCTGTATATATGAAAACACACTTATGGCATATTTAAGAGCTTATTTTGGAGTTGCATTTGAATCTTTAGTTCAAATGAACTTTAACGAAATGAATGCTAGTTGCATTAGCTCAAAAACCATCACATACTCATGCCATGTTCATGCATCATAATGTTGCATATGCTTGTGTTTGATTTCCGACACCGTTCCTTCTCGATAGGTCCTGCTCCAGAAAGTGTTCGAGAGTACCTATCAGTGGAGCAGTGCCCCCCTGTTGATCTACCAGGCAAGCAAACCCCCTTGTTCATTCCGATACAATCCTACTCTCTCGCTCCTACTCTCATTATTGCATTAGGACAACAACGATTCAACTGCTACTTTATGATGCGGTAGTTGAACCCATTCCTCTGCATGACCTGTCATTGCCATAGTAAATAGTTAAAACCCACTAGCATGTGTAGGAGTTGATTGATCCATGTTGTGTTCTTGCCATGCCATGCCTGCTATTGCTTAGAGTTGTGTCAGGTCTGATTCATCGGGAATGAATTGGAGTGGTACGATATGTTCTGGTGCTAAGAGTTAAGCATGTGAACACGATTTGGTAAAGGTAGCGGTGAGAGGCCATGTAGGAGTACATGGTGGGTTGTCTCACTGGAACCGTCCTTAAGCACTGAGTTCTATGTATGTTGTCCAATGACTAGCTACTACCACACATTGGGCTTCGGGCACTCCAAGCTCTCTCGACTTATTAACCAACTTGATCTTTGTCCAGGAGTTGCAATTAGTTTCTGGTGTTTGTAGGTAGTGTTAGTAGTCTACCAAGTGGCACCCGGCTAGCTGGGCTTGGGACAGACTAGGCACAAGTGGCACGGTGTACCAAGCATAGATCCATCCGGCGAGGTGGGCTTGGGAACCCTACACACATCGTTTGGGGCCGTGAGCGACACCCCGGCCGGATCTCCTTGCGGATGGAACCCGAATAGGCGATAAACCTAGACTAGAGTCTTTTGTGGTTAGTCAGGTCGTGGCCGACACCCTCGCCAGGCTTCCGCTTGAAGGTTGCCGAGATACATGACGTGTACATGGTGATAAGTGGTGAGAGCGTGTGTGAAGAAGTACACCCCTGCAGGGTTATCATGATCTATTTGAATAGCCGTGTCCTCGGTTACGTACTTCTTGGATGCTTACGTGGTACATAGACAACTTGAAGTGGATACTCTAAAATGCTCAAGACAAGTGTGAGCGCTATGGATGGCCTTCTCATAGGAAGACGGGAATGAATCCATAGTAGTGTATTGACGTGGTGATTAGTGGACTCGTGTGCGCCACCTCAAAAGAGTTACCAGCAGTCGTAGTACAGGATAGCCACTCAGTCAAAGCTAGCTTGCTGCAACAAAACTCCACATTACCTTCTTGATACAAGTGCATGTATGATAGGATCCGATGTAAGTCTTGCTGAGTACCTTTGTACTCATGTTGCTTTATTTATGTTTTTGCAGCGGAGACTTCGGTCTTACTAGTTTACGTGGACTTCGACACGTAGCTTGTACCTCAGCTATGATCTTGATCGGATGTTGTAGATAGTTGGGATCCTCAGCCTTTTTCATTTGTAGTTGTCTGTACTCAGACATGTAATGCTTCCGCTTGTTGCTTGTATGCTCCGAATGATGGGTGATGTGACCCTTGCTTGTACTTAATGCTATGTGGCTCTTTTGGGCCTTTATCTATATGAGTTTGCGTTATGTTGTGATGCCATGTTGTACAGCACATACTTGCATGTTATGTGTACGTGTAACGTGTATTGCTATGCGTGGGATCCGACAATCTGGTTGTTTATCCTTGGCAGCCTCTCTTATGGGGAAATGTAGTCTAGTGCTTCCTTGAGCCATAGTAGTCCGCTACAGCCCAGTTCACTGGAGTCCTGCTAGCCCAGCACTACTGCTCAGGACACTTGACTGGCCGGCATGTGTTTCACTTCGTTCCTGTGTCTGTCCCTTCGGGGAAATTTCACGCGGTGACTTTTGGAGTCCTGCCTAGCCTGCTACAGCCCGGGTTCCCCAGAGTCCTGTTAGCCCAGTGCTACAGCCCGGATTCATATGCTATTGACCGACATGCTCGATGTGATTCATGTATGCATGTCCCCATAGGTTAGCACCGCTTTGGGTTCACGACTAGCCATGTCAGCCCGGATTCTTTGTCATATGGATGCTAGCGACACTATCATATACGTGAGCCAAAAGGCGCAAACGGTCCCGGGCCAGGTAAGGTGGCACCCGTGGGAATACCGTGTGTGAGGCCGCAAAGTGATATGATGTGTTACATGCTAGATCGGTGTGACTTAGGATCGGGGTCCCGACAGCTTTGGTATCAGAGCCTGACTGTTTGTAGGATTTCCAAGCCAACCTGGTCGAAGTTGAGTCTAGAAATTCTTTAATTATGTAAGGGAATTGATTGTGGAAGGGAACGTAAGGCTCTTTTTACTCCTTATATCTCATGCCCTTCTGATCTGAGTCATCCTATCTTTCCTACGGGGTTAAGGAACTAGGTTTTCTTTTCTGTCTATCAGGATCACGTGTTACTACTCCATAGTCTCTTAGGATTGGTTGAGCAGAGTCATATCCCAGTTCGAGTATCTCCGCTGTAGCCTGTTTAGTAATATTTTTGAACCTTGAGTGATGATGTTGAGGTTGGTGCTACCCGTCTTTGCAGAATGTTTCATTTTGAGCATTCTACTACCGTTATGCTGCCGGAATTGTTCTAAGAGTTTGAGAGATACTAAATTCTTGTGCTACCGTCTGCAACCTATAGTTGATGCTGAATCCATCCTTGTCTTCCTTGGTTTCATTCTTTAGAATGTTGTCGGTTAACCGAAGTTCTATTGCTCGTAGCTGGAACCACGGAGATGGTAGGGATGAGGATCCTCCAGACCAACCTTCATTGGCAGAGTTCATGATAGAGATGGAGAGGAACAAGCGTGAGTCTAACCGCTTGTTGGCACGTATCGAGGAGAACACCGCACATCGGTGCAAAGAGTCAGCGACCATCCAGGATTTCATTGATCTGAAACCACCCACCTTCCATCATTCCATTGAGCCACTCGATGCAGATGACTGGCTCCATAATATCACACACAAGCTGCGTTCTGCGAACGTAGCTGAAAGTGACAAGGTCACTTATGCTGCATATCACCTGGAAGGTCCTGCTAGTCTCTGGTGGCAGAACTATGAGGCTATGCTTCCAGCTGGTCAAATTCCTACCTGGAGAGATTTCACTGAGGCTTTTCGCGAGCATCATATTCCTGAAACCCTCATCGATCGCAAGAGAGAAGAGTTCTGTAGTTTCACCCATGGTATGATGGCTGTTGATGCTTACAGTAGAGAGTTTGAGAACCTCGCCCGCTATGCTATAGAAGAAGTGTCCACAGATGCCAAGAAGCAGGCTAGGTTCCGGAAGGGTCTCAACCCCAAGTTGCGTCATGATCTCCACTTGCATCGTTGCAATACATTCCACGCTCTTGTCAACAAGACCATTAATGCAGAGACAGCTCAACTCACCTACGAGGAATCTCGTAAGCACACCCGTGATTTGGGTTCTTCCTCCGGTTCTAGTTCTCAGAAGCGCCGGATTTGGGTTCCGAACTCCGCTCTTCCACCCGGTTATACACCAAGGCCTTCTTGTGTGGCACCTCACCCAGTTCAACCATATGCTACACCCATGCCTATTGGTAGACCACTTGTCAATGCGGGTCCTTGTCCTACCTCCAAGATTTGTTACAAGTGCGGAGAGCCAGGCCACATTGCCCGTATTTGCACTCAAAGCGTTGTTGCTCCACCTCAGCCCGAGAAGTCTGTTGGCCGTGGTAGTAAGCCTTCACGCCAGATGATCATTGCCAAGTCAGCTCCCACTGAACTTGGACGTGTGCATCACGTCTCAGCTAAAGACGCTCATGATGATCCAGATGTCGTTCTTGGTACACTCCTTGTCAACTGTCACCCAGCTTCGGTTCTATTCGATACCGGGGCATCTCACTCCTTCATTTCCGAAAGTTATGCCCGTTTGCACGACATTTCATTTTGTGATATGCCCTCCCCACTACTCATTCAAACTCCTGGATCCAAGTGGCAAACTTCTAGGATAAGTTATGGCAATGAAATACATGTTGACAGACTTGTATTTATAGCTTCCTTGATATCCCTCATGTCTTCAGATATTAACATCATTTTGGGTATGGACTGGATGAAAGCTCATTATGCCAAGATTGACTGTTACACTAGGTCTGTTCAGCTCACACACCCCTCTGGCAAGGTAGTCACTGTCTCCACCAAAATTTCAAGGCGTCAACTATATTCTCTAAATGCCAGCCCTCTTCCTGACCTTGAAGATATTTCGGTAGTCCGCGACTTTCCGGATGTCTTTCCAGAAGAACTGCCAGGTATTCCACCTGACAGAGATGTAGAGTTTGTTATAGATCTTATCCCCGGAACCGCCCCAATTTCTAGGAGACCTTACAAGATGGCACCCTTAGAACTAGCCGAGCTTAAGAAACAACTCGATGAATCCTTGCAAAAGGGTTTCATCCATCCTAGTTCTTCTCCCTGGGCTTGCCCCGTCCTCTTCGTCAACAAGAAGGATGGTACGGACCGAATGGTTGTAGATTATCGTCCCGTTAATTTGGTCACGATAAAGAACAAGTATCCGCTCCCCAGGATCAACGATCTGTATGATTAGCTCGCTGGATCCTCAGTCTTCTCCAAGATGGATTTGAGGTTAGGCTACTACCAAATCAAGATCAGAAATGGGGATATTCCTAAGACGGCTTTTTTCACTCGTTATGGTCAGTACGAGTAAACCGTCATGTCCTTTGGTCTAACCAACGCTCGAGCTACTTTCTCTCGCTTGATGAACTCGATCTTCATGGAGTACTTAGATAAGTTCATCGTGGTTTACCTCGATGATATCCTTATTTACTCGAAGAACGAGGAAGAGCATGCCGAACATCTTAGACTTGTGTTAGAAAAACTCAGAGAGCACCGCCTTTATGCCAAGTTCTCCAAGTGTGAATTTTGGTTGCCAGAAGTGACCTATCTCGGCCACGTAATCTCTGGTAAGGGCATTGCTGTCAATCCCAAAAGAGTTCAGGCCCTTCTTGATTGGACTCGGCCTGAAATAGTTAAGCAAGTTAGGAGTTTCCTTGGTCTAGCCAGTTATTGTTGCCGATTCATTGAGAACTTCTCCAAAGTGGCCAAACATCTCACGGAACTTCTCAAGAAAGATAAAAAATTTGAGTGGTCCCGACAGTGTGAGCACAGTTTTGAGGAACTGAAAAGACGCCTGACTTCTGCTCCCATACTTGTGCCACCGGACTTCACTAAGGACTTTGTTATCTATTGTGATGCCTCACGACAGGGACTAGGTTGCATTCTTATGCAAGATCGCCATGTGATTGCCTATGCATCTCGACAGTTGCATCCACATGAGGAGAATTATCGTACACATGATCTAGAGCTTGCAGCCGTAGTCTATGCACTTAAGACATGGTGACATTACCTTCTCGGTAAACGTTGCGAGATTTACACCGATCACCAGAGTCTCAAGTATATCTTCACCCAACCAGATTTGAACCTTAGGCAAAGACGTTGGTTGGAGTTGATCTCAGATTATGATTTAGGGATTACCTACACCCCAGGTAAGGGGAATGTCATGGCTGATGCGCTAAGTCGTAAGTCCTATTGCAACAATCTCATGTTGCAGCAGGGCCAACCACTTCTCCATGAGGAATTATGTAAGCTTAACCTCCACCTTGCTCCTCACGGATTCCTTTCTACCTTGGTGGCGAAACCTACTCTTGTGGATTAAATCATCTCTGCTCAGCAGCAGGATACGTGAATTTCCCGGATCAAGAGAAACATTAACAAGGGAGTTGGTGGTAGTTTCTCTATAGATGATCGTGGTGTTGTTTTCTTTGAGAGTCGCTTGGTGGTTCCCAAGAATCAACATCTTCGACAATTAATCCTTAAGGAGGCGCATGAATCTCCTCTCATGATTCATCCCGATAGTACTAAGATGTATCAGGACCTACGCCAGAGGTTCTGGTGGACTAGGATGAAGAGAGAAATTGCTCAATTTATTGCTAACTGTGACATTTGTCGTCGTGTGAAGGCAGAGCATCAGAGACCTGCTGGCACTCTTCAACCTTTAGCTATTCCTGAGTGGAAATGGGATAAAGTTGGTATGGACTTCATCACCGGCTTTCCCAGGACCAAGAGAGGAAATAATGCTATCTTCATAGTCATTGATCGTCTTTGCAAAGTGGCTCACTTCCTACCCGTTCGAGAGAGTATCAATGCTAGTCAGCTCACTGACTTATATTTTTCTCGAATAGTATCACTTCATGGTGTTCCACTAGAGATCAATTCAGACCGTGGTAGTCTTTTCACTTCTCATTTCTGGGAGAGTTTCCAAACTGCCATGGGCACCCATCTTTCCTTCAGTACAGCTTTCCACCCTCAATTAAGTGGTCAGGTGGAAAGGGTCAACCAGATTCTTGAAGACATTCTTAGAGCTTGTGTTATCTCATTCAGTATGGATTGGGAGAAGTGTCTTCCCTTTGCCGAGTTTGCTTATAACAACAGCTACCAAACCAGCCTCAAGAAAGCTCCTTTTGAGATTCTGTATGGACGAAGATGTCGAACACCTTTGAACTGGTCAGAAACCAGTGAAAGACAATTCTTTGGACCGGATATGATCCAGGAGGCAGAAGAGCAAGTTCGCGTCATTCATGAGAATTTGAAAATAGCCCAATCTCATCAAAAGAGCCAGTATGACCGTCGTCATAAGGAAGTGGCTTATGAAGTTGGCGACAAGGTTTATCTTCGGGTTACTCCCTTGAAGGGTACCCATTGTTTCGGTATCAAAGGCAAGTTGGCTCCTCGTTACATTGGTCCTTTTCACATTCTCGCTAAACGAGGAGAGGTTGCCTACCAGTTGGAACTACCCCCACATCTTTCTCGAGTACATGATGTCTTCCACGTCTCTCAACTCAGGCGTTGCTTCTCGGATCCCATCCGCGGAGTGGACCACGAAACGCTTGATCTCCAAGCGTGAAGATCGTCTTCGACTTGAGTACCCCGCTTCCTTCCCACCGACACCTGAATCTCGGGACGAGATTCTTCCAAGTGGGGGCGAGTTGTCACATCCCTAGTTTTGGTATGACCTAGGCTAGCTACTCATGTGTGCATCATGTTTAAATTCCATTTAAATTTGAAATGGGGATTTGTAAAACCCTCAGAATCATTTCTGGAAATGACCCAGATAAATATTTCTCCAAAAAGGTCCAAGAAAATGTTCATGTCTCTCTCTGAAAATATTCAGCAGAGGTAAAATTCAAACCAATATTTTTAGGGGCTCATAAATATTTATTTTGGCCATTTGGAATTAATCCAGTAATTATTTGTGTTGGATAAATATTTTTATATATATATAATATTGTCCAATAATTCCGAATTTTGATGAGGGGCTTTGGAATAATCCTTTAGGCCCCTGCAAAAAGTTTCAGAAGAAAATAACTTGATTTAGTATTTTTATAAATCAAAACAAAGGTCAGAAAATAGAAAAGAAAACAGGAAATAAGAAAGCTTTTACCTGACTTACCTGGCGGCCCAGCTGGCCAGCCCACCTGGCGGCCCAGCCCGGGGCAGCCGCGTCTTCTACCTCTTGCCAGTAGGCAGAGGAGAAGTCGGGCACGACGCACACCGTGGCCACGTCTCCCCACCACCTCCTACTTCCCCTCCTCGTCGCTCTGGCCTCCCTGGACGACGCCACGCGTTGCCCCATTCCCCTCTCACTCTCCCGTGCCCATTCCTCTCCTCTCCCTCGCTCTCTCTCACCGCGCCCGAGCGCTGCCGTCAGCGCCGTTCGCCATAGCCGCAGCCACCGCCTCCCCCTCGCCTCTCCGACAAGCCCAAGAGCTTCGCCGCATCTGCCTCTTCCTCTCCGTCAAGCCACAAGACGCCGGACGCCCTGTGGAGCCGCCATCGCCATCGTCTTCCTCCTTGGACGCCACCGACCGCCGACTCCGATTCGCCGTCTTCATCGCCTCCCCGAGCCCACTGGCCTGCTCAGCAACTCCGCCGTGAGCTCCCACCTCGAATCCCCCTCTCCCCCTTGTCTTTTGCATGCTGCAGCCACGATTCCGGTCGAGGCCAAACTCTAGCTGGCGCAAAAGCTGTCGCCGCCGTCGATTTAGTACACTCCGGCGCGAGCCGTTGCCTCCTCTAGATGCGCGAGACCTTCAGCTACCCGTAGACGCAAACCACGCGCAAAACCGAGCCCATAGCTGTTTTCCGGCGAGTTTCCACCGCGGTTGAGGTCGTCGCCGGCCGAACTTCGGTGGGCTGACGTGGATTTTTAGTTAGGCGCTAATCACCACTAACCCCTCTCTAACAGACACTGACAGGCGGGCCCTGCAACAGGACAAATCCCAGTCAACACGGGATTAACTCCCAGTTAACAATGAGCCAATGACATGTGGGACCCGGTTGTCAGGTTTGACCAGTCAGTGCTGTTGACTTGCTGACGCAAGCATGACGCAGTGCTGACGCAATTAATCCTTTTCTGGATTTAGAATAATTCAGAAATTCCAGAATATATTCAAAACTTCAAAAATTCATAGAAATTCAACCGTAGCTCAGATTGAAATAATTTATATATGAAAAATTATCAGAAAAATTCAATCTATCCATCTGTACCATTTTCATGCATGACAAACCATCTATACATGCTGTATATATGAAAACACACTTATGGCATATTTAAGAGCTTATTTTGGAGTTGCATTTGAATCTTTAGTTCAAATGGACTTTAACCAAATGAATGCTAGTTGCATTAGCTCAAACAACATCACATACTCATGCCATGTTCATGCATCAGAATGTTGCATATGCTTGTGTTTGATTTCCGATACCGTTCCTTCTCGATAGGTCCTACTCCGGGAAGTGTTCGAGAGTACCTATCAGTGGAGCAGTGCCCCCCCTGTTGATCTACTAGGCAAGCAAACCCCCTTGTTCATTCCGATACAATCCTACTCTCTCGCTCCTGCTCTCATTATTGCATTAGGACAACAACGATTCAAGTGCTACTTTATGCTGCGGTAGTTGAACCCATTCCTCTGCATGACCTGTCATTGCCACAGTAAATTGTTAAAACCCACTAGCATGTGTAGGAGTTGATTGAGCCATGTTGTGTTTTGCCATGCCATGCCTGCTATTGCTTAGAGTTGTGTCAGGCCTGATTCATTGGGAATGAATTGGAGTGGTACGATATGTTCTGGTGCTGAGAGTTAAGCGTGTGAACACGATTTGGTAAAGGTAGCGGTGAGAGGCCATGTCGGAGTACATGGTGGGTTGTCTCACTGGAACCGTCCTTAAGCACTGGGTTCTGAGTATGTTGTCCAATGACTAGATACTACCACACATTGGGCTTCGGGCACTCCAAGCTCTCTCGACTTATTAACCAACTTGATCTTTGTCCAGGAGTTGCAGTTAGTTTCTGGTGTTTGTAGGTAGTGTTAGTAGTCTACCAAGTGGCACCCGACCAGGTGGGCTTGGGACAGACTAGGCACAAGTGGCATGGTGTACCAAGCGTAGATCCATTCGTCAAGGTGGGCTTGGGAACCCTGCACACATCGTTTGGGGCCGTGAGCGACACCCCGGCCGGATCTCCTTGCGGATGGAACCCGAATAGGCGATAAACCTGGACTAGAGTCTTGTGTGGTTAGTCAGGTCGTGGCCGACACCGTCGCCAGGCTTCCGCTTGAAGGTTGCCGAGATACATGACGTGTACATGGTGATAAGTGGTGAGAGCGTGTGTGAAGAAGTACACCCCTGCAGGGTTATCATGATCTATTCGAATAGCCGTGTCCTCGGTTACGGACTTCTTGGATGCTTACATGGTACATAGACAACTTGAAGTGGATACTCTAAAATGCTCAAGACAAGTGTGAGTGCTATGGATGGCCTTCTCGTACGAAGACGGGAATGAATCCATAGTAGTGTATTGACGTGGTGATTAGTGGACTCGTGTGCGCCACCTCAAAAGAGTTACCAGCGGTCGTAGTACAGGATAGCCACTGAGTCAAAGCTGGCTTGCTGCAACTAAACTCCACATTACCTTCTTGATACAAGTGCATGTATGATAGGATCTAATGTAAGTCTTGCTGAGTACCTTTGTACTCATGTTGCTTTATTTATGTTTTTGCAGTGGAGACTTCGGTCTTACTAGTTTCCTTGGACTTCGACACGTAGCTTGTACCTCAGCTACGATCTTGATCGGATGTTGTAGATAGTCGGGCTCCTCAGCCTTTTTCATTTGTAGTTGTCTGTACTCAGACATGTAATGCATCCGCTTGTTGCTTGTATGCTTCGAATGATGGGTCATGTGACCCTTGCTTGTACTTAATGCTATGTGGCTCTTTTGGGCCTTTATCTATATGAGTTTGCGTTATGTTGTGATGCCATGTTGTACATCACATACTTGCATGTTATGCGTACGTGTAACGTGTATTACTATGCGTGGGATCCGACAATCTGGTTGTTTATCCTTGGCAGCCTCTCTTATGGGGAAATGTAGTCTAGTGCTTCCTTGAGCCATAGTAGTCCGCTACAGCCCGGTTCACCGGAGTCCTGCTAGCCCAGCACTACTGCTCAGGACACTTGACTGGCCGGCATGTGTTTCACTTCGTTCCTGTGTCTGTCCCTTCGGGGAAATGTCATGCGGTGACTTCCGGAGTCCTGCCTAGCCTGCTACAGCCCGGGTTCCCCGGACTCCTGTTAGCCCAGTGCTACAGCCCGGATTCATATGTTGTTGACCGACATGCTCGATGTGATTCATGTATGCCTGTCCCCATAGGTTAGCACCGCTTTGGGTTCACGACTAGCCATGTCGATGCTAGCGACACTATCATATACGTGAGCCAAAAGGCGCAAACGGTCCCGGGCCAGGTAAGGTGGCACCCGCGGGAATACCGTGCGTGAGGCCGCAAAGTGATATGATGTGTTACATGCTAGATCGGTGTGACTTAGGATCGGGGTCCCGACATCCAGGGTAAGGTTTTCCTACCCGGACAGATTTTCGTATTCGGCGGCTTCGCACTGCGCGCCAACTCGCTTGGCCATCTGGAGCAGATTGAGAGCTACACCCCTGGCCATCAGGTCAGGTTCGAAAACTTAAACTACACTGCCGACATACGTGGAGACTTGATCTTTAACGGATTCGAGCCCATGTTAGGTGCGCCGCACAATAACGACGAGCATGACGTAACTCTGCCATCGGATATTGTTTGGGATGTCGCACCTGCAACTACTCTGGCCCTCAATCCGAAGCAAATTGCGCCATCCAATGACGGGGGGATAGACCCTGCCATGGAGGCTGCACTCTCAGTGGTGATGGAGCCGGATACTTACTTCACCCCTTACGAGAGCTGTCGGTGTCAAAACCGGCGGATCTCGGGTAGGGGGTCCCGAACTGTGCGTCTAGGCAGATGGTAACAGGAGACAAGGGACACGATGTTTTTACCTAGGTTCGGGCCCTCCCGATGGAGGTAAAACCCTACTCCTGCTTGATTAATATTGATGATATGGGTAGTACAAGAGTAGATCTACCACGAGATCAAGGAGGCTAAACCCTAGAAGCTAGCCTATGGTATGATTGTCCCTACGGACTAAAACCCTTCGGTTTATATAGACACCGGAGAGGGCTAGGGTTACACAGAGTCGGTTACAATGGTAGGAGATCTACATATCCATATCGCCAAGCTTGCCTTCCACACCAAGGAAAGTCCCTTCCGGACACGGGACGAAGTCTTCAATCTTGTATCTTCATAGTCCAGGAGTCCGGCCGAAGGTATAGTCGGGCTATCCGGACACCCCCTAATCCAGGACTCCCTCAGTAGCCCCCGAACCAGGATTCAATGACGACGAGTCCGGCGCGAAGATTGTCTTCGGCATTGCAAGGCGGGTTCTCCTCCAAATTCCGTGTACCTATTGAATAATGTCCGGTTTCTTGTAAATGTAGCGCTCCTTGGCTTCTACGCCCAATAATGGCTGTCTTCCACGTGTCAAACGAATACAAAAAGTCAGGGTGTTTTTACATTTACACCCCTAGCCGCGTGAATGAGCTGCCTATTTAAGGGGACGAGGATTTAGATCCAAACCTCACCTTCTCCCCTCCGCGAGTATTCATCAGAGTGTATCCGGCAGAGGTCCATTCTATCATGGCCGGCCACCGCAGCTCCTCCTCTCGCCCTTCCAGCCCTCAGCCTGGAGATTGGGAGAGATGCTCCATCCCGCACAGCGAGCTAGTGATGCTCCAGACCAAGGGATTTCTCCCCCCATCCTATATGGTCCCAGTTCGAGCCGGACTTGCCACCTATAATGGCAGAGAGCAAGCGGAGAGCGCCCCCAATCCCTCCAAAGGAGAGCGGGTATGCCTTGTCCCTTACTTAATAAGAGAGCTCGGATTTCCAATTCATCCGTTTCTCCGGGTCTCCTGGAGTTCTATGGCCTCTAGCTGCACAACCTCACGCCTGCCTCCATATTGCATATCGCGGGCTTCGTAGCCCTTTGCGAGCTGTTTTTGGGCTGCGAGGCTCATTTCGCACTGTGGAGAAGGCTATTTTGCCTTGTGCCCCGTTCTCAGAAGGGGTCAGTATATCAAGTGGGCGGAGCCGAAGTGTGGCGCATCGTCGGGACCGGATATCTATCCGGAACCCCAAAGAAGGCGTCTGAGGACTGACCTTTGGAATGGTTTTATATAGAGGATGTCCCACTGCCGGATCCTGTCCGGATCGGCCTCCCTGAGTTCGACAGTGCTCCCCTAAAGAAGCGCCTAAGCTGGCGTCCATGGAGCCCTCAGGGGGAAAGTGACAAGGATGTTCTTTACCTGATGTGCCGGATAAGATTGTTAGCTCATTCCGGACTGACCATGATCGGGATCATGGCCGCATGCATCATGCGAGGGGTGCAGCCGCTTCAGTGTAGAGGCCACCCCATGTGGGACTTCAACGGGGAGGACAACGCCACCCGCCATGGCCGTAAGGGGCCGGATTCGGCTGCCGCTCTAATAAAGATCTTGTCCGCTTTGTACAAGGGAGAAGAGGAGGAATTTCTCCGCGTCAACCCACAGGGTGAATTTTCTATGTACAATCCCCCAAGTTGGGTAAGTGAACACTTTTACTTGCCCATCCGTTTTATATTCCCATCGTTAAATATTCAGTCTAACGACTTCAACGCAGGAACTGCACCAGGCTGTTAAAGAAATAAACAGCCCTCCTCCACAACCCGAGGATCCAGGACGGTCCCTCGACCCGGCCTCTCAAGAGGATCCGGACTTATCTATGGAGCTAATTGATGGGGTGTTTCATCAATTGAGCAAGGACAACGCCTCGGTGGCCATTATGGCCAATTACCCAGGGCTACTCCCATCCTCACAGGTAACTGAGAACGAAGTCCCAGCACTTTGAAAAGGGATCTATCCTCGCGTGTTTTCGATTGCCGTATGACAACCGTGTTTTGCAGGGGAGGTCCTTGAGACGGGAGGCCGAGCCTACGGCAACTAGCAAACGAGGGGCGGCAAGGCCCCGTGGGCTGAAAAGAAGTGCGGTCCGGACTGAGACGCTGGCGCAAAGGTATAGCGCGCCATTTTATTCCCAGGTGTTATTCCTTCAAGGCATATTAACGCTCGTGCTCTCTTTAGGACGAAGAGACCTCACCGGACTATATCCGGAGAGGTTGCCAATCGCGCCTCCACCAGCCAGGCTCCAAAGCCTGGTCCGGAAGCGGAGGCGAACACAAGGCGCGCACCGGACGCTCCTCCGACAAAGGATGCGGACAGGTTGTCTGCCACCAATTCCGAGGTGGAGAGTGCCATGAACCACAGGCGTCGCCAGACAGTTCTTCGCGACGCTTGTTTCTCCCAAGAGGCATTGGATGCCTTCAATTCGGGAGATGCGTACCTCCGTGCCGCTCAAAATGGTCTAGCCAGAGCCACGGAGCAATATGTAAAAGACATACGGGTAAGAAATTTTTGGTACTTATATATATACCAGTAGCCCCCGAGACATCAAACAGTTAGAATAACTGATTTAAGGATCATTTGTTATGCAGGTTCTTACCGAAAAGAATACCCTACTATCCCAGGAGCTGGAAGAGTGCAAAGCCCAACTTGAGGCCGCACTAGCCGCGGCAGGGGAGCCCAAGGAGACCCCCTCTGGTAATATACGCTTCGAAAGATAAGTATTTTGCAAAGTGCGGCGTGGGTGCAAATCTGACAAATGAAATTGCAGATGGTGCTGAATTAAATCCGGAAAAGCAACACATCATACGCCAGCTGAAGGCTGGTGATAGCGTGCTGACAAAGGTGAGGCGGGAGAAGAACGATCTCCAAGATGCCAACACCAAGCTGGGCGTTGAACTGAAGGATGTTCGTGCCCAACTGTTGGACTCCGTTAAGGAGAATCAGCGGCTTCGACATGGCATATTTAGTAAGTGCTTAAACGAACTTTGAAAAAAGAGTTCAGCGAGGAAGTCGACTAACAGAGTAATGTCTGTAGGTATGCTAACAGGTCGTCCTGCAGAGGAAATGCCCGGTTCTATGGGTGACCTTCTTCCCGAGCTCTCAAAACTGCACGAGCGAGTTCGGCACGTGATGCAAGGCGTCGCCCAGGCCTTGTGGCCATCCGTCTCCATGCCCGAAGGCCTTGGAGAGCTTGTACAGAAGCTGAAGGGAGCGCGGCGGCGCTTCTGATTGTTGAAGATGTCGGCCGGCGGTCAAGGCACCAGGGAGGCCTTGGCCATGGTGAAGACGCGGTACACGAAGGCTGACGCAAACCACATGGCCGAGGTCGGACCCGTGGGGCCCGATGGGAAGGAGATCCCTGTGAGCTTAGTATACGACCAAGTAGAATTGGCCACAAAGTATTCCCAACAGGACTGTAAACTAGACAGCCTGTTAGATGGTATTGAAGAGGAATACAATCAGTCAGATTGACTATGTAATTTTAATTGACATGTGTAATGCCTTCTAGCCGGATTGTAGATCGTTTGTCATGGACAACCTTTTCGCTTCAACCTCGGGACCTGACAGTCCGGAGTGTGTCCGAATACCCTCGCGGTTATATAAGAACCGGGGTATGCATGGAGACCAGGCGTAGGGGTCATTAGTGCTTGAACAGACAAGTGCCCAACTAGTTATGTTATATTACATGGTTAGTAAGAAACATCTTCCAGGGAGAATAGTTCCGTTAGGGGTTCCTTTCCCTGGGAGGCATGCCCTAAAGTGCATGTCCATTCTACGAAAAGAGACGCAGGAAAAACATCTGGGGGCGTATAGATAAATAAGTGAAAAAAGATCATCTTTAGTTCACCGACCGAATATTCCCTTAAGAACGCTAGATTTTGGCTTCACCCAGTCTGAGGTACACATCCGGCTGACCCGGCAGTAACAATCGCAGAGGTGCTCCCTTTACCACCTAGCCAGACAATCGGGAACGTAGGGGTAAGCACAGCAGCCAGGCAACCCAGCTTGGCCAAAACTTAAGTCATATTGATGCATATAATGGTGAATAAAAGGTACATGCGGAAGTGTGACACATGTGTTGGGCATGAAGCCCGTATAAATAAGCTTCTGTTTAAAGAAGCCCCCAGGTTTAATGAGCGCGGATAGCGCATCACTTTATGAGCCTTTAAAGGCTATAAGAGAGAGGGAGGGGAGAAGGAGAGAAATGTAAGACAGAAAGTATATAAAAAATGGACAGAGGAAGGAGACGAACACAAAGTCCGGCGCTAGGCATAGAATCTTCGGAGACGGGCTGCGTTCCATGGGTTTGGCTCGAGTCGGTTATTCGATGCATCTTGCAGGCGGTACGCTCCACCAGTTAGGACTTGGTCAATTATGAAGGGACCTTCCCACTTGGGCTTGAGTTTTTCCTTTTTCTTGTCTGGCGGGCGTAGAACTAATTCGCCAACATTGTAATTTTTTGCCCGTACTTCTCTTCTTTGGTATCTTCGAGCCTGCTATTGATAGAATGTGGAACGGGCTTTTGCCACGTCACGCTCTTCCTCCAAGGCGTCCAAACTGTCCTGCTGATCGAGATCGGCTTCTCTTTCTTCATACATGCGCACTCGAGGTGAGTCATGAATTATGTCGCAGGGCAAAACTGCCTCTGCGCCATACACCATGAAGAATGGTGTGTATCCGGCGGTGCGATTCGGCGTGGTCCACAGCCCCCAGAGTATGGAGTCGAGCTCCTCTACCCAGTGCGTATTAGATTCCTTAAGGGACCGCACTAATCTGGGTTTGATGCCGCTCATGATAAGACCATTTGCATGTTCGACCTGGCCGTTAGTTTGTGGGTGATAGATGGAAGCATAATCGAGATTGATGCCCATGTTTTTGCACGAGAGTTTTACCTCGTCGGTTGTAAAGTTCGTGCCGTTATCAGTGATGATGCTGTGGGGGACGCCGTAACGGTGTACAACCCCGGATATAAAGTCTATCACTGGTCCAGATTCGGTCGTCTTAACAGGCTTGGCTTCTATCCATTTGGTGAACTTATCCACCATGACCAGTAAGTATTTTTTCTTGTGGGTTCCGCCTTTAAGGGGTCCAACCATGTCAAGCCCCCATACCGTGAAGGGCCAAGTGATGGGGATAGTTTGGAGCTCGGTGGGTGGCATATGGCTCTGGTTTGAAAAAAGCTGGCAACCGACGCATCGTTGGACTAAGTCCTGGGTGTCTGCCCGGGCCGTCGGCCAATAAAAGCCTGTACGGAAGGCCTTGCTTACAAGGGACCGAGCTGCAGCATGATGACCGCCGAGTCCGGCATGAATTTCAGCCAGGAGGTTCCGCCCTTCCTCTTCGGAGATGCACCTTTGAAGGACTCCGGTAGTGCTTTTCTTATAAATCTCTCCCTCATGGACTTTATAGGCTTTAGATCGCCGCACTATGCAGCGTGCCTCATTTTGGTCCTCGGGGAGTTCCTGCCTAGTAATGTAGGCGAGGAATGGTTCTGTCCACGGGGCGATGACAGCCATTATTACGTGGGCTGAAGGTGTTATTTCATTGGCAGAGCCTCCAATTATGTCAGAGTGTTCGGTGTCGGGCAGTGCGGTTGGGTTCGGGCTGTTATTGCCAGGTTCCCCTTCCCATACTACGGATGGCTTGAACAGCCTTTCCAAGAAGATGTTGGGGGGGGGGGACTACATCGCGTTTTGCGCCGATGCGTGCCAAGACATCTGTCGCCTGATTATTTTCCCGGGCTATATGGTGAAATTCGAGCCCTTCGAACCGAGCTGACATTTTTAGGACGGCGTTGCGATAATCTGCCATTTTTGGATCCTTGGCATCAAAGTCTCCATTTATTTGGGATATTGCGAGGTTCGAGTCCCCGCGCACCTCTACGTGTTGAATGCCCATGGATACTGCCATCTGGAGACCATGTAAAAGGGCCTCATATTCGGCTGCATTGTTGGAGTCTGTGTACATTATTTGGAGTACATATTGAACTGTGTCTCCTGTGGGGGACATCAAAATGACGCCAGCCCCTAGACCGGCCAACATTTTGGAGCCGTCGAAGTGCATGACCCAGTTTGAATATGTGCCGTACTCTTTAGGGAGTTCGGCGTCCGTCCATTCTGCGACAAAGTCGGCCAAAACTTGTGACTTGATAGCTCGCCATGGCTTGTAAGTTATGTCGAATGGGAGGAGCTCAATGGCCCATTTTGCAATCCGGCCCGTCGCGTCGCGATTGTTTATAATATTGTCAAGTGGCACTTCCGAGGCTACTGTTATTGAACACTCTTGAAAGTAGTGTCGCAGCTTCCGGGATGCCATAAATACCGCGTACGCAATCTTTTGATAATGCGGGCATCGTGACTTGCACAGAGTAAGGACAGTGGACACATAGTAGACCAGCTTTTGAAGGGGGAATTTGTGTCCGTCCGTTTCTCATTCGACGACGAGAACTGCGCTTACGACCTGATGGGTTGCTGCAATGTATAATAGCATTGGTCCGCCAATGTTTGGCGCGACCAAGACTGAGTTTGTTGCCAAGATGGCTTTTATTTCGTCGAGTCTGGCCGTGGCTGCATCCATCCACTCGAAGTGTTCGGTGCGCCGAAGGAGGCGGTAAAGGGGTAGGGCCTTTTCTCCCAAGCGGGAGATAAAGCGGCTTAGAGCCGCCACGCATCCGGTTAATTTTTGTATTTGTTTGAGGTCCTTCGGGATATCCAGTTGTGACAGAGCTCGGATCTTGGCTGGATTTGCTTCGATTCCTCTACCGGATACAATGAAGCCCAAGAGCTTTCCGGCTGGAACGCCGAACACATTTTTCCGGGTTGAGCTTGATGTCGTATGTTCGGAGGTTATCGAATGTTAACCTCAAGTCGTCTACTAGAGATTCGACATGTCTTGTTTTAAAGACCACATCATCTACGTATGCCTCCACTGTTTTGCCGATCTGGTTTGCCAGACATGTCTGAATCATGCGCTGATATGTTGCGCCGGCGTTTTTGAGCTCGAAGGGCATTGTGTTGAAGCAGAATGGGCCGTATGGTGTCACTACTGGAATCAGCTACTTTGCCATCTGCCAGCTCTTTGCCGTCAGCTAGCAGACGACAAAGAAGCTCTTTGCCATCAGCTACCAAAAAGCAGACGACAAAGAACTGGCTGATGGCAAAGACCTAATTTGCCATCAGCCAGTTCTTTGCCGTTGGCTAGCAGACGGCAAAGATTCTTTGCCGTCGGCTAGCGGACGGCAAAGAGGGAGGGGCCCCACTGACGAGCTGCTAAAAAAACCTAACGGCCCCCCCTCATTGCCGTCCGCTAGCGGACGGCAAAGAGAAAAAAGGCGGACGGCAAAGGGGGGCGGACGGCAAAGAGGGAGGGTCCCACTAACGTTAACGGCCGCCCCACCCCGCCCCTCTCTCTCTTTCTCTCCCT